>NC_137892.1:136138176-136683515 GCF_963455335.1 Martes martes | reverse complement strand
GAGATACAGTGAGAGAGAGCCTGGGAGGGGAGAAGGTCAGAGGGAGAAGCAGAAGCCCCGTGGATCTGGGAGCCCAATGTAGGACTTGATCCTGGAACTCCAGGATAATGACCTGAGCTGAAGGCAGTTGCTTAAACAACTGAGCCACCCAGGTGCCCTATTTTTTTTTTTCCAGGTGCCCTATTTTTTAAAATTTTATTTAATTTTAATTTTATTTCTTTTCCATTTTATTTGCAAGATTTCATTCTTTTTGATGGCTGAGTAACATTGCATTGTATATACATACCACATCTTCTTCAACCATTCATCGGTCGGTGGACATTTAGGCTCTTTCCATAGTTTGGCTATTGTCGATAATGCTGCTATGAGCATCAGGGTGCGTGTATATATCCTTTCAAATCTGTATTTTTTGTATCCTTTAGGTAACTACCTAGTAGTGCAATTGCTGGACCCATAGGATAGTTTTATTTTTAACTTTTTTGGGGGAACCTCCATACTATTTCCCAGAGTGTCTGTACCAGTTTGCTTTCCACCAAAAGTGCATGAGGGCTCCCCTTTCTCCCATCCTCTCCACAGTCTGCTTTTGTTCTCTAGCAAGAAATGCCCAAGAGCGATTTAAAACACTTGGTTGCAGTGGTGGTGGCTTTAGACATTGTGGCAAGTATGAAGTGTTAATACTGTGTTTGTTCCATATTTGGCGGGGTAAGTAGGATGCATAATTGCTAGAGCTGGAATTGTATAGTTGTCCCAGAGAATATACATAGATCACTTTCTAAGATGTTTCTAATTTTCACTGTCCCTTTGACAATTGTGAAGCATGTACATGCTTTTGCATGTATGGAAAGTTATATTAAATCAGATATGGTATCCATTCTGCAGTGTTGTTAGGTTTTAAAAGAACCGTAGCAGAGGGGGCACCTGAATGTGTCGGTCGGTTGAGCGTCTGCCTTTGGCTCAGGTCTTGATCCTGCATCCTGGGATTGAGCCCCACATCAGGCTCCGTGCTCGGCAGGAAGCCTGCTTCTCCCTTTGCCTGCTGCTCTCTCTTTCTCTCTGACAAATAAATATAATCTTTATTTAAAAAAAAAGAACTGTAGCAGAGGAAAAGGATAAAGATATCTCAGTGTCAGGTAAATTTACTAAAAATTTATTATGGCTCAGGGTTCTTTTGTTTTCCCAAATATATTAGTCCTTACCTAATTTAACTCACACTGTGGCACCTTTTGTAGTTAAAGTTAGTAAAGTCTGTGCATCTTTAACTAAATAGAAACAGATTGCCCAAGCAGTAACTCAATGTTTATTAAAAAACAGATACGAATTCTTTTTTTTTTTTTTAAGATTTTATGTATTTATTTGACAGACAGAGATCACAAGTAGGCAGAGGCAGGCAGGGGGAGGGGGGAAGCAGCTCCCAGCCGAGCAGAGAGCTGGATGCGGGGTTCTATCCCAGGACCCTGGGATCATGACCCAAGCTGAAGGCAGAGGCTTTAAACCCACTGAGCCACCCAGGCACCCCCAGATATGAATTCTTAAACGTAACTCAACATGGTATAACCTATGTTGAAATAATTTTACACTGCATATCTGAGATTCCGAAACTTGATGAAACCTTTTTATCTCAAGGCATTTTTTACTGCGTCTCCCAACAGTTCCTAAAATACATACTTTCAGGAAAAACCTTTGTAGCCATAGGCTTATAATAATTTCGTCCTTGTAATGGGTTATAATTATAAAGTACTTTGTCACATTAACTAATTTGGTTATCACAGCAACTCTGTTCTTTGTTTCTCAAATGAATTATTCTAATAAATACTTCTTTGTAGACAGGAGGCTAAAGATTTGAGGCTTTCAGTGGATAATTAACTCAAGTTGTAAAGATTTGAGATTGATGTATACGTTGTTGCCACTGACATGGTGGAGGTGGGCCTTTTTTTTTTTTTTTTTTAAGGATAAGGCAAATGGTAAAACCCAGGACCTTTGTTTATAGTTGTAAAAGAAAGCCTTCTTTTTAGGGTGGAGGTGAAGGACTGGGAGGGAGGAGTTTCATTATAGGGGTTCTAGAAAGCCAGGTTGCTCCTTTTTATTTCTGTTACAACACTCTCCCACAAACTACCACCCTCTTCCTGGTAAGCCCAACTCCTTTGTTCTTCCGTTCCTGCCTGAATTGGTTAATGTTGTGGGTAAGGGTGGGCTCTTAATAGGCACATTAATAAGTAATATATAGAAAAGTACCACTGCAAGTAATAAGACTGTTGTTAGGCTCTTTAGATATTAGTATCTTACAAGAAACTGCTTTTTAATTATATAAGGAATTTAAAGAAAAATAATTTCTTTGCTCAATGTGAGGCTGGAACTCAGGATCCCCTAGATCAAGAGTCACATGCTCTACTGACCAAGCCAGCCAGGCACCCCGGTATTTTTTCCCCCTTTTTTAATAATCTATCTATTTTCCAACTTTACTGAGGTATAATTAACAAAAATTGTATATATTTAAAGGGTATAATGTGGTGTTTTGATACATGTATAAATTGTGAAATGATTACTACTGTCAGGTTAATTAACCCATCTATCACCTCACATGGCTACTGCTTTTTTTTTTTTTTTTTTTTTTTTTTGTGGTAAGAACACTTCAGATCTACTCTCCTAGGAGATTTCAAGTATGCAACACAGCATTATTGTTTTTTTAAAATTTTTTAAAATTATTTTTAAAAATTTTAAATTAACATATAATGTATTATTAGCCCCAGGGGTACAGGTCTGTGAATCGCCAGGTTTACACACTTTACAGCACTCACCATAGCACATATCCTCCCCAGTGTCCATAACCCCACCACCCTCTCCCTATTCCCCTTCTCCCGGCAACCCTCAGTTTGTTTTGTGAAATTAAGAGTCTCTTATGGTTTGCAACACAGTATTCTTAACTACAGTCATCATGCTGTACATTAGACCCCCAGAACTTACTCATAACTGAAAGTTTGTATCCTTTGACTGGAAACTTCTTCAAAACATTAATTTTCTAAACGTAATTTGGGACAGTAGTCAAATGTTGCAGAAAATTTCTAAAACAAAAAATGTGTGAATGCTGTGAAAAGTTATTGATTGCTACTAAAAGCAATGGAGAACCATTGAAGGTTTTCAAAGAAAAACAGCCTAAGAAGAGAAACATCATGGTAGTGAGCAGGGCAGAGAGAAGTGAAAAAGATAGCAGTCAGAGAAGGACTTTTCAGTGGCATAGGGAGTGTTCATAGTTTCAGATGTGAATAAGTTTTAAGGTAAACCATGTCATCATAGAATGTCATGAATTACCTCCTCTGATTTTGCCATTTTTATCAGTGAAAAACCCAAGGTTCTAGACAATCAAGTGGCTTAATGAAGGTTACAAGTGGAGTTAATTGCAGAATTCTGTCTAGATTTCAGGTCTTCAGAAATAGCAAATAAGAGCAGAAATACTCATAAAATTTTAGGGTATCAGGGAATGATAAGGTGTATATTCATGGTAGCTTTAGAAAATAAATGTATCTTTTGGTATAAATCCTTTTGGTAATTACCTGCCATTATTATATGATAAGGGTAGAAAATTGTCATCTTTGTGTTTATTGACAATGTCATGGAGTTTAAAAAAAAATACAAGAATGACCTATCCTTTTTGAGTTTTTCAGCCTTCACACAAGTATAAAAAGTTATTTAACAATGTACTTTTAAGTCATGTTACTGAGAAATATTCTCCAAGGTTGCAGCTTGCAATAGGGCATAAATTGTTTGAGGGTGATTTAGAGGTAGTTTGGGAATACTACTAATTGAAGGATTGGAACCAGCTGTGAGAATTAGATAGGGCATTGTCTTTCCTTCCTGCTATATTTTATACCTATAGTTTTACATTTTTGGAGGAAGATTTTAAACATTTGATAAATGATTTATTTTGAAGCTTACCAAGAGTTTATTAGAACATTAAGAAGTATTTAGGCTTAATACTATGCATCTTTTTGTGATTTTTTTATTAATTTTTTAAATTAACATATAATGTATTATTTGCCCCAGGGGTATAGGTCTGTGAATCATCAGGCTTACACATTTCACAACACTCACCATATCATACAATGTCCATAACCCAACCACCCTCTCCCTCAGTTTCTTTGTGAGATTGAGAGTCTCTTAAGGTTTATCTCCCTCCCGATCCCATCTTGTTTCATTTTTTCCTTCCCTATCTTCCAGGCCCCCTACCCTCAAATTCCCCATATCAGAGAGGAATTATCATATGATAATTGTCTTTCTCTGATTGACTTATTTCGCTCAGCATGATACCCTCTAGTTCCAGCCACATCATTGCAAATGGCAGGATTTCATTTCTTTTGATGGTTGCATAGTATTCCACTGTATACATATACCACATCTTCTTTATCCATTCATCTGTTGATGGACATCTAGGTTCTTTCCATAGTTTGGCTATTGTGGACATTGCTGCTATAAACATTTGGGTCACGTGCCCCTTCAGATCACTACATTTGTATCTTTAGGGTAAATACCCAGTAGTACGATTGCTGGGTCATAGGGTAGCTCTATTTTCCACTTTCTGAGGAACCTCCATGCTGTTTTCCAGAGTGGCTACACCAGCTTGTATTCCCACCAACAGTGTAGGAAGGTTCCCTTTTCTCTGTATCCTCACCAGCATCTGTTGTTTCCTGACTTGTTAATTTTAGCCATTCTGACTGGTGTGAGGTGGTATCTCATTGTGGTTTTGATTTGTATTTCCCTGATGCTGAGTGATGTTGAGCACTTTTTCATGTGTCTGTGGGCCATAAAAATTTAAATTTTTTTTTTTTTGCTTATGTGGGTTTTATCTATGAAAATTATTTTTTAGTTAGGTTAAATACACAAAATTTATAATTTTTTTTGGTAAGATTTTATTTATTTATTTGACAGAGAGAGGCAGTGTGAGAGGGAACACAAGCTGGGGAAGTGGGAGTGGGAGAAGCAGGCTTCCTGCTGAGCAGAGAGCCTGATATGGGGCTTGATCCCAGGACCCTGGGGTCATGACCCGAGCCAAAGGCAGATGCCTAATGACTGAGCCACCCAGATGATAATCTTAACCATTTTTATTATTTATTTATTTATTTATTTAAAGATTTTATTTATTTATTTGACAGACAGAGATCACAAGTAGGCAGAGTCAGGCAGAGAGAGAGAGAGGAAGGGAAGCAGGCTCCCCGCTGAGCAGAGAGCCCGACGCGGGGCTTGATCCCAGGATCCCGGGATCATGACCTGAGCCGAAGACAAAGGCTTTAACCCACTGAGCCACCCAGGTGCCCCCCCATTTTTATTTTTATTTATTTAAAAATTATTAAATTTTATTAAGTTTTTTATTTTAATTCCAGTATAGTTAACATACAGTGCTATATTAGTTTCAGGTGTACTATATAGTGACTCAACAGTTTTGTACATTACTCAGTGTTCATCATACTCTTTAATCCCTATCAACTGTTTCACCCATCTTACCCCCGTCCCCCCACCACCTTCCAGTTTTAACCATCTTTAAATGTTTAAATGTACAGATCAATAGTGTTATGTTGTTGTATGTTCAGTCTCCAGAACTTTTTTTTATCTGGTACAGAAACTATACCCATTAAACAATAATTCCCTATTTTCCCCTCTTTCCCCAACTCTGGCAACCTCTGTTCTACTTTCTATGAATTTGACTACTCTAGATACCTCATAGGAATTGTACAGTATTTTTCTTTTATGGCTTGTTTCACTTAGCATAATGCCCTCCAAGTTCATCCTTGTTGCATGTGTCAGAATTTCCTCCCCCCGACTTTTTTTTAAAGATTTTATTTATTTATTTGTCAGATTGAGAAAGAGAGAGGGAGAGTTCACACAAGCAGGGGGAGCAGCAGCAGGAAGAGCAGCGGGTAGCAGGAGAAGCAGACTCCCTGCTGAGCAAGGAGCCCGATGCGGAACTTGATCCCAGGACCCTGAGATCATGACCTGAGCCAAAGACAGATGCTCAACCGACTGAGACACCCAGGTGTCCCCTTCCTTGATGAATACTTCAGTTGCTTCTGTCTTTGGCTGTTGTCTTGCTGCTATGAACATGGGTATACAAACATCACTTGCAGATCTTGCTCTTGGTTCTTTTGGGTATATACACAAAAGTGGGATTGCTGAATCATATTTTAAATTTTTTAAGGAGCTACCATACTGTTTTCCATAGTAGCTGCCCCATTTCTGTCCAGCAGTGTAAAAGGGTTCCATTCTTTGTATGTCCTGGTCCACATTTCTTTTCTTCTTATTTTTTTAAATAATAGCCATCCTCTTACTGGTTTCTCAGTGTAGTTCTGATTTTCATTTCCCTGATGATTAGTAATGTTGAGTATCTTTTCATGTACTACTTGTTGGTCATCTGTATTTCTTCTTTGGAGAAATCTATTTAAGTCCTGTGCCAATTTTTGAATCAGGTTGTTTGTTTTTGTTGTTGTTGTTGTTGAATTATAGCAATTTTGTGTTTTTAGATATTAACCCCTTATCAAATATATGATTTGCAGACATTTTCTCTCATTCTAAAGGTTGCCTCTTCACTGCCTTTCCCTTTTCCTGCCCAGCAATTTAAACTCGACCCAGGCAAAAATATTTGCAGTTTAGTAAGTATCAGGATTTATCTTATTCTCTCTTGGATGCCCTCTACATTCACGTAGGGAACCTCTATATTTCCAAAGGCATCTCAAGCATCTCTTCTAAAGCCTTTTCAAATCGCCCTCTACTTCCCCAGGCAAAATGGAATTGAGCACTGAACCTGATGTGTTCTTCTGTCATAGCATCTGAAACATTTCAGTGTTGCTTACTTGTTTACCTACCAGTTTTGATTTACTGGATTGACAGTCCTTAGGAGCAGTGTCTTTGTTAGTCTTTTTATTTTTACTGTAGTCCCAGGTGTCTGGTATATAATTAAATATTCAATAAATGTTTTTTAAGGGACTGTGTGATGGTGAATAATTCAGTCAGTCTATTGGATCTCCAGATTTATACTAGAATAGACTCTAATTTTGGTTTTCTGTGATACCAAACGGGCAATTATTTACAAAATGGTTTCTGGGAGAATGTAGCATTCGTTTGCAAGTTCCTGGTTGGTAGTCCTCATTCTCTCCACACAATTCATAGCCACTTTGTGGCAGATCTTTGTTTCTTGGTAGACTTTTGATTAGGCATTATAGGGCCATACATATATAAGTTTTTAAACTTATGGCAACTTTATCCCAGAAGGGTTATTTCTGATTTGCAAGTCTTTTGAAAACACTTTAAGGGTATGTGTCAGATGAAATGGCTCATGTTATTCCAGATATATTTGTTATCCTTGTTATTGAGGGCAAACCAAAGAGCCTGGGAAATAATCCTTTGGTTGGCATTTAAGACCAAACCAAAACAAAAGCTGGTATCTTTCCTCCTCTTCCATTAAGACTAGATTTTGTTATGAATTCTTACAATAAATGACTTCAGTGAAATCTTGCAGCTTATGATGTCCCTGGAATGAAAATCATGAAAATATTTTACTGTTACAGCAAATTTCACACTTAAGCCATATCCCGAAAAGTCATTAGGAAAATTTCTGGAAAAAGAACAGTCACCATCAAATGATACGCTACCAAAAGATGAATTGCTACTATTTTAGATGATTTAGTTGTGCCAGTTATATGGGCCTCTTATGAGTTATGCCTTCCATGATTTCCAGTAAAACTTTGATTTTAAATGTAAACAACATTTATTTAAACATTTAATTCACTCCTAATGTAAATACTAAATTGTTCTGTGTTCTTGTAAGTCTTTATTTTAAATGCCAGAAATTGTCTATATATAGGCATATTGTACATTGAATTCAATGAAGTAATTTTCATCCTTCCTCTTAGTGACAGTGTTTCTGTTTCCTAAGTGATGAAAAACTAATTAGTTATGAAATGAGACACTGACTATAATAGAATCTTCTCTAAGTGAAACATCTGAACTGTTCTTCTGTATTTGTAAGAGTATGTAGCACTTATACATGAGTTTTTATTGCTTGCAAATGTTGTCAACTGCAAAGGGAACAGTGGCTTCCATAATTTAATATAGGGATAGTCCAGAATTCATTTGTTGGACTTTTAAATTATTTTGGAATTTGTCTTGGAATATTGGTATCACTGAAATCCAGGTATGTGCAGCCCTTTTCCAAAGCAGAGTAAGCCATGCTGTAACGTCTGGTACTGAAATAAATTGTAAACTCTCCGGCGGTTCTTTAGGTTACTGTGAGGTTAGGGTTCCTGTTCAGTGTCTTCTCATTTCCTAATCTTCACTGCACTGTGGCGGTGGTGGTAGACTGTAATAATCTCTGAGATGCAGACATTCTAAAACAAAAGTGCCTTTAATTCTCTATACTGGCAACTTTTTTTTTTTTTTTTAAAGTTATCTCTACACCCAACATGGGGCTGGAACTCATGACCCCAAGATTAAGAGTCACATGCTTTACTGACTGAGCCAGTTAGGCACCCCTGTATGTGCGACTTTAAATTTACTTTTCACCTGGGATCTAATCATTTGTTTGGTAAATGTTTTTACTTTTCGAAAACCTCAGTTATTCCTTATTGTCACTTACTGGGCTGATCTGATGGATAGCTCCTGCTCTCCTTTATGGACATAAACATTAATGTTTGAAAGTAAATTAAAAAATACAATCTGATGTGATCTACAAGGTAGACATTGGGCCATTAATTAGTTCCAAAACACTTTTGTGTTTGCCATACACCATCTGTTTTGTGGATTGGGGATCCAGAGATAATAATAGATATACAAAATTTTTGAGAAGTGACCATCTTGCAGTTTGGTTACAGAGTGGTGGGGAGGGAGACAGGGCAAAAATTACAATGGATTTTGATAAATTCTGGATCGAGATAAGGAGGGGTTGTCTCCTTATCTGAGACATGGGAGTACATGAAAGGGTCATTTAACTGAGTTTGAAATGTTGAGAAATGCTTCCAGGAGCAGGTCACATCTGAATTGAGTCTTAAAAGATGAGTAGGAATTAGCCAGTTAAGGAGGACGAGAAGCCTGGAAATAGACTAAGATGATATGACTGGAGAGATAGGAGGGAAGCCTTCGAATAAATGGAGGCTGTCATTAACTGAGCACCTACTTTGTGATGAATGCTCCGTTATAAGGCTTAAACCACTTACATCAAAGTAACCTAAAGGGCAGGTGCTATTATCTTTTATATATAAATGAGGAAACAGAGTCATAACTCTCCTGCAGTTATGACAGGGTTATTGAGTGGCAGGGCTAGATTTAAAAAACCTAGTTTTCTTGGGACATCTGGCTGGCTCAGTCAGAGCACATGACTCTTGATCTTGTGGTTGTGAGTTCAAGACCAACTTTGGGTGTACTTAAAAAAATTAAATAAATAAAAGAAAATGTTAAAAAGAATGTCCAACCTTATAAAAACATAGAAATAAAACCCCTAGCTTTTCTGGCTTCTTCTTTAGGCTGCTTCCTCCCAGGAAAGAACAATTTCAAGAAGGAGGAAATAGTTAAGTAGTTGCCATGCTGTTGAAAGGTCAGTTGTGCAGGTTAAGTTCTGACTTATAGCAACTTGTTTGTTTATTCAAGAGGTATTTACTGAGAATCTCTTAAGTGCCAAGGACTGTGTTGGGCATTAGGAATAAAAGGACACATGCCAGAGTGGTAGAGGTAGAAGGGTGACAGGAAGCAGAGACACTTGAGTGAAAACTTGTGTAAGGAAGCTTGACTGCAAAGGAAAAGATAATGATATAGCAGTAAATATAGGGGAGATTGCTGTGTCTATATGTGTGTCTAATATGGCAAGCGCTTTTGTTGTTTATGTGCTGGGAAGAAAGAGCCTTAGCAGGGGACAAGTTTATGATGAGATAAAACTAGTGATTGCTTGATTCATCAAGGATGCTGAAGAATGAGGGGAGGCAGGGACTGAAGTCTATTAGATTGCACATATCCAGTTAAGTAGATTGCAGGATGATCCTCACATAAATTTGTAATGGCCCTAGAATTTTAGTATGGTTACCGGCTCTTGGATAATGGAAACTTGACTGAACAATGAAACTTCATATTCAGATGATCACTGTGATTCCTCATGTCTGATTTATGCATCCGTCTTTTCTCTCCCTCGGTTATCCTGCCCATACCTCCTGCCTGTCACAGCATTTCTTATATTGCATTAGAGTGATTGATCTTCGCACCTAGACCACATGGTTCTTGGAAGGGGGAATGGTACAGGCTATGTCTGATGATACCTAGCATCTGGAATAATCTCACTTTAACACATGCTTATTGAATCAATGAATCATTGAATGACTCTGTTCCTTATTTGTGCCATTTTTAGCAGCAGTGTTTTGTTTTTTAAACTTTTAAGGGTTAAAAGGTATATATCTGCCCTGTACAGATTTTATTTTATTTTATGTAGTTAAGCACTTTAAGTTAGGCCCATTTTTTTCAGTGAAGAGAGGATTTTAAATATTTGGATGCTGAGTGGACTTATGGTTCCATACAACCTAAAAAGTTTCTTACGCTTATCTTTTTTGAGATTTGAGGTACGTTCATTACCAGTTCAACAATTGTTGTCCATCTAGAAGTGCAGAAATAAGATACTCTCACAAATTTTATTTCCTTTTTTTTTTTAAGTTTTGTGTAAAAAGCTAGTGATGCAATTTTTAAAAATTCTATTTCCTGTGAATGTGGCATGTAGTACCCCCCATATGTTGGATACTCATTGATGTCATGGAATTTTCTTTTTTCAGAATCCTGTCCAAAAGATCCCTGACTCACATGAAATAACTCTAAAGCATGGCACTAAAACAGTAAGTTTAAAAATTTGATTCTTTCAGTAACAAGGCTCTCATGGAAAAGTAAACCCATGATACGTTTGTATTAAGACTAATTGCACGATGAACTGATAACACAGAAGCTACAGGCATTAAAGAAACAGAAAGATGACATTTCTATTCAATCAAAGTAACTGTTCCGTTTCATTTAAAATAGCAACACTTATTGTTATTGTTGGCTTTAAAACCTTGTTCTTTGATAGAGGAACATTACAAGTGAAAAAAAGAAATGAAACTAAAATACAGTTTTCCTTTTTATGGTGTGGGAAAATTTCTTATTACCCTTAGCTTTATTTCTATATCAGTAAAAGGCCTGAGTTTGTTTTTTAGATGAACATTGAGATAAGAAAGGAACATAAAATAGTTACTGTATTGCTTTAAGATCATTATCATTATTACTTAAACTTACAGATTCTGTTTTTGCATTGTTACCTTAATGTTATTTAAAGATTACAAATGTAAAATTTTGAGTTATAACATGAAATCATTTTATTGTAAAGCCATTGAAAAAGTGGGAGTTGGATGAATGAAACCTCATAATTGAAAGAAAAGAATTATTTGCTCTCTCTTTTCAATGAAACTGCCTTTTTCTAGATGTCTGATATGTAAAGAAGTAGGAAAATACATCTCATAATGAGGAAAACGTCAATCCATAGAAATAGACCCAGAAATGATGCAAATGATAGAATTAATAGAGAAAGATGACATTCTTCTTGCCAGATTTTTTGCTTTTGAAAATATCTTTTTCATAAAAATACTTGTTAAGGTATAGTGGGTTTAGTGTTGTTTCAAATGAAGTGAACAATAAGTATTTTAAAACGGCTTAGTTTATAGTTTTACTGTGGTAAATATTGATACATATAACTCACATAAACAAATGCTTTTTGGATTTAATAGATTGAAAGATCGTAAAGTGGCTTGAAATCTGAGTATCTGAGAACTGCTGCTTTAGGAAACCGTTTCCTTCTGATTTGTGATCTTATGTCTACTTTTTATTAAGTCAGACTTCTGGTATTTTTATTCTAAATATGTGACAGAATTTTCCTAATTTTCATGTTTTTAAGTAAATTAGGAAAGGAACTGTAGACTATACTTAAACAGAAACTTCCCTGTAATTTAGTTCAGAGATTTTACAACCAGAAGTGTTCATGAGTTTTACATTTTTAAGTATTTCTATTTTTTAAATTGAATTTTATCTTCTAAAGAATTATAATTAAAGATATAGTGTCCACTTGTTTTGCACATTAAAAACATCAATTAGAGCTTCCTTTTTTTTTTTTTTTGAAGGTTTTATTTAATTATGAGAGAGAGAGAAGACCACACTTGGAGCGGGGAGGAGCAGAGGGAGAGGGAGAAGCAGACTCCTTGCTAAGTGGGCAGCCCTCCGCAGGGCTCAATCCTAGGATCCCAAGATCATCCTGAGACCATCCCGAGATTATGACCTGAGCTGAAGGCAGACCAATGACTCTCTGGAAATTGGAAGCTGCTGGTTCCAAATAGCCCTTTCCCCTTCCACAAGGAGGACTCAAGCTGATGCCTACGGCTAGTCATTAGTTCTCCTGTCCTCACCATAGGTCTCTGCCCCTGCTGCTTAGTGCTGGCAGTCACAGGGAGGGAGTGGAGCTTACACCCTTGAGGGGAGGACGGGCATAGAATAGACAAGCCACAAACGAATTTGCATTTTCAAATTGTATTGTAATGGAATGAACACTGGCGCAGTTAGTCATATCAGAAGGAGGACACCTCACCTCTTTAATTGTTACAGGAGAGTGGAAGGATAGAGTGGGCAAAGACGCAAGTAAGTTTGTAGCTGGTAGTAGGAGAAGTCACTTCCTAACCTTCAAAAGCTACTGTTTATTTTTATTTTTCATCGTTTTAGGTTTTAAGACATACAGTTGTTCAGGCATTAAAAAATGACTTAGTTCTGGGGCGCCTGGGTGGCTCGGTGGGTTAAAGCCTCTGCCTTTAGCTCAGGTCATGATCTCAGGGTTCTGGGATCAAGCCCCGCATCGGGCTCTCTGCTCAGCAGGAAGCCTGCTTCCCCTCTCTCTCTGCCTGCCTCTCTGCCCACTTTTGATCTCTGTCTGTCAAATAAATAAATTTTAAAAAATGACTTAGTTCTCATTTGTATGCTTTTTTTAACACATTTCGAGTAGTACCTATCTAACTTAAACATATAATAAGTCATTAATTATATTTATATATAATTCTCTTACATTGAAATCAGTGTTTATAGATAGTGGTTGAAATGAGTAAAATTATTTTTTAAGTACCTGGTTTTAATTACAGTTAATTCTAACATTAATAACATTTCAATTCTGTTCGGAGAACTGATTTATAGTTGCTTCCTTTATATAAAACTTTGATCCTTTTAGTATTTCATTTGTATGGTAATCTCATTAATTATTTCTAATGTATTTTTTTTCCTTCTGAGAGGGCAGTAGATCCAGGGACTCCCTGCTTAAGAATAGTGAGTTACCAGTGGGTGTTCACATGTGCATTGAATCTAGGAAAATTCACAGGGAAGGCAGATATTTTATGGAGCCAATGTAAAAAAGTGGTATTATAATGTAGTTAGTCACTTATAAATTCAGCTTTAAAAATAATTGTTTAAGGTGATGATCTTGAGTCATTCAGCCATATACATAAGAAAATAATTTCTACTCTGTCCTACTTTATTAAATAGATTTCTTAACATTCCCTTTGGCATTTTCTCATTTTGGTAATTTTAGATTTATGTGGTCTTCGGTTGGTAGTTAAAATATCTCAAAAGGTTTTCTCAAAATTGTTTATTGAAAAAGCTGATTTATTTATGAGGTTTGGTAGATAAGTTGGGACAAAGCTGGCAATTACATTAAATTAAAATATTTTTTCTTTATTTCAAAAGAGGTAATAGTCATAATAACAAAGTCAAATAATAGAGAAGATGCCATCCGGTCGTACTTTTTAGAAGTAATAACAGCTGGTGGGTTGTACTTCCAATGCCTATAATATAGGAGGTTGGGTTAGAGAAAGGAAATGGAGGTTATCATAGACTATAACTAGATTTTCTCCAGTTAATTTTTTTTTTTTTTTTAAAAACCAGGTTTCTGCTTTGGGTCTGGATCCGTCAGGTGCCCGTTTGGTGACTGGAGGGTATGACTATGATGTTAAATTTTGGGATTTTGCTGGAATGGATGCTTCTTTTAAGGCATTTCGATCCCTTCAGCCCTGTGAATGGTACGTATTACACAACTTAATACCTTCATATTTGAAGACAGAGTGCTGTCATTGTTTGAATTCCATCTGTACTGCTCTGGACCAAAATATACTACATTTATATGACCATATGTTACCTTCATTATTTGAGTGAAAGAAAAATGTACCTTAAATTTCTTTCCTTCACTTTGATTAACCTACATTTTAAAGATGTTTTCAGTCTTTTTTTTGTTTGGTAAAAAATATTTGTATTTAGAGATTATTACCTTTCTAGTTTAATACTCCAGTAAATACTGTGTAATGTTATGTGTATGTGTATGACATATGTGAAGCCGATAACTCAGGTGCTCCTCAGTGCCACACTGTGCAGGTGTGGTCAGCTAGCATTATATCAGAAGGGACTTTACATGTTGCTACCATAAGCCACCCTCTTATTTCTGTTTTTGACAATATCTTATCTCTTAGTATATTAGATATCAAAAATAGATTTTTATTGGTGAAACTGATATCTTGTTAACTTGTATAATGTATGTTGGAAATGAGCTCTTACTGACTAAACGTAGATATTCAAGATATGTGAATTAGCTGAAATTACTTAGACCCAATTTTCTACTCTTGCATAAGGGGGCCTTAAGAATCTAGTTTGCTGGGGCACCTGGGTGGCTCAGTGGGTTAAAGCCTCTGCTTTCTGCTCAGGTCCTGATCTCAGAGTCCTGGGATCGAGCCCCACATCGGGCTCTCTGCTCAGCAGGGAGCCTGCTTCCCCATCTCTCTGCCTGCCTCTCTGCCTACTTGTGATCTCTGTCTGTCAAATAAATAAATAAAATCTTTAAAAAAAAATTAAAAAATTAAAAAAAAAAAGAATCTAGTTTGCCTGGGGCACCTGGGTGGCTCCGTTGTTAAGTGTCTGCCTTAGGCTCAGGTCATGATCCCAGTGTCCTGGGATGTAGTTCTAGATCACTCTGTGCTCAGTGGGAAGCCCGCTTCTCCCTCTCCCACTCCCCCTGCTTGTGTTCCCTCTCTCTCTGTCTCTCTATGTCAAATAAATAAATAACATCTTAAAAAAAAAAAAGAAGAAGAATCTAGTTTGCCTTTAACTTGAACTCTTGGGATGATGGTTTTTGCTAAACCTAATATCTGCCTGTAAACTGGGTTCTGTCAACTATATGGTTAAAGCTCCTATTTCTGGGCTATTGGAAGTTTGCTTTCAGTGACTTTTTCATGAAAGTGGTGGTTGGAGTAAACGAAAGACTAGAGAGCTGGGATTTTCTTAATCCTGCAGAATGGGTCAGATGAATTGTTTTTGCTTACTTGCTTATAAATGCTTAGATAATAAATGTCTGTATGTGGCTAAGAATTGGATCTGAGATCTCAGATTTCTCTGGCAGCTAGTTATCTAGCAAAATAACCTAAAACTTTTATCTAAACATGGCTCTGGTCAATTTTGTACAAATCATACTGATTTGTAAATTTTGAAGTCCTAACTCTTAAGCTATCTTTAGTAAAGATTTGAGAATTCCCTAAGTGAACATAGCAGATCTCTGATCAAATGGAAAGGAAAAAAAAAATTTAAAAACAGGTTATCTCCAATGATGGCTGTATTTATTTATTTGTTTGTTTGTTTATTTATTTATTATGGCTGTATTTAATAAAGCTCTCATTATTTAAAATAGTAACTTGGTATTTTGAGTTAGTGTGATGACTTTTTAAAAAAATGTATTTAAAATATGAGGTCATATCTTTTATTCCCATGTGATGGTCTCTTGATCAAGGATTGTGTTTTCCTTCTACTTTCACAACTATGAACTCGCTTTTTCAGGATTGTTCTGTACTCTATTAATGATCAGCTCTGAATAGACTCATGTCTCATGAGTCTCAAGCCAGTGCTCTATTACTAAACTGTGTCATTTGCTATGCTGTTGTAACTGAAAATGCAGAAAAACCCAAGAATAAGCTTATTTTCTCTTCCATAATTAAATTGTTGCATCCTATATATAATACTGAGCTATCAAAGGGAAGATGGGAATAAACAGAATTCTTGACAATCTTTACAAGATTAATGTAAACTCCAGTTCTGCAAACATTATATGAATGTTACTATTTTAAATCATGAGAACTGTGTAACTTTGCCATCATTTGCCCCTAATCTCCAAATAAATGATGGTACTTTTTATGACTATATATATATATTTTACTTAATACGTATTTTTTTAAAAAGATTTCTTTATTTGACAGAGAGAGAGCACAGGTAGGCAAAGCAGCAGGCAGAGGGAGAGGAAGAAGCAGGCTCTCTGCTAAGCAGGGAGCTTCACGTGGCTCGATCCCAGCACCCTGGAATCATGACCTGAACCGAAGGCAGCTGCCTAATTGACCGAGCTGCCTAGGCACCCCACCTTAATTTTATACCTATTTATGCATCCGACTGTATTTCACTTTTTATGGCGAAAAATTTCAAACATAGAAGTAGAGGGATTACTGTAATAGCCTTTTACCCTTTACCTAGATGTAACAGTTAAAAACATTTTTTGTATTTGCTTCATTTTTATAATTTTTGAAGTATTTAAAAGTAAAGACATACATAGCTTTCACTTTGAAATAATTCAGCATGGATCTTTCAAAAATATAGACATTTCCCTATGTAAATATAGCTCCAATTATCCTAACAAAATTATTTAGAATTTTTTTTTAAAAAATTAAAAAAAAATTTTGTTTAGTTACTTGACAGAGAGAGAGAGAGAGAGAGAGAAAGCACAAGCTGGCAGAGTAGCAGGCAGAGGGAGAGGGAGAAGCAGGCTCCCTGCCAACCAAGAAGCCTGATATGGGGCTTGATCCCAGGACCCTGGGATCATGACCTGAGCCGAAGGCAGTTGCTTAACCAACTGAGCCACCTAGGCGCCCCTATTTAGAATTTCTTAATATTTCTCTTTTTATAGTCATTTTTTAATTGTGTTGTGTTCGTCACCACACAATACATCATTAGTTTTTGATGTAGTGTTCTATGATTCATTATTTGCATATAACACCCAGTGCTCATTACAATATCATCCCATATTTAAATTTCCCCAGTTTGCTCTCAAAATGTGTTTTAATGCTGGTTTGTCAAACATGGATCCAATCGTGCTCGCTTCGGCAGCACATATACTAAAAAAAAAAAAAAAAACATGGATCCAATCAAGTAATACATATCACATTTATTGTGTACCTCTCTTACATATCTTTTAATCAAGGAGAAGGTTTCCTTCCAAACCATTTTCTTTCCCATGACTTTATTAAATAGGTCGGTTGTGCTTCATAAGGTTCTTCTTCCCTGAATTTTCTAATTGTTTCTTTATGGTATCATTTAACTTATTTGTCTCCAGTATTTCCTATTAAAGATCTGAAGGCTTGATCATAATCTCTAATGTATCACATCAAGTGGCATATATTGTCTAGTTGTTGCTATTTGTGACTTGCAATTAAGATTGATCCTGGATTAAGTTGGTGACATCTGATTCTTCCATTGTAAAGTTAATATTATATTATATACTTGAGATAGGCAAGAATTTTATGGAGAGATATTTGGTAGCGTGGAAATATCTAAATTCTCATCATTGCTTCACTTAGTAAGTTTAGCATCCATTGATTATTCATACCTGAGTCAGTTATCTCATTGAGGGTTGTTAAATTTGTGATTTTCTTGATTTCCTAAATTCCGTTATTTCATCAACATTTATTTGCTGACATTCTCCTAAGAGAACTTTTCCATATTAACTGATGTTATTCGGTTACCCTAAAATACAGTTCTACTGCGGAGGCAAGATAAATATTTGGTTATTTAACTACCCATTTTTAGTTCATGGGTAGGTGGTGATAAATGAGTTGCTGCTGTTATTGGGGGTGGTGTTTTTTTTTTTTTTTCTTTTTCCTTTTTGAGTGGCAGGATTTATGACTTTAAAATTTTTGTGTGTTCCAGTCAGTTGTACTCATTATTCTTTTTGATGTTTAAATTGTCCCAGATTTGGCCAGGGGAGTCCCTGATTGCTATGTAGTTTTGACATGTACTCATTAGACTTTATGAAAGCTTACTTACTTTCTGGCATAACATGATGTAAGCTTCCTGGTACGTTCTTTTCCAGGCCCTAGAATCAGCATTTCCCCATGGAGATCTTTTTTTTTTAAACTGTGGAAATGGTATTTAGAGACCAAATCTGAATGTTATACCTGCTCTTTAATAGTGGGATATCATTCCTTCTTGACCTTTCAGTGGAAAGAGGTAGGAAATATAGGTGTGTGTGTGTGTGTGTGTGTATGTGTGAGTGTGTGTATTTAAGTGACAAGATCATATTGATATTTACATTTCAAAATTTTGGTAAACTTTAACTTCAGAATATTTTTTTAATTTATAGAAAAACTGCAAAGATCATCTAGAGTTTAGGCATACCCCTAACTCAGTTTCCTCTGTTGTTGATACCTTACATTTACCATGGTACATTTATGGCAAGTAAACCAACATCGTTCCATCACTGTGAACCAAACTCCAAACTGTATTTGCATTTCACTGTTTTTCCACTAATATGCCTTCCAGATACACCTTACACTTAGTGTTCATGTCTGTTTAGTCTTCTCTGGTTTATGATGCCTTCTCAGTCTTTCCTTGTTTTCCTGACCTTGGCAGTTTTGAGGGGTCCTGGTCAGGTGTTTTGTAGAATGTTTCTTGATTTGTTTTTTTATGATGTTTTTCTCTGGTTAGACTGGGACTCTGGGTCTTGGGGGATGAATATCACAGAGGTGAACTTCCCTTCTTATCACATAGCAGGGTACATGCTATCATGTTTTTAAGGTTTCTCCACTATAAAGTTACTTTTCCTCCCCTTTCCATTTGCTGTTCTTTGGAAGTAAGTCAGTGAATGCTGCTCACATTTGGAAGAGTAGAAAAATTAAGCTCCACCTCTTGGTGGGGGTAGTGTTTACATAAACTACTTGGAATTCTGTATTGATTACTTGATATTTGTTTTATATCTTGGGTTATAAGCCAATACAATGTTATTTATTTTGTTGCTAAGACTATTTCAGCTGTAGTCGTTGGGAGTTCTTGCAATTTGGCTCATGTGATCCTTTCTTTGATATGTCTCCTTTTTTTTTGAGTACTTTTTACTTTTTGGTACTATTAGATGCTCCGGACTCATCTTGTATTGTCCCTGCCCCAGTCCTAGAGTCAGTCATATTTGTTAGGACAGCGGTATCTAAAAACAGGATCTAGGTTCTTGGTGTACTTATTGTTCCTTTTAGGCTTCTCAGCTGAGGTGGGAATTAAATGCATGTATACACACTTGTGTGTGTGCTAGATCTATAAGTTTCTTCATCCATTTACATCCATGTTGAGGTAAACAGGAGTTCATACCCATGTCTCTGACTCGAAGCTAGTATACGTTGGTTCATTCCAGCCTTCCTCCTCCTTGGAAACCTTCACTTCCTAACAGTGAGAACCCTGGTTCCCACCAACCATCATTTCTGTGTTTGTTTAACCCAAGTACGTGTGTAAAACAGTCACAGAATGGTTAAGTTGTATTCCTGCTCCTTTTTTTTTTTTTTTTAAAGAAAAGTCTCTTTTAAGTTTTTCAATTAAAATTTCATGCTGAGAAATTATTGATGAGATTATTGGTGAGATAATTGATTTAGGAACTAAATCCAAAGGCAAGCTCTCCACTCTGTCATTCACTCAGGTAGGACACACAGTGAGAGAGGCAGGGTGGCCATGGAGAATCAGGATCCCTGTGAGGCAAGCTTGAGACCCAACCTGGCTCTTGAGTTCTGCCCAAGCCCCGCACATCTGACTGGAAGATGCTGATACTAGGAGAGGCAGGGAGCTGCAAGGCCACTGAGGAGCCAGCCACTAAGTCGGGGTGCAGGGAGCTTGTGATGGCAAGGAGGCCTCCACACCTTAAGCTGCTGGGTACTTCTGAGAGCCCCTGCTGTATAACTCCTTGGAATGGATCTATGGTGGTCCTCTTCTGATTCCAGAAGGCATGATCTTTGAGAGGACACCTTGTGACTACAAGATCACACCAGCTGGCTTCTAAGCACCTGTCCTGGGACAGGGGGTGAAGGAAGGAGTGCTGGCCCAAGGGGAGGATCCTTTGGGAGGATCTACTCTGTTGACCCCAATACCTCAGTCAGCTAGCCCATTCTCACATAGATTAGTTATACTTATATAGTCATATATATTATAGTTATATACTAAAAAGAGAAAAAAACTTGCCTGAAGAGAAACTCCTTAAAGGACCCACATGGCTAAGGAAGTTGACTATTCCTTCACTCCTACCTCCCCCAAATTCTTTTATAAAATCATGCAGTGCGATCTTTAGGAAACCCCCACTCAACCCAGCTCCCCTCAACTTGGCCCTCCTGTGTTCCCGTGACCATGGACTGCCCCCCAGTTCCAGCCCATTGCCTGGCTGCAACCAGTCTCATCTGTGGCCATCCATCCCAGCCATGGATTTCTGCCAGGTGCCCCTCTGCTGTGCTCCCAGGGACCATGTTGGCTGTGGGTGGTGGAGGGAGTGGTATCCAGATGGCCTGGTGGCTTGGTGGGGCCAGGCCCAGAAGGGACTGAAGTTTGCAGGAGAAGAGGAGACCACAGCTGTCTGGGGATGTTGCTACTCTGAAGGCCCTCAGAGGTGTGTAGCTTGGGGAACATGGCCAGTGCATCAGGAAAATTGGGTGGTATAGCAGGTGTTTTGCTGGGGGTGCACATCATCTGGCGGTGATGGTAGCTGTTGGGGACGGTGGTTTCTTGGAAAAAATGACTCAGGGCAGTCTCTAGTTGCCAGTGCAGTCTCTAGCACCTGTTGCAGCTGTTCATCTGGTTGGCAGTGCAACCTGCAGCCAGCATGAACTGGTTGATCATGACCTGGTGCCATAGGTGGTCCACTTTGACAGACATGGCTCTGGGCGTGTGTGATCCTAGCTGGGCAGCACAGGAAACTTGCTGCCATGGGCTCATGCTAGTCACTGGCCATAGATTGCAGACCTTCATTGCCTGCTGCCCACCCAGAAGTGTCCCAGTACCCCTGCTCCAATTTAAATTTAATGTTACAGAATGTTTACTTAATATCTTTGATTTTAATACTCAAAATCAAAGATAGAACATATTTTTTGAGAAAAAACATAACTGGTCAAGACCAGGAGTTGGCAAAATTTTTCTGTAAAAGGGCCAGATGTTAAGTATTTTAGGTCTTATGTGCCACAAATGATGTTTGCTAAATTTGTGTGTTCATGTGTGACTGTATATTATATAATACTAAATTAAATTCACATTAAATTTTTAAATAATGAAAAAAATGCAGTGGAGGTATTTTCTTTGGCAGTCAATTCTATTCTCTTTATTTTGTTCACTGATTGTTCCAGTTTTAGATTCTGATATCTAACATTTTAATGATCAAATTTTGCTTTTTGCTGATTACAGATTTGATAAATGTGCAATGAGTTATTCAATTGATACTTGTTGAATATGGCAGAGTCAGACTTTGGTATGCCATTAGAAGCCTTTCATTAGGGTGTGTGGGTGGCTCAGTTGGTTAAGCATCTGCCCTCAGATCAGATCATGATCCCAGGGTCATGGGATCAAGTCCTGCATTGAGTCCTGCATCGGTCTCCCTGTTCAGCGGGGAGCCTGCTTGTTCCTCTGTCTGCTACTCCCCTTGCTTGTGCCCTCTCTCTCTCTGACAAATAAATTTAAAAAAATTAAAAAAGAAGCCATCTTTATTTTCATATTGATCTTTTAACCCTTTAGATTAAATTGCTCACAGCTATGAGAATGTGTAGACACCTGTTAACTCAGCTAAATTTTTCCATACCTTTCCTCACTCATCTACGTTGTTACTATATCACCTGCAAAGAAAACTTGAAGGCGTTTGTTGACTGTTCTGAAGGTGTAAAAGCAGAATGTGCTGATTTTAAGACCATCTATTCACCATGGTGAGTAAGTGGGTGTCAAAGAGGCATTCACACAAAGAACCCCCCCCTCCCACCCCCATAGCCATTCAGGATAGGCAGCAGAAGTCCTAAGTTTAGGAGTGAGAATGAGATCAGGTATTTTGAATTTTGGACATCTCTGATGAATATTTTAATATTTTTGACCTTGTTCTCACTTCCCTGGGATACCTTAAACATACTTTTTTTTTTTTTTAAAAAGATTTATTTATTTATTTATTTGACAGACAGAGATCACAAGTAGGCAGAGAGGCAGGCAGAGAGAGAGGAAGGGAAGCAGGCTCCCTGCTGAGCAGAGAGCCTGACGCGGGGCTCGATCCCAGGACCCTGAGATCATGACCTGAGCTGAAGGCAGAGGCTTTAACCCACTGAGCCACCCAGGCGCCCCCCTTAAACATACTTTGAGGTAAATGTTTTCTTGATCTACCTGTAGAGAAACGAGATTTTTCAAAATGCTTTTCTTCTGTTGTTATTCAACTTCTTTTTGATGCATCTTCCATTTTGGTATTTTGAAGTGTGTTTAATAATTTCTTTTGGACTTTTGCCCAGCCAACATCAATATTAGATTTGCGAATCTCGAGGTTCTAAAGTCTTTCTTTGTCCCATTTAGTGAAAATCATCAGTACTGCATATTCTCTAATCTAATCTGCTGGTCACCTTTTGTTTTGTTTCTTCACTGAGTCTCAAAAAAATTATATATGTATGTTCATGAGTTAGAATCCATGTGCACACAGATCCTTCAGATGTATCCTTTACGTAAAAAATGTGGATGGAGTTAAATTTTTCACAAAATATTAAGAAGCTTTGGATCACTTAGGTAACCCCAAGTTAAGAATTCCTTATCCTCTGCCCATTTAAAAATGGCTACATACTCTCTATTCTCTTCTTTTAAAAACACTTTAATTAATTAATACATTAAGTTATGTTCTCATACAGAAATTAAAACATTACAGTTAAAACTAAAGTTCTTCCTTGGTCATCTTTTAAAGATCCCTTTCTTAGGTATTCTTACTGTTTTCATGAATTCTTTAAGTTTTTTTTTTTTTTTTTTAATGCCACCATTGACAAATATACATACCCGTCAGAAGAGTATATGCTACGGGTGCCTGGGTGGCTCAGTTGGTTGAACGTCTGCCTTCCACCAGGGTTGTGATTCTGGGGTCCTGGGATTGAGTTCCGCATCGGGCTTCCTGCTCAGCGGGAAGCCTGCCTCTCCCTTTCCCACTCCCCCTGCTTGTATTCTCTCTCTTGATGTCTCTGTCTCTCTGTCAAATAAATAAAATCTTAAATAAAGAGTACGTACTATGTTTGTTTTTATAAATGATATCAGATGGTTGTTATTCCATAATTTATTTTTGTTTTCTACTTCACAGTATTGCTTGGAGATTTTTAATATCCCTACATGTTCTACTATATTCTTTCCAAGTGTTTTATAGCATATTATGTATAATTTGCCATAGTTCAGAACCATTTGAAGGTCATGGTAAAATGTTAGATGCCAAAGGGGGAAAAAAATAAGAGAAGGAGAGGAACAAATCAACAAACGGACTGTCTCTTCACTCTAGAAGACAAACTGACGGTTACCAGAGGGATGTAGATGGGGATATGGATTAAATAAGTGATAGAGATTAAGGAGTGCACTTGTGATGAGCACAGAATGATGCATGGAAGTCTTGAATCATTATATTGTACACCTGAAACTATTTTAACACTGTATGTTAATTGGAATTAAAATGCAGACTTAAAAAAATGTTAAATGCTGGACCTCACCTTTAGAATTTTTTTTTTTTTTTAAAGATTTTGTTTATTTACTTGACAGAGAGAGATCACAAGTAGGCAGAGAGGCAGGCAGAGAGAGAGAGAGGGGGAGAAACAGGCTCCCTGCTGAGCAGAGAGCCGGATGCGGGGCTCAATCCCAGGATCCTGAGATCATGACCTGAGCCGAAGGCAGAGGCTTTAACCCACTGAGCCACCCAGGCGCCCCTAGAATTTTTAATTCTTCAGAGTTGGTGTAGCCTGGGAATAACTGAAATCTGAGCCATGCTTTTGGGGCCTGGTATTACTTTTCTAAACTATGATAACTGAAATTCATGCGTATCAGAACTACGCAAAGGAAGGATTGCCTGTGTCTTTTTTTTTTTTTTAATTCAAGTGTAGTTAATCTACAGTGTTGCATTAGTCTCAGGTGTACAATGTAGTGACTCAGTGGTCAGTGGTTCCGTATATTACTTAGTGCTCATGAAGAAAAGTGTACTCTTCACCTGTTTCAGCCACGCCCCCTACCCACCCGACCTCTGGTAACAATCTGTTTGTTCTCTGTAGTTAAGAGTGTGTTATTTGGTTTGTCACTCCCTTTTTTCCTTCTTTATTAATTTGTTTTCTAAATTCCACAAATGAGTGAAGTCATGTGGTATTTGTCTTTTTCTGACAGGCTTATTTTGCTTAGCCCTGTACTCTAGCTCCATCCATGTTGTTTCAAGTGGCAAGATTTCATTTTTTTATGGCTGAATAATATTCTGTTTTTTGTGTGTGTGTGTGTGTGTGTGTGTGTGTGTGTGTGTGTATACACACCAGATCTTTATCCATACATCTGTCAGTGGACACTTGGGCTGCTTCTGTAGTTTGGCTATTCTAAGTAATGCTGCTGATTGCCTATATTTTTAAAAAATACTTATTGAACTATAGTTGACATATAATGTTATATTAGTTTCAGGTGCACAACATAGTGATTTGACAATTCTTTATATTACTCAGTGCTCATCATGATAAATGTAGTCACTGGGTGTCTGTCATACAGTGTTACTGCATTATTGACTATATTTCCAATGCTGTACTTTTTATCTCCATAATTTCATTTATTTTATAACTGGCTCTCTTAATCCTCTTTGCCTATTTCTCATAACTGTCCCCCTTCCCCACCTTCTTTCTGGCAACCATGAGTTTTCTGTTTTTAAGGGTCTGTTGGTTTTGGTTTTTAGATTTCACATATCAGTGAAGTCATACAGAATTTGTCTTTGTCTGACTTATTTCATGTAGCAGAATACTCTCTACCTCCATTCACATTATTGCAAGTAACATAATTTCATTTTTTTAATGACTGAATAATATTCCATTGTGTATGTGTATCTTTTCTTTTTAAAGAATTATTTATTTATTTTGGAGAGAGAGGAAGAGAGAGCGGAGGAGGGGCGGAAGGAAAGAATCTCAAGCAGACTCCCCACTGAGCACAGAGCCCAACATGGGGCTCTATATTAAGACCCCCCCCTCAAGGTTTTTAGTATCACATGATAAGGTTTCAGTTTATCATTTGTCTTAAATGTTCAACCTTTTCATGTGGATGAATTCTATTTTTCATTAGGTATCTCTTCAAAATTATTATTCTTAATTGATTTATAAATGTTAAATATGATTAAAAATGTTAACATAAATTTCCATTTCAGAAATTCACCAAAGATTCATAATTGAAGACAGGGTTGTTTCTGATCATGAATTAGAGATCATCTTCCCAAAGCCATTTTGTGAATGGGCGCGTAGCAGAACTGCTCTGCATATTTCAGTAACTTCTAAGACTGCACATTAAAGATTTCTCAAATTGGGCTTCATGGGCATACTTTTAGGGGCTCATGAATTTCTTTCATTAATTAAAACATTTTGTTTTTTGATTTTGATAATCTTTGGCCAATCCCTAATGCCTGTATTTGTTTACCTGTGTGTTTAAAATTATCTGGGCTGAAGTGCCTAATGATAAAGGAGCAGAGACACACATCATATATAAATGTGCTGGCACCAAGGGAAGATTTGTTTTGTCATGAAGTGATGTACGAATAAATTTTTCACAGTAGTTTGAAAAAGACAATGGGGGGGGGAATTGTGTCATCACTGGAGCACAGTAAAAGAGGCATATGCTATAGCACACAGTAAATATTCGTTAACTAGCTGATCCAAAAGTAGGTTAGAGGACTTAGGTAGGTGTACATAATTAATTTGTTCCGCAACAAAGAAGTTGTTTCATTCTGTATGATATTGTTTTAGCAAACATCTCAAAATTAATCTGAATTCTTTGGATCTTTTGTTTTAGTATGTACTTAAAAAAATCACTTTCTTGAGGTATGGTCTACATAACATAAAATTCATTCATTGTAAGTGTGCAGTTCAATAATTGTTTAGTAACTTAAAGAGTTGTGCAACCAGTACCGCAGTCTGATTTCCATCACTCTAAAATCAAATCTCATTCCCATTGTGGTCACTCTTCATTTTCTCCTCCAGCCTTACGCAGCTGCTAATCTGTCTGTTTCTTATCAGTTCAGTTTTTCTGGACATTTCTTACATATGCAGTCATACAGCATGTGGTCTCTTGTATCTGACCTCTTAGCATAATGTTTTTGAAGTTCATCTGTATTGTAGGACACATCCGTGTTTTGTTCCTTTTTATGATCAGATAGTATTCCATTTTGTATTTATGTGTGTGTGTATATATGGCATATTTTGTCCATTCGCCAGTTGGTGGACACAGTTGGGTTATTTCTACATTTTGGCTATTATGAATAATGCTGTTATGAACATTTGTGTACAAGTCTTGGGAAGGATATATGTTTCCATCTTATGTCTTTCTTAGGTTGATACTACCTACATTGGGAATTGTTAGGTCATGTGGTAAATTTATGTTTAATATTTTAGTAACCTGACAAACTGTTTTCAAGAATGACTATACTGCTTTATATTTGTACTGGCAGTATATAAGGGTTCCAGTGTCTTTACATGATCACCATCATATGTTACTGTCTTTTTCATGATAGTCATTCCTGTGGGTGTGGAGTGGTTGATGTTTACTTTTAAATTCATTGTGAATTCATAGTTTTATGAGAGTGTGTAAGGATAAGGACCCTTGTCACCTGTTTATATGCAGTTAAGTAATATTATAAAAACCATTTGGCACCACAAAATGATTTCTCAGCTACTCTCCCATCAGAAGGAAGGTATTATTACTCACATTTGAAAAATACTTACCTAAGGCATTGAGAAAAGGATCAATTGTGGAACAATCTTCAAAAATATGTAGAGTTAAAAAAGCACAGTATAAAAGTATATAGTTTTCTTTTTTTAAAAGAATGGTATAGTATTTTTAAAAGTACTTATTTTTTAAAGTATATATATTTTTCTTTAAAGCTTGGAAAAAACAGTATGTACTATTTGCTTATATATGCATAAAATACTTCTGGAAAGGTATAGAAGAAACCAATAACACTGGTTGTTTATAGGGAAAAGAACTGGTTATCTGGAAGGAAAATGTGTTGTTACTTGTCCCTTTTATATCTTTTGAGTTTCAACTACCATGTGTAGATTCTACTTATTTTATCCAGGAATAATAATATCCACAGCCTCTCCAACATTGTTTCTTGCCTTTTTAATTTTTCTTTTGTTAAAGAACAAAGAAGATATGTTCTGTTTGCGTACTAGTTTATTGAGTCTGGCTGAATTCTTCATATCAGTGAATTCTCACAACTGCCGTGTGTCATAGATACATTTATTATCCCTGCCTTACGGATGTGGAAATGGAGGCTTAGGGAGATTAATTAATTAGCCTAAGGTCACACAAAGTGATAGAGTAAGGATTTGAATGCAGGCATTCTAACTGTAGAGCAAGTACCATTAATCATTATGTTATACAAAAGCACGGAAGGGATTGAAACCATTTAGGATAAGTGCCATTCGAAACAGTCGAGGGTGGTGTGTTTGCTTAATTCCTTCATTTGTAAGCCTTACATATCTCAATACTTTATTCACTGCCCATGCCATATAACTGAAATAATAATGTTTTGGCTTTTAGGGAAAGTTGTTTTTTATTACTTTACAACTGTTATTTGTGCATCATAATAGTTTCTTCATTTCACATAATTGCGTGATAAATTAGTGATTTGTTTAGGTATTTGTGCGTTATTAGTTAGTTCTGAAAAAGAAATTGAAGGTGGACAGAGATTCCCCTTGCAAACGTAGACCCATGATTGGTGTATGAGTTGATGTGTACGGAAGCGGAATTACGTAAATTTCAGTAATGGTGGCATTGTGTCTCTTTTCACTTGACCTAGTCCATTAATTGAGTTTAATGACAGCGTATATTTGCACTTTTTATATTTATTAGTAAATTGGTAAACTTGCTTTATGACTTTCCTTATTAATATATTAAGATGTCATATATTAATATATATTTCCAAACTACTAGATTTTGCAAACTTTGCTATATATTACTTTTCCCCCCTAGATATCACTGATCAGTGGCATCATTAATTAGGCTCTGCTTGAGGTGCAAGGTAGAATATAACATCCATCTAGCCTCCTTCAGCCCTGTACATAACAAACTTTTATTTGTCTGCAACTAATCTTGGATATCACCAATAAGAAGGAAAAAGTTGGAAAGTAAGATGCCTTCAGCAGTAATATTAGATTGATAAAATCACCAGTTATTCTCATGTATGTCAGAATACTCCCAGGCATTGGTAAGACTTCTTGTGGTTTACTAACTGGAGAGAGGTTGTTTACTTGGTTTATATGAAGATAAGATGAGATCATGTACATCAACAGAAAGCTTTAATAGGAGATGAAAAGGTATGTGGGAAAAAGCACAGTTAATATTCCTTGATAAGCAGTATGTACCTGAATATATTTTCCCTTTCTCTTTGATATTTGCTTTGTAAAATTGTATAAGCTTAAGGATTTTTTAAACTTAATTTCCTGGGTTTCTGCTGCCTTCTGTAACTGTCAAGTTACATAACTTGTAAATTCTGTCTTGTTAACTAAACATCAGTGAACTCTTTTTTTAAAATTCTAAGATTTTATTTATTTATTTGAGGGAGTGAGACATTAGAGTGGGGAGGGTCGGAGAGAGAGGCAGACTCCTTGCTGAGCAGGGAACCCCATGCAAGACTCGATTCTGGGACTCCAGGATCATGACCTGAGCCCAAGGCAGTCACTTAACCAACTGAGCCACCCAGGTGCCCCATCAGTGAACTCCTGTACTCTGTACTCCTGTACTCTCAGCTTATTTATTATTATTTTTTTATTATGTTATGTTAGTCACTATACAGTGCATCGTTAGTTTTTGATGCAGTGTTCCATGATTCATTATTTGCATATGACACCCAGTGCTCCATGTAAGTGGTGCTCTCCTTAATACCCATCACTAGGCTCACCCTTCCCTCCACCCCCCCTCCCATCTAAAACCCTCAGTTTGTTTCTTGGAGATAATAGTCTCTCATGGTTCATCTCCCCCTCTGAATTCCTCCCCTTCATTTTTCCCTTCCTTCTCCTAATGTCCTCCATGCTATTCCTTATGTTCCACAAATAAGTGAAACCATATAATTGACTTTCTCTGCTTGACTTATTCACTTAGAATATTCTCCTCCAGTCCCATCCATGTTGATGCAAAAGTTGGGTTTTCACCCTTTCTGATAGCTGAGTAATATTCCATTGTATATATGGACCATATCTTCGTTTTCTTTTTCTTTCTTTCTTTTTTTAGTTTTTTTTTTTTCATTTAAAGGTTTTTATTTATTTGACAGAGAGAGCACAAGTAGGCAGAGCAGCGGGAATAGGGAGAAGGAGAAGCAGGCTGTCCGCTGAGCAGGGAGCCTGACGTGGGGCTTGATCTCAGGACCCTGGGATTATGACCTGAGCCGAAGGCAGCCACTTAGCCCACTGAGCCACCAGGCGCCCCTGGACCACATCTTCTTTATCCATTCATCTGTTGAAGGGTATCTCAGCTCTTTTCACATTTGGCTATTGTGGACATTGCTGCTATAAACATTGGGGTATATATGGCCCTTCTTTTCACTATATCTGTATCTTTGGGGTAAATACCCAGTAGTACAATTGCTGGGTCATAGGGTAGCTCTGTTTTTTAATTTTTTGAGCAACCTCTACACTGTTTTCTAAAGTGGCTGTACCAGTTTGTATTCCTACCAACTGTGTAAGAGGGTTCCCCTTTCTCCACAGCTCTCCAACATTGTTTCTTGCCTTATCAATTTTTACTATTCTAACTAGTGTAAGGTCGTATCTCAATGTGATTTGGATTTTAATTTCCCTGATGGTTAATGATGATGAATATTTTTTCATGTGTCTGTTAGCCATTTGTATGTCTTCATTGGAGAATTGTCTGTTCCTGTCTTCTGCCCATGTTTTGACTTGATTATTTTTTTGGGGGGGTGTTGAGTTTGAGAAGTTCTTTATAGATCTTGGGTATCAGTCCTTTGTCTGTAGTGTCATTTGCAAATTATCTTCTCCGATTCCGTGGGTTGCCTCTTTGTTTTGTTGACTGTTTCCTTTGCTGTGGAGAAACTTTTTATCTTGATGAAATCCCAAAAGTTCATTTTCGCTTTTGTTTACCTTGCCTTTGGAGACATATCTTGAAAGAAGTTGTTGTGGCTAATGTTGAAGAGGTTACTGCCTGTGCTCTTCTCTAGGATTTTGATGGATTCCTGTCTCACATTGAGGTCTTTCATCCATTTTGAGTTTATCTTTGTGTATGGTGTGAGAGAATGGTCAAGTTTCATTCTTCTATACATAGTTGTCCAGTTTTCCCAGCGCCATTTATTGAAGAGACTGTCTTTTTTCCACTGGATATTTTTTCTTGCTTTGTTGAAGATTATTTGACCATAAAGTTGAGGGTCTGTATCTGGACTGTCTATCCTGTTCTATTGGTCTATGTGTCTGTTTTTTTGCCAGTACCATGCTGTCTTGGTGATCACAGCTTTGTAATACAGCTTTAAGTCAGGCAACGAGATACCCCCAGCTTTGTTTTTCTTTTTCAACATTTCCTTGGTGATTTGGGATCTTTTTTGGTTCCATACAAATTTTGGGATTGTTTGTTCCAGCACTTTGAAAATGCTGTTGGTATTTTGATTGGGATGGCGTTGAAAGTATAGATTGCTCTGGGCAGCGTAGACATTTTTTAAAAAAAGATTTTATTTATTTATTTGACAGCGATCACAAGTAGGCAGAGAGGCAGGCAGAGAGGGAGGGGTGGGAAGCAGGCTCCCTCCTGAGCAGAGAGCCTGATGTGGGGCTTGATCCCAGGATCCTGGGATCATGACCTGAGCCAAAGACAGAGGCTTAACCCTCTTAGCCACCCAGGCGCCTCCAGTGTAGACATTTTAAAAATGTTTATTCTTCTGATCCATGAGAATGAAATGTTTTTCCATCTTTTTCTGTCTTCTTCAATTTCTTTCATGAGTGTTTTGTAGTTCCTTGAATACAGATCCTTTACCTCTTTAGTTAGGTTTATTCCAAGGTATTTTATGGTTTTTGGTGCTGTTATAAATGGAATTGATTCTCTGATTTCTCTTTCTACACTTACATTGTTAGTGTATAAGAAAGCAACTGGTTTCTTTACATTGATTTTGTATCCTGCTACATTACTGAATTGCTGAGTTCTAGTAATTTGGAGGTGGAGACTTTTGGGTTTTCCACATAAAGTATCATGTCATCTGCGAAGAGAGTTTGACGTCGTCTTTGCCAATCTGAATATTTTCATTTCATTTTGTTGTCTCATTGCTTTTTCTAGGACTTCTAGTGCTATGTTGAACAACAGTGGTGAGAGTGGGCATCCTTGTCATGTTCCTGATCTTAAGGGAAAGGCTCTCAGCTTTTCCCTATTGAGAATGATACTCGCTGTGGGTTTTTCATAGGTGGATTTTATAAAATTGAGGAATGTTCCTTCTATCCTTAATACTCTGAAGAGTTTTAATCAGGAAAGGATGCTGTATTTTGTCAAATGCTTTTTCTGCATCAATTGATAGGACCATGTGGTTCTTCTCTCTCCTCTTACTAATGTGTTCTATCACATTGATTGATTTGCGAATGTTGAACCACCCTTGCATCTCAGGGATAAATCCCACCTGGTTGTGATAAATAATTCTTTTAATGTAGTGTTGGATCCTGTTAGCTAGGATCTTTTTGAGAATTCCGGCATCCATATTCATCAGGTCTTTGCCTGGTTTTGAGATCAAGATAATGCTGGCCTCATAGAAAGTCTGGAAGTTTTCCTTCTGTTTTTTGAAAGAGCTTCAGAAGAATAGGTATTATTTCTTCTTTGAATGTTTGGTAGAATTCCCTAGGGAATCCATCAGGTCCTGGACTCTTGTTTTTTGAGAGGTTTTTGATCATTGCTTCAATCTGGTTACTGGTTATTGGTCTTTTCAGGTTGTCAGTTTCTTCCTGTTTCATTCTTGGTAGTTTATAGGTTTCCAGGAATGCATCCATTTCTTCTGAGTTGCTTAACTTACTGGCATATAACAGTTGATAATAATTTCTGATAATTGTTTCTATTTCCTTGGTGTTAGTCGTGATCTCTCCCCTTTCATTCATAATTTTATTAATTTGGTTCCTTTCTCTTTTCTTCTGGGTAAGTCCTGCCAGTGGCTTATCACTCTTATTAACTCCTTCAAAGAACAAGCTTCTAGTTTCATTGGTGTGTTTGTTCTACTGTATTTCTGGTTTTTAATTCATTGTTCTCTGCTCTAACCTTAATTATTTCCCTTCTCGTGCATGGGTTAGGCTTAATATGTTGTTGATTTCCTGGTTCTTTAATGTGTAAAGATAGTTTGTGTATTCGGGATTTTTCTGGTTTTTTTTTTTGTGAATGGGGCTTGGATGGCTGTGTGTTTCCCCCGTTGGACTAACTTTGCTGTATCCCATAGGTTTTGTACTACTGTGTTTTCGTTCTCATTGGTTTCCATGAATTATTTAAGTTCTACTTTGATTTCCTGGTTGACCCAAACATTCTTGAGCAGGATGGTCTTTAGCTTCCAAGTGTTTGAATTCCTTCCAAACCCTTTCTTGTGATTGAGTTCCAGTTTCAAAGCATTGTGATCTGAGAATATGCAGGGAATAATCTCAGTCTTTTTGTATCGGTTGAGGCCTGATTTGTGACCCAGTATGTGGTCTGTTCTACAGAAAGTTCCATGTGTGCTTGAGAAGAATGAGTATTCTGTTGTTTTAAGGTGGGGTGTTCTGTGTATATGAGGTCCATCTGGTCCAGTGTGTCATTCAAAGCTCTTGTTTCTTTGTCGATTTTTTTTTTTAAGATTTTATTTATCCATTTGACAGAAATCACAAGTAGGCAGAGAAGCAGGCAGAAAGAGAGAGAGGAGGAAGCAGGCTCCCTGCTGAGCAGAGAGCCCGACATGGGCTTGATCCCAAGACCCTGGGATCATGACCTGAGCCGAAGGCAGAGGCTTTAACCCGCTGAGCCACCCAGGCGCCCCTCTTTGTTGATTTTTTGCTTAGATGATTTATCACTGAGAGTGAAGTGTTGAGGTTGCCTACTGTTAACATATTTTTATCAATATGTCTCTTTATTTTGGTTGAGAGTTGGCTTATGTAGTTGGCTGTTCTCATGTTGGGTGCATGGATATTTACAATTTTTAGATCTTCTTGTTGGATAGACCCTTTAAGAATGATTTGGTGCCCTTCTATATTTCTAACTACAGTCTTTAGCTTAAAATCTGATTTATCTGATATGAGAATTGCTACCCCAGGTTTCTTTTGAGGTCCATTGGCATGAGAGATGGTTCTCTGTCCCTTCACTTTCAGTCTGGATGTATCTTTAGGTTCAAAAAGAGTCTCTTGTAGACAGCATATGGATGGGTCTGTCTTTTTATCCATTCTGCAACCCTGTGCCATTTTATAGGAGCATTTAGGCCATTCACGTTGAGAGTGATTATTGAAAGATAAGATTTTATTGTCATCATCTTGCCTGTCAAGTCCTTGTTTCTATAGATTGTCTCTGTAAGTTTCTGTTCAGTATCACTCTCGGGGTCTTTCTCCTTTTATAGAACCCCTCTTAATATTTCTTGCAGGACTGGCTTAGTGGTCACATATTCTTTTAGTGTCTGCCAGTCCTGGAAGCTCTTTATCTCTCCATTCATTCAGAGTGACAGCCTTGCTGTATAAGAATTCTTGGCTGCGTGTTCTTCTCATTTAGTACCCTGAATATGTTTGCCAGCCCTTTCTGGCTTGCCAGGTCTCTGTGGACAGGTCAGACGTTATTCTGATGTTCCTACCTCTGTATGTAAGGAATCTCTTGCCCCTAACTGCTCTTAAGATGGTTTCCTTGGTTCTAAGATTTGCGAGTTTTACTATTACATGCCAGGGTGTTGGTCTCTTCTCCTTGATGTTGGAAGGGGTTCTCTCTGCCACAGACAAGCCACAAATGCTTGTTTCATCCCCCAAATTAGGGAAGTTCTCGGCTACAGTTTGCTCGAATATATCTTCCAATCCTCTTTCTCTCTCTAGCCCCTTAGGGATCCCAATAATTCTGACATTGGACTGTTCCATGGTGTTGTTTATTTCTCTAATTCTGTTTTCATGGATTTTAAGCTGTTTGTTCCAGGCCTCTTCCTATTTCTTCTTTTCTATCAGTTTGTCTTCTAGATCACTAATTCGTTCTTCTGCCTCATTTACCCTAGCTGTTGGAGTATCCTGATTAGATTGGATCTCACTGATAGCATTTTTAAGTTCTGCCAGATCAGCTCTCATTTCTGCCTTTAGAGAATCTATGTTGCCATTAATGGTTTTCTCCTTCCTAGCTATTGTCTTCATAACTGTTATCCTGAAGTCTATTTCTGACATCTTGCTTAGATCCGTATCTATTAGCTCTGTGGCAGAGGTCACAGTCCCTGAGTCTTTCCTATGTTGGGGGTTCCTCCTCTTAGTCATTCTGTTGAGGGATGGTTGAGGGAATGACAGAGTCCAAATGACTGACCGCAACCCAAGTAGGATACACCTATTTTATTGGGACCTTAGGGTTGTTGGCCTCTTGTTCCTCCAGCCTGTCTTCTGGAAGCGGGGCCTGCCTCAATGTTACTTGGCAGCTCTGTTTGGGCAGAATTGCCCTGCCCCCTCTGGAGGGGTGTGGGCTCATGAAAACTGTTTTTCGGGGGGCTTTGGTTCTTTGGCGGCTTTCCCTGGCAGGTTTCTGCATTTCTTCTGAGAGTCAGAGCAGAAGTGACCATATTCAAACCTCTTGTTTCAAAACAGAGAGATGGCAAACTGTTCTTCAGTGAGCTCTTGAGGCCACACTGTCTCCATTTCTGTCTGTACTGCTAAAAACTGCAGTGTCCTGGGTTGTGTGCCCCACAGCAGCACTCCCAGACCTCCCTTCCAGTAGAAGCATGTCTCTGCCCTTTGTGCTTCTAAAACTACCAGCCACCCCCAGTTTGCATGTGCATCCCCGCAGCTCTAGGTTTCAGTGTGGGGTTGTCCTAAAGTCTTTTCCCCACTGCTACCAGTCTGTGAGTCTGTGCCTGGTCCCAGTGCAGGAGACTTTTGAGCTCCAGCAGTGCAGGATCCCAGAGGCTCTCCCTCCTGTTTATCTTCCGATATCTACCTGCAGAGTCACGGCTCCCTGCTTCATACCTTGAGGCCAACTGCCCGAGATACTCTGTTTGTAAAGATCCAGCTATATCTTACATCACATGCTGATTTCCTGGGTGTTCAGAATGGTCTGGTAGATATCCAACTCAATTCAGGGGATTGGTTGAAATAGGGTCCCCTACTCCTCTGCCATCTTTGTGACTCCTCCCTATTTTTTTTATCTTTTAGAAGGGTCATATTTATTTCATTTGACTTATATCTTACCTATATATATTTGTATTTTTTAAAAAATTTAACATATAATCTATTATTTGTTTCACGGATACAGGTCTTTGGTTCATTAGTCTTATGTAATACCTAGTGCTCATTATAGCACATACCCTTCCAAGTGTACATCAGCCAGTTACCCCAGTTACCCACCTCCCCTCCAGCAGCTGTCAGTTTATTTCCCAAGATTAAGAGTCTCTTGTGGTTTGTCTCCCTCTCAGGTTTTGTCTTGTTTCATTTATTTCCTTTCCCCCTATGATCCTCTACCTTGTTTCTTAAATTCCACATACAAGTGAGATCATATGATAATTATCTTTCTTTGATCGACTTATTTTGCTCAACATAATACCCTCTTGTTCCATCCACGTTGTTGTAGGTGGCAAGATTTCATTTTTTTGATGGCTGCATAATGGTCCCTTGTGTGTCCATTCATCTGTCAATGGACATCGGGGTTTTTCCATAGTTTGGCTATTGTGGCCATTGCTGCTATAAACATTAGGGTACATGTGCCCCTTTGGATTATTATATTTGTATTATTGGGGTAAATACCTAGTAAGCAGTGCAATTGCTGGGTTGCAGGGTAGTTCTAGTTTCAACTTTTTGAGGAAACTCCATACTGTTTTCCAGAGTGGGTGCACCTTAATGAACTTTTAAAAATTATATTTACTCAGGCTTAATTTATAGATAGTAAAATATATTCTTTTCAAGTGTGCAGTTCCAGGAGTTCTGAGAAATACATATGGTCGTGTTACCAGCACCACAGTCAAGATAAAGAACATTTCATTATCCCCCAAAGTTCCCTCTGGTCACCTGGTCAGTCCCTTCTCCTGACACCAGGCAACCACTGATCTGATTTTGTTGTTGCCTCTCTTGGTAGGTTTTCTCCTTTTCATTGCTGTGTAGTAATCATCATATGAATATAGTACAGATTGTTTATCTGTTCACCGGTTAGAAATTTGGGTTGCTTCCAGTTTTTAGATATTTGAATGAAACTGCTATAAATATTTCTGTACAGGTCTTTTTATTTTATTTTATTTTATTTTAAAGATTTTATTTATTTATTTGACAGACAGAGATCACAAGTAGGCAGAGAGGCAGGCAGAGAGAGAGGAAGGGAAGCAGGCTCCCCGCTGAGCAGAGAGCCCCATGTGGGACTCGATCCCAGGACCCTGAGATCATGACCTGAGCCGAAGGCAGAGGCTTAACCCACTGAGCCACCCAAGCGCCCGTGTACAGGTCTTTTTATAGATAGATGTTTTACTTTCCTTGGACAAATGGAGTAAATTTGGAGTAAGAACTGTTGGCTCATATGCTATATATATGTTAACTTTATAAGAAATTGCCAAAGTTTCCCAACATGCCTGTAGCATTTTGCTTTCTAAGCAGCCATGTATGAGTTTTAGTTAATTTACATCCTTAGGTACACTTCGTGGTATCCATATTTTAAAATTTAGCCATTGTTTTGGGTGTGTAGTGATATGTAAATGGTTTTAGTTTGAGTTTTCATAGTTAGTGTGATGTTGAGCATCTTTTTATGTCTTTCATTATTATGTATGTCTTCTTTAGTGAGCTGTCCAGATCTTTTGTCCATTTGAAAAATTGAGTTGTTCTTCTCAAGTTGGTTGATAAAGCTCTTTTAAGATTTGTGTATCATAAATATTTCCTCTCAGTCTGGAGCTTTTCCTTTTCCTAAGTGTCTTTTGAAAAGCAGCCTTAATGTATTTTTACATATTGTTTTTTGAATTGCCTATTTTTTGCCCCAAACCGTGTTTTCTTGAATTTTTTATATAGAAAAGATAAACATTTTTGAATGTTTATTAAATAAAAAGCATTTTCCAAAATAATTTCCTTTTTATTTTTTGAACTTTTTTTTTAATTTATTTATTTGACAGAAATATAGTGAGAGAGGGAACACAAGCAGGGGAAGTGGGCGAGGGAGAAGCACGCTTCCCACTGAGCAGAGAACCTGATGTGGGACTCGATCCCAGAACCCTGGGATCATGATCTGAGCCAAAGGCAGATGCTTAATGACTGAGCCACCCAGGCACCTCTAGTTTTTAAACTTTTAAAAAATTATTTATTTGAGCAGAGAGCCCGATGTGGGACTTGATCCCAGGACCCTAAGATCATGACCTGAACCAAAGGCAGATTCTTAACCAACTGAGCAACCTAGGCACCCCTTTTTTGTAATACATGACTTACATATTTACATTTTTCAGTTACTAGGGAAAGTTTAGGAGGTTATATCTTGCAAATGGAAGTATATTCTCTGGGGGAAAAGAAGAACTTTCATTTTCTACTTTTACATGGCATCTAAAACAGTATAATTGCTGTTATAATTAAAAGAATATTTTATACTTAGGAAACAAAAGACATTGTAAAGAAAATTAAAAGACAAATGATAAACTCAGGAAAAGTTGAAATACATATTGAAAGTAATGGGCTGATATCCATAATATGTAGTTTCTGCAAATCAGTAAGGAAAAGGTTATTTGAAAATTAAAACGGGTCGAAGGAAATGAATTAACAGATAACAGCAGAAGAAATATAACTGGCCAATAACATGAAAATGGATACTCTACTAACAATAAAAGACAGAAAAATTAAAATGCCAGTGAGGTACTACTTGTCACTTACAAGACTGGCAAAGGAGAAAGAGATCCATGATATCCAGTGTGGGGAGATGGCAAAGATGGGGTATCATTTGCTAAACCTGTTTTCCACAGAACAGTTTGGTAATATCTGTCAAGATGTGAAGTGTGAATTCTGATGCAAGTTTTGGAGAAAAAAACCATTTTCATGCATTGTGCCTGTGCTTCATAGGTACCGTACTCCTTATTCGTCCTGTCTCTACAATTTCTTTTACAGTCCCTCCCTTAGAGTTCACCTCAGGCTTAAACCTCACTTAGATTTCTGTATCAGTCTCTTTACTTTTTCCCCCACTATTCATGCTAAGTCCCTGTAATGCCTTTCTGATTCATTTTGACTAAAACCCATATGCCTTGCCATGGTTTATGATGTTCCTTGTGATCTGGCCATTGCTTATTTCTTCCCTTGCTCTAGCAGAGTGGCTGAGAGATTTTTACATAGTGTGTTCGTGTACTTTGTTTTCTGCCTAGAATGCTCTTCCCTACTCCCTGGTACCTGCTCCCCTCTCACAAACATGTAGCTCCTTATGCTTAGGTCTCCACCTAAACATTGCTTTTCCAGAGAGGCTTTCTAATAAAGTAGGTCTCTCTCATATGTGCTCCCTCAACACCTTTTATTCATTGTGAACTCCTGAGCCCCTGTTGTTCTGCTACTAGAATTGAGACGAGTTATTTTTAGCATCAACATTGTCATAAAGAAAACTGTTGGGAATACTCCGAACAAAGACTTAGCTTTTTCAAGTCATTCTCATTGGTTGGCTGTTTTTAATCATATTTCTCTAATCCTCAGAAGACATGAAAACATATTGTTTACGTATTTTCATTCCTTGCCTTTTGGATTGACCATCTTATTTTAGCGTGGAACTTGACTATGAAATCATATAAAGTCACAAAGCTATTAATCTGTACTTGATTGAGTGATAGAGTAATTTTATTACATTTATAAATTAGAGTATGCATTTTTTTTAAAGATTTCATTTATTTATTTGACGGAGAGAGATCTCAAGCAGGCAGAGAGGCAGGCAGAGAGAGAGGAAGGGAAGCAGGCTCCCCGCTGAACAGAGAGCCCGACGCGGGGCTCGATCCCAGGACCCTGGGATCATGACCCAAGCCAGAGGCAGAGGCTTTAACCCACTGAGCCACCCAGGTACCCCAAGAGTATGCATTTTAATGGAAGGGAAGAGTTATAGATTAGCTTTAGTAAAATTATGTATGTATAGTCCTGGGTAGAATTTTCTCTGGCTTTAATTTTGTTTGATCGATACAGTGTTTTGTAAAGTTACTACCAGTTTACTAACCTTTGGTATGTTTAAGCTGGTAAGTGACATATTCTTAATTAATTTTGCATTGGAAATCTAAACTTAAATTCTTAAATTTTAAGCTAAAATATTGAAGTAGCTGAAGATGTATTTTGGCATGGAATAAATTACCATTTTCTGATATTGCCATACAGAAAACTTTGATGGCTCTGCTTCAGGTCTCTTGCTTTCTTGCCCTTTTCCCAGCACTGGATAATATATATAATATATATGAAACTATATTTTCTGTAATTATTAACATCTTTCATTTCTAAGAATGCAGTAGTCACATTTGACCTAGGATTTGAGTTTTTGGAGTAGTGCAGAAAATCAGAAAAGATGTAAGGATGTTTCTCATGAGTATTTTGGTTAAATACTAAATATTTTTGGTTAAAACATGTGATAAACTTACACTAACTTAACTTGTAATGAATCAGAAATACTTGCTGTATTCAATTTGAGTATATTCATTATAGTTGGCTCCCAAGATCTCATACCTATTAAATCTTAAAGAGACCTTGGAAATAAAGAAGTAATAGTAATAGCAACAACTCATTTCATGTACTGTGTTAGGTGTCATTATGTATATTATTTTTAATCCTCACCCCAATACTGTAAGTGTTACTGCTCCAGGATTTTTCAGTGGAAGACACCAGGACTCAGCAAAGTGCGTGAACTCTGTCTCAGGATCGCCTCTGCATGGTGCTGCCAACTAGTTGCATCAATTAATTTTCCAAAAGATGGGGAGACTGCCTGAACCTAGCGAAGCCGAAGGGCCTGTTCATCATCACACAGCCACTTACCAGCAGAGCGAGGACTTGGATCCCCAGCCTCCTGACTCACATTCCCGTGCACTTTTCACCACATCAGGACACGTTGGCTCCTGAGCCCCAAGTGACAGTCCCAGACAGCTGTGTTTATCTGTCTTGCATGTCCCAGCTTGTTTTGCTAGCTGAGCAAAAACTACTTAAAAGGATCCTCAATCTTCACCTTCCCATTCCCCTCCACTTACACTGATATACTCCCACTTGCCCCATGAATAACTTCACAGAAAGAATTGTGCAATGTCACTAAGCCTTCCTCTGGTGTCAGAGTTACTCCCTGAGAGAACATTCACTTCCTCATGACTCCAGTTTACTGTCAGATTGGCTTTCCCTCTTTTCTCTTTGATCGGAATCTTAGTTGTTTAGGCAGGAATTTGAGGAGCAGATGTTATACCCCTTAAAGAAGCCCTTTAATTCTCCTTAGTACTGTGTCTAATGACTCCTTAATCCTGTCCTTTTAACTCTGTGGCTAGCAGAATTAAGAGCAAATTGGGACAGGAATGATGAGCTTGATGCTTAACTTTTCATTTTAATGTTGACCAAGAGAGCACATGAAAGCCAGTGACACAGAGGGAAAACATCGAGCTTGCCTATACAGCTAAAGGAAGGTGAATATTAGTGTGGGATTGTTGAGATTTTGTATTTCCCTCCAAATATAAATAGAGCAATTTCATAGAGCACATAGCCAGAGAAATAGAGCTGCTGACTGTTTTTACTACCTTTTCTTACTAAATTTTGCTATTCTTTAGAAAATTATTTCCAAAGAGAAATAAAAATGATTCACCAGAGAAAACAAAGTGATTTCTTTTTTTTTTTTTTTTAAGATTTTTATTTTATTTATTTGACAGACAGAGATCACAAGTAGGCAGAGAGAGGGGAGGAAGCAGGCTTCCCACTGAGCAGAGAGCCCGATGCTGGGCTTGATCCCAGGACCCTGAGATCATGACCTGAGCCGAAGGCAGAGGCTTAACCCACTGAGCCACCCAAGTGCCCCAACAAAGTGATTTCATATAGTACTAGATCTTTTATGGTTAATGAAGAAAATCGAATTCTCCAAAGTGAGATTACTGTTAACAAAGATATACCCTGTGAACTACTTTAGTTTAGCAGTCTGAACTATTTAATTATCAAAAATCTGATCTGCTTGTTTCTATATATATACATTTGTGTGCATTTGTGTAAAAATGTGTATATAAACAGATTGGACTAAACTGCCCATAATTTTCTCAGTTTCTATTTAATCACTTGAAATTTAGTATATCCATCAGGGTCTAATAAGTTGAGAGCAGTCCCATAGCAGTTTGAAAAAGGGGAGGTTTATTATAAAGAATTAGGAACAGAGGATTGGAGAAATGAGATATTAGCTAATAAAAAGTAAAGAGTACTCTAAGGAATACAGGAATGGCAGGTGAAAGGAGCATCTATTGCCCCTAGGGTGGAGATATAAAGCATTCAAGGCCTCCAGGATTGAGAGCCAGACATTTGAGAGGACAAGGCTTTGGCTCATTGAATGTTAAAGCATTTGTTGTGCTCTGACAGCAGAACTTTCCAGAAACCTGTCTCGCCAGAGTCACCGTGATAGCACTGCCTGAGGGAGGCGCTGGGGGAAACTGCTGGATCTTGCTGACTCTGAGGTACTTTCGCAGCCAGGCATAGAGAAGCTGTACAGTGCTCCAGAGAGCCAGACACTAGAGAAGTCGTGTGGGGTTCTGGAGCCCACCCCAGGAAGAGCACACTGGATGTAGTGGGGAAAGCTCCTCCCCACTGCAATCCCTCTCTAGCACCCTCTACGGGCAAAACTTCATGCCACAGGGCAAAGGAAAAATATTTAAAGGGCCCAAATTCATTTTTGCAGAGCAGGCAGTGGAGGGTGAATTTGGAGCTGTGGGACAATAAATGAAAAACTGGCAAATCTGGAGAAACATATAATTTTATATCTTATAATGGGGGCCTCCTTCTGGGCTTAACATTTGAGTTTGGGAACTTGGTCAGAATTTTGTTAAGAAGAAGGACCTCATTCCTTCCTAGCATTTATCATTTTAGCATAAGACGAGAGGGGCTTTTCTTTTTAGGAAGGAAGGGCCTGGGCAGTAGCCCCGTGTTTGCTTTTCTAGGTTTCTCTCTTATGAGCACCTGGTTTGGGAGCTTCAATTTCTCATCTACCTTGACCCTTTGGTCTGGGGCATTGTGGTAATTCCTCACCCTGTCACACATTCTAACCTCAGAGTCCACTCAGACCTTTGTTTGAGTTTTCTTTGCATTGGAATTAGTACTTTGAATCATTGCATTAAGAATGGCTTTTTGAAGAATAAATATTTAAAAGACTATCAGCTAGAATTTCAGCATTTTAGGAGAAATGGTCAGTATAAATTTTGAGCAGTAGTTTCTAGTTAGCAATAGCTGTGAAGAAAAACAGCTTCATTGTTAAATATCTGATTTGGAGTTGGCAACCAGCCAGGAAGAATAGTTCTTTTGTGGCTTAGCCAGATACTCTTAAATTTTGATTTTTTTTTTTTTGTATATATCCTGTTTCTAGAAGACAAAATTACCATGATTAATAGTTTTTTTCTGCTGAAATACCCATTTATTTCTCAGCCTTGAAATTATAGACTTAGAAAGTAAATCTAAATAAGACTAAATAGCCTAAAATTTTGTTAAAATTGTCTTATCATTGAAATTTATTTTATTTTCAGATTGGCCTTTTAGGATAAATCAAAGAATTTGACTTTTTTTTTTTTTCCAACAGAGTTAAATTCATCAAGGAAGTTATGAAGACAGTTTAAAAAGACAGATGTTCAGTTTTGCTTTTTGATAGAGAAATTTTATATTTGGGACTTTATTAAGTTAGCTCTCCAGCAGAATTCTTTATAGGTTTGTGTATTAATATCTAGTTAAGGTGTTTAATTGTTTGCTTTCCACACATATTTATTTGGTGATTTCTCTTTTGAGAGAATGGCACCTGAGATAGCATATACCTTTAAGATTGCTTTGATGTATTCTACTACTTTACCGTGCCATCTCTGAAGAATGTTATAGACTGTGTTTTATTTAGCATGGTGAATAAGCAATTTTTACATGGAGAGTTTACTTCAATATTCATTCCTAAATTTGTAACTGGAAATCACATTTAGGGACTGTACAACTGACTTTTTAGTACCGGTACTATTATCATCCAAATAGACTTCAATAGATTTCATTAGGTTTTCTTTTGTTTTTAAAGAACATTTTAGTTAGTACTTCATTTTTCATCTGTTTTATGAGCCAATAAGAGTCTTCTGTTGTTCCAAAGTTGAGACTGTTCTATATTTATTTCATATTGTTAACAGCTGTACTTATTCAGTGCACTAGTCACTAGCCTTATGTAGCTATTTAAATTTAAATTAAATAAAATTAAAAATTAAGCTCCTTAGTTGCACTAGCCATGTTTCTAGTGTCTGATAGAAACATGTGGCTAGTGGTTAGTGGTTACCATAATGGGCAACGCAGATGTAAAATGTTTCCACCATCACAGAAAGTTCTATTGAGCAGTGCTGGTCCTGTAGTATGTAGAATATATTGTAATTGTTGATGTGACAGCTTTCTTTGTCTCAGAAGATAGATTTTTTCCATTTCACAGTCCCGGTAATATACTTTGTATTGTTAGCCTTTTAAATTTTGGTCATTTGGTGGGTAAGCAATGGTATCTCATTGTACTTTTACTTTTGAATTTTCCTGATGAAAACATATTTGGAAAAAACAATGTTTTTAAGGTTTTACTTTTGTCTTTGGCTTTCAGCACTTTTACTATGATGTGCCTGGGTGTGGATTTTGCTCCCCTTTTGGGGTTTATAGTACTTATTGAATCTCCAGGTTAATGTCTTTTATCATTTTTCCAAAATTTGACAGTCACTTCTTCACATTCTGCTTTTCTGTTTTTCCATTCTGCAATTCTAATGTGAGACTTTTTCACCATATGTCATATGTACCTTAAACTTTTTCTGCATTTTCCATTTTTTATCATCATGCTTCAGTCTAAAAATGATCTTTTAACCATTAATTCTCTGCTGTTAAACCCATCCATTAGTTCTAAATTTCAGTAATTGTAGTTCTCATTCTAAAATTTCTGCATGTTTCTCTTTTTAATTTTCAGTTTTATGTATGTATTATATACCTTGTCATTTAATTTTTTTTTTTATATTTCTGTTTGGTGTACCAGAATTCATTGTTTACGTACCACACCCAGTGTTCCATGCAATACGTGCCCTCCATAATACCCACCGCCAGGCTCACTTAACCTCCCACCCCCTGCCTCTTCAAAACCCTCAGATTGTTTTTCAGAGTCCATGGTCTCTCATGGTTTGTCTCCTCCTCCAGTTTCCCCCAACTCCCTTCTCTCCATCTCCCCATGTCCTTCATGTTATTTCTTCTGCTCCACAAATAAGTGAAACCATATGATAATTGACTCTCTCTGCTTGACTTATTTCACTGAGCATAATCTCTTCCAGTCCTGTCCGTGTTGATACAAAAGTTGGGTATTCATCCTTTCTGATGGAGGCATAATGCTCCATAGTATATACGGACCACATCTTCCTTATCCATTCGTCTGCTGAAGGGCATCTTGGTTCTTTCCACAGTTTGGCGACCGTGGCCATTGCTGCTATGAAAACTGGGGTACAGATGGCTTTCACTACTTTCAGTATCTTTGGGATAAATACCCGGTAGTGCAATTGCAGGATCATAGGGAAGCTCTATTTTTAATTTCTGAAGGAATCTCCACACTGTTCTCCAAAGTGGCTATACCAACTTGCATCCCCACCAACAGTGTAAGAGGGTTCCCCTTTCTCCACATCCTCTCCAAAACACATTGTTTACTGTCTTGTTAATTTTGGCCATTCTAACTGGTGTAAGGTGGTATCTCAATGTGGTTTTGATTTGAATCTCCCTGATGGCTAGTGATGATGAACGTTTTTTCATGTGTCTGTTAGCCATTTGTATGTCTTCATTGGAGAAGTGTCTGCTCACGTCTTCTGCCCATTTTTTGATGTGATTATCTGTTTTGTGTGTGTGGAGTTTGAGGAGTTCCATATAGATCCTGGATATCAGCCTTTTGTCTGTACTGTCATTTGCAAATATCTTCTCCCATTCCGTGGGTTGCCTCTTTGTTTTGTGTTTTGTGGACTGTTTTCTTTGCTATGGAGAAGCTTTTTGATCTTGATGAAGTCCCAAAAGTTCATTTTCACTTTTGTTTCCTTTGCCTTTGGAGACATATCTTAAAAGAAGTTGCTGTGGCTGATATTGAAGAAGTTACTGCCTATGTTCTCCTCTATGATTCTGATGGATTTCTGCCTCACGTTGAGGTCTTTTATCCATTTTGAGTTTATCTTTGTGTATGGTGAAAGAGAATGGTTGAGTTTCATTCTTCTACATATAGCTGTCCAATTTTCCCAGCACCATTTATTGAAGAGACTTATTCCACTGTATATTTTTTCCTGCTTTGTCAAAGTTTATTTGACCATAGAGTTGAGGGTCCATATCTGGGCTCTGTACTCTGTTCCCTAACCCTAACCCTAATTTCTTAATTACAGTTATTTTAAATTCCACAACTCATAAGTTCAATATCTCATACTCTGAATTTCTTTGAACTTGGATGAAAAATTATTTCTTTTCACTAACCTCTGATTTTTAGCATTTCCTTTAATTATGGGAGTAGGCAACAAAGTCACAGGTGTACCTGTAAGACAATATGACTTACAGTCATATTGAAATATACATTGTTTATGCTCATCACTGCTTTGAAATTACAGTAGTTATTAGACCTGCCTCTAGGCATATTTACTTGATACATTAGTACAGAAACTCACATATGTCACAAAATTAAAAAGTATTTTGTAGTTATTTTTTGCTTTTGCTTTTTTTACTGTAGTTATTAGTTACTGTAGTTATTTTTACTTTTTACTTTTTTTTACTGTAGTTATTCTTTATGTGATAAAGCAATAATGGTTTCCAGTATATGTCTAATGTAGTTTTTTTTTTAATATGTTTAAAAAACGTACTAAGAAGGAGTCCACAAACTTCTGAGTGCAGAATTGTCCAGGCACAAAAAAATGGTTCTGTACAGTGTAGGTCAGATTGTGTCACTGCCCAGCTCAGAACACTCCGATGGGTTTCGTCAAATTTCTCCCTGAAAGAGCAAAAGCCAAGGTCCTTTCAGTGGCTTACATGGCCCTCCTTGATCTGCTCACCCTACTTGCTACATATTCTGACCTCTCCAACTCCTATTGCTTTGCTCACCCTGGTACAGTTACCTTGGAGAAATGCCAGATTCACTCTTGCTGCAGTTCCTTTCTAGTAGCTGTTGCTGCTTGGTCTTTTCTAGAAGCTGTTTCTTCATAGTCCATTCCTTCACTTCATAGCTTACTCAGTCACTTACTTCCTGACGATTTTACTTAAAGTATTTATCCCTGTCCCCTTGGTTCACATTTTCTGCCCTCCCCACTCAGTTTTTTCCCCATATACTTATTATAGTTTTTCATATTATGTATTTGACTTACTCATTAGTTTAGTATTGATTTTAGGAGTGGGGCTTATCCTAGGCTTCTGTTACTGGCAGGTTGGACCTTTGGCAATTAAAGGTCAATTTTGCAGAGTTGCCATTGGTCCCATGCATAACTTCCATCCCTTTTCCCACTCCTATTTCACTTAAAAGCCTATTGCATTAACAGTGGTATGGATGATGACAAAAGCTAGCTAATGTCAACTGGCCAAGTCACTTTGTCTATATGGTTTATTGCCTCCTTCAAAGTTGATATTGTCTGGGATTAACATGGGATTCAAAGAGCTCACATTTGGTGTCCACTTTTCACATGTCCACCTATATGCATCTTCCCCACACATCCTTGTCTTAATCTCTTGCTCTTTTCTAGGCTTTATTTCATATCTTCTGGAGAGCATGTTTCTCACCAATGTACTTGATTTTTTGCTCACCTTATTCAATTAGCATGATGTCATCTAGATCACAGACCAGCATGAACTAATTCAGATTGTCCAGATGGTCCAGGTCCTTTGGACTATGTTAAGACAGAGGGCCAGAAAATTAATGTAGCCCTGGCTCAAGGATGCTCATGTGTGCTGCTGTTGGTCACCTGTGAATGTCAACTGCTTTTGGTCTTGCTTCCTAATAGAGGTAGAAAAAGATGCTTTACCAGATCAGTCACTGCATACCACTTAACCTGACAGGGACCAATAACCCTGTCTTTATAGGCTGGCAAAGAGGCCCTTTGGCTTTTTTCACACTCTAGGTTTTAATTGGTGATTATTCATCCTCAACCTTTCATTGTCTTTATTCATTTCACTGACTACACCCAGTAACAGCTGTCCAGTTCTAGAGTTGTTTCAGTTCTTACATTTCCTTTACCTCTCGAATCCCTGGAATGCTACACCAGCCAGTACCTTTCCCTTCATGATGAACTTTAGCAGTTGCACTTGCACTGCTGTAGCATGTTGAGGACTATGTGCTCCCTGTGATGTGGTCCTTGTTCCTAGCCACTCGGTGATCTCATCTTGGCATTGACTTCATAGGACCACTTTCAATACCAGCTCTCTCAGGTCAGGTTCACCAGAACCATTATTTGAAATTCCAGGATTTGCATGCAGAAGGTTGGTTGAAGAATCGTTGGGGATCAGGCCCCGAGAGAGAAGGTGAAAGGGAAGCGCCCTTTGGAAGGCACAGAAACTGCATTATCATGTAGTTGCAGAAGCAGCCTCAGCTCAGCCCACAGGGAGATCTGAAGCTGGTGTCATTCTTCCCCTGGATCCCACCTGAAGTAGAGGGCTGGACCATTTTCCTGCATGCTGGCCAGGCATTGAATGTGGGCTGCTTTGGAATGGTAACATAATCTTGTATGAAGGAGTTCAGTTGTTAGCCATCAGCAGACCATATCCTGGAAGCTGGGGGAATGAGTGGAGTGGTGAGCATGCAAAAGATGCTGTAGTACTGGAGAAATGAAGGAGGAGATGAAAACTTGTTCAAGCACTTAGCTGTGAAGGGGAAGGGAGGATAATCAGTAGAAGTTCCTGAGGAGACTGGAGAGGATGCGATCCAAAATATAGGTATTAGATTTGCCGTGGGCAGGAAGAGGTTTACATCCACCATTGTAATCAGAGAGGAGGAGGAAGAGAGGTGTTCAGATGCAGATAAGCTTATGACATTAGTGGGAGGAAGTTGAGACAGTTGTTCGTTGCTTTTGGGAAAGAGCCAGACAAATCAACAGCTGAAAGAAGGGCAGTTGGTTGGGTTGAAGATTTAAGGTGAGTAGATATTTTAGTAGATGCTTTGGTGAGTGGGAGGAGAGTGCTAACAGGATAGCCACTGGTGTTGAGGGCCCCTTTGAGGTTGATGATCTCTGTTTTGAAGAATTATCAATTTGTGCAGTTGTGTGACATTTTTATGGCAGTGCTTAATATACTGGAAGTGTGAACATTATGCCCAGTGTCTTACAACACTATTTTCTTTTCTCTTTTACATAGCCATCAGATCAAGTCACTGCAGTATAGTAACACAGGAGACATGATTCTTGTTGTATCTGGAAGTTCTCAGGCCAAAGTGATTGACAGAGATGGTTTTGAAGTAATGGAATGTATAAAGGGAGACCAGTATATTGTGGACATGGCAAACACCAAGGTAAGCATTAAGCAAAATATTTTATTGAATTTAATTAATTCAGCACACATTTATTAATGACTTGTTTGAGTTGCTATCATTCACTCTAAAAATTAGTGTCTTGTTTTAAGCAATGTTATTATTTCTCACAATATATTATTTCTCACAATTTCTCCACAATTCTGTGGATTGACCAGGAAGTTCTTATGCTGATGGTTTTAATGTTCAAAATGCCTGACTTGGATGATTTATAGTTGGTGCTCTACCCCATGGTATCTGTCCTGTTTCCAGCGCTCCCCCGTCCCCACTATGTGCACATGCATACCTGCATGCGTGCTCGGTCGCTTGCTCTCTCTCTCTCTCTCCCACCTTCTCTTTGCACGTGTCTAGTTGGGGCTTTCTAACAGTGTGGTGGACTTAGTGAGGTCTGACTTCCTGCTTGATGACTGGGTTCCATGAAGAAGGAACATGGACACTTCAGATTTTATAAGGTCTGGCTTCAAGACTTATATAGATTGTAGGGCCAACTCAAATTTGAGGAGACGAGAGATAGACTCCACCATTCAGTGGGTGAATGACGAGATCACATTGTAAAAGATCATATGGGATGGGAGATAGGGGTGCAGCCATCGTTGGAAACAACATACTACGAATCTACTATGTACTAGGCTTTAGGATAAGGATGAAAGAGGGTCTCATCAACCTTTTATATAAAGATTTTTTAGTGAGATAATATTTTTAAAATTATATGAAGTATCAGTTAACTCTAGCGGTATAAATGCTATCAAACTTAATGGATTATTTATAATTAACATATCAGTGGGATGTCTGGGTGTGGCTCCAAACTGCAGTTAATGTCTAGGTCTGTTCCATGTCTCTGTTCCTCCTGGCACTAGTGAACTGCCTGCGGGCATGTTTTTCACATGGTGATGGCAGAAACACAAGAAGGAAACCTCAACTCTGGAGCACATTTCAGGCCTTTGCTCATATGTCCATGGACATTCCCTTGGCTAGAGTAAATCTCATGACCACGGGTAGCAGTGCAGAAATTTGCTCAGGTCTTCAGTGAGAGTAACTCCAGTATCGCATGCCAAAGGTTGGGGATACAGGAGAGGTGATGGATTGGGAACAATAATGCAACCTACCACAGATATATTATAGTGTCAGTGGATATGGTTGTGCCAGAATTTTGAGCCTCAGTTTTATTTATGTATTTATTGACATTTATTTATTTATTTTAAAGATTTTATTTATTTATTTGACAGACAGAGATCACAAGTAGGCAGAGAGGCAGACAGAGAGAGAGGAGGAAGCAGGCTCCCTGCTGAACAGAGAGCCCGATGTGGGGCTTGATCCCAGGACCTTGGGATCATGACCTGAGCCGAAGGCAGAGGCTTTAACCCACTGAGCCACCCAGGCGCCCCAAGCCTGAGTTTTAATTTTGACTTTTACTCCTCTTTTCCTGTCCTAGTACCTTTTTCTAAAACACTTAATACTCAAGATTTGTAACTACATCAGAATCTAATAGATGTGATTGTCTAAGGGAATACAGTGGATCCTCATTATTTGTGGTTTCTGTATTTGCTGAAATGTTTTTGTTACCCCCAAATCAATACACAGTGTTTTTGTGGTTATTTGCAGACATGCACTGCACAGAGCAGCAAAAAAGAACTTGAAAAAGCTGATGCTCTTTCTTCTTGTTTCAGCTCTCTCTTTGTAATCAAGTGTCCTTTCTGTGATCTAGCAGTGCTACATTTCTCCTATTTGAGGGCCTTTCGTTGATGATTTTGCTGTTTAAAATGGCCCCAAGTATAGTGCTGAAGTGCTGGGGCACTGTCTGGTGTTCCTAAGTGTGGAAAGTCCATGATATGTCTCACAGAGAAATACATTCATTAGACGAGCTTCATTCAGGCCTGTGAGTTCAATGTTGATGAATCAGATGTATATATTAAATAATGTTTCATTAAATAAAACGTAAAGTTACATATTGATTGGTTGATGAAGATATGACTGGGGGCTTATATGAACCCAACCCTGTATTGGATAATTCAGTGTTTACAGAACTTTATAGTCCCTAACTATTGCAAGTAATGAGAATTGACTATAATCTAATGCTCTAGTTGAGCTGTTGGAATAAATTAATATGCTATATTTCAGACTGCCCTCTGTTGAAACCCCATGAAGTGCCTTTCAACCCTAATGAGGCTCACAGTCCCATGCATTTTTTGTGTGTGACTGATTGTTTATTAAGCGCCCAGTGTTAGATGCAGCAGACAGAATTCACATATAATTTAAGCATATAATTATATTGCAGTGGTGGCTTCAGTAGTTTTTTTTCATATATTTTACTAGAATTTCTCATTCCCTTCTCCTTAAAATCATTGTCCCTAGGATTCCACCAACGATGATGTTGTGAGATTGATAGTGGTAAGGAAAGAAAGCAGATAGGTCTCTAGGTCACTCTCCTTGTCTTAAACTTAGTTCTACTTTTATCTGCTTTATTTGAAGCTTTTGGGAGTCCAAAACTATTTAAGCAACTGGTTGTGTAAATGAAACCTTTGAAAACTTGTACTTAATGTATTCTCTTTTTAGTTTATGCTTACCATTTACAGTATTTCTTTAAAACTATGAGGAAGCTTTTGCCAGTCTCTAAGCTCTTCTTAATTATTTCAGTCACTCAGGACTTCTTACATTATAGACAGACTAAGACTTTGTGGATTTAAATTTTAACCAATAAAATTTCAAGAAGAAAGGAATCTGATTAGTTTTGTTTCTGGCTATTTCTGCAGTCTCAGGCTTACAGTACATATAGTACATACAGTACATATCATAAGATGATTAGGAAAGTAGGACAAGGATGGGTAAACAAATCTGCAGAAACACAGGCAATTAAAATTAAAATATTAAGTTACCAGAGTTATTTTTTTACCTCCTTGGTTAAATATATTCCTAATTATTTGTTTTTGATGCTATTGTAAATGGGATCATTTTATTTCTTTTTCAGAAAATTCATTGTTAGTGTATGCAAACATATTGATTTTTTAATATTAATTTTGTGTCCTGCAACTTTACTGAATTTGTTGATTCAGTCTAAGAGTTTTTTTGATGAGTCTTAAGGATTTTCTGTATTTAGAACCATGTCATCTGAAATAGTTTTTACGTCTTACTTTCCAATTCTGATATCTTGTATTTCTTTTCTTGCCTGATTGCTCTAGTTTTGACTTCCAGTTTAGTCTTGAATAGGAGTAATGAGGGTGGGCACCCTTATCTTGTTCCTGATCTTAGAGGAAAAGCTTTCAGCCTTTCACCACTGAGTATGATGATGGCTGTGGGCTTGTCATATATGGCCTTTATTATGTTGCGATATGTTCCTTCTGTGCCTAATTGCAAATCGTATATCTGATAAGGGGTTAAAATCCAAAATATGTAAACAACTCCTACAACTCAGTAGCAAAACAAAACAAACCCAATAAAAAATGGACAAAGGACCTGAACAGACATTTTCCAAGGAAGATGTACTAAAGACCAACAGGTACATGAAAAAATGCTCAACATCACTAGTCATTAGGGAAATACAAATGAAAACTACAGTGAAGTATCACCTTAGCCTATTAGAATGGCCAGTATCAAAAAGACAAGAGATAACAAATGCTGGTGTGGATGTGGAAAAAAGGGAAACCATGTGCACTGTTGGTGGGATTAAAAATTGGTGCAGCCACTGTGGAAAACAGTATGGAGGATCCTCAAAAAATTACAAATAGAGCTACCATGTGATTCAGCAAGTCCCCTTCTGAGAATGAATCTAAAGGAAATGAGAACATGAACTTGAAAAGATATCTGCACCTCCATGTTCACAGCAGCAGCATTTGCAATTACTAATACATAGAAACAGCCAAACAACCTAAGTGTCCATTGACTAGTGGATAAAGAAGTTATTATACATATATACACACACATCCACATACATACATAATGATATATATCGCATATCTATATATCTATAAATATAATTCAGCCATAAAAGGTGAGGAAATCCTACCATTTGCAACAACTTGAATGGACCTTGAAGGCATTATGCAAAATGAAATAAGTCAGACAGAGAAAGACAAAATACTGTATGATCTTATTTACATGTGGAATCTAAAAAAGAAAAAAACCCAAACAACCCCCACTCCCCTTGCAACAAACCACAGAGTCACGGGAAAGATCATCAGACATGTGGTTACCAGAGGTGGAAGGTGGGGAATGAGGGGATTGGAAGAGAGTAGTCAAAAGGTACAAATTTCTAGTTATAAAATAAATAAGTACTAGGGGTATAATCAGGGGTATAACATACAACATTATGACTATAGTTAACACTGTATGATATATAGGAATGTTGTTAAGGAGAGCGAATCCTAAGAGGTATCATTACAAGGAAAACTTTTTTTTTTAGTTATTTCTTTTCTCTATAGTGTATCTGTATGAGATGAAGGATGTTAGCTGAACCTATTGTGATAATCATTTCACAATATATGTAAATCATATTATCATGCTATATGCCTTAAGCTTACACAGTGATGTATGTCAATTATTTCTTAATAAAACTGGAAAAAAATTTAATTACCAATATGTAGAAAAGTACTATATATAGTAACTATCTACTACAACTTCCCCCACTTGCCTAATATCTCCATTTTGATTTCAAAATCATAGTTAATATTTACTTTCTTCATTTCCCAGAAGCGAATGTAATTAATTGACTATTTACTTGTCTAGGAAATGTTACTGATATCTTAATTGCAGTCTTTGGCTTGAGTAATGGGTTTTGGAAATGCAAGAATTATTATTTGAAAGTAGTAGATTTCATGGGACACTTTTTTCCTTAACTTTTTAACCTCTTTTCTGATTCCAGAAGTAATTAGTAATTTGTGGCCTTACTGGAAGTTGCAATGAATAGAACATTAAAGGAAACAATTAAATACATCTAATCTATTGTGATTAAAATATTATGTTCTTCAAATATAAACAGGCCTCTCTGATTGTTAAATTGTTATATTGTTAATTTATATCTCTAATCTTTACATAATTGTTTGTATATGTGTGTATTTTTAAGTGTACTCATAGTGGTACAGAAATGCTGTTTTCTGGTATATACTACAACACAGTGCATTATAGGGAAAGTGATTGTACTTATACCTTAAAAAAATAAAGTTTATTGGGTTTCTAACAGTAATTCCTGTCAACTATTAAAAAATTTGGAAAAAAATTACTCATAATTCTATCCAAATATAATTGCTAATAACATTTGTTTCTATATGCCTGTACTTTCCTTATGCATCTGAAAAAAATGTCTTTCTGATCATACCAGGACCTTTACATCAGTTATTGCTTAGAGCTATGTTTTGCATGTTCTACAGTCTTGGGATTTTGTGCAGATTCTGCAGGGGCTGCAGTAAGGTGGAAGGAGAGGCCTCAGAATAGGAGTGAGGGCAGAGGGCCTTCCACTTGTCAGAGGAGTTCTGTTTTGCCTGTTTTATGTGTTGGAGTTTTTCATAAGATATCCTTTGAGGGATGTGTGGGTGGCTCAGTTGGTTGGGCATCTGCCTTCAGCTCAGGTCATGATCCCAGGATCCTGGGATCGAGTCCTGCATCCAGCTCCTTGCTCAGCGGGGATCCTGCTTCTCCCTCCGCGTGTTGCTCCCTCTGTCTCGCTCTTGCTCACTCTCTCTGACAAATAAATAAAATCTTAAAAAAAAAAAGATATCCTTTTTTTTAAAAAAGATTTTATTTATTTATTTGATAGAGATCACAAGTAGGCAGAGAGGCAGGCAGAGAGAGAGAGGGAAGCAGGCTCCCCACTGAGCAGAGAACCCCGTGCGGGGCTTGATCCCAGGACCCCTGAGCCGAAGGCAGAGGCTTTAACCCACTGAGCCACCCAGGTGCCCCCCCCAACAAAAGATATCCTTTGAAAATTAGGTTGGACAGCCTTTTTAAAATATGAGGATTCTTGGGCTGGAGTTCATGACATTATTGGTTATTTTATCCAGGGAAAATAGGATTTTACTTCTTTAGGTTTAGATGAATAATATTAAATCCAACAAAAATCCAACTGAGTATATTTGAAGATCTAATTATCTTTATTCAGTGATTTATGAATTGGGAAGCATCTCATCTAGCAAGCAGAAATTATGAGGAACTGTACAAAATATAATGTTTTAAAGGCAGAGTGAGGGTGGGACAAGGAACTTATAAAAAGAAAAAAAATAAATTATTCCAGCAGGATTATACCTTCTTTTGAGGGCACAAAGGTCTATTGGTTGGATTACCTCACTGCTGCTGATCAGGAAATTCCGGACTGACCAGTTAAGAGTACATTCCTGGGGGAGTTTGAAACTGTACTTAGGTTAGGTATTAAGTTTCTTTTTGGTGCTGTGGGGTTAGCATAAGTGACTCCATTTTGGGCCTATTGTCTCTTTCTCCCTCTCTTTTTTAACGTTAGGGAAGTATGACAAGGATAAGCAAGAATCAACCTTTAAGCTATTCAAAAGCATACTTCAAAATCTAGAGTTACATTGTCATCTAAAACTCATTTATTTTAAGCCAGAATATTGGTACATTACTTCCAGTCAGAGAGTGTTTTCCTTTCTTACTTTGGGGTCTTACACACAAACTTTGCCTGAGATTCAGATGGGGCTCTCCCCACAAATGTGTGACTATTAAATTTCGATTCTTCATTAAGAAGTGTTCCTAAACATCGAAACTCATAACAAAACACTATTAAGTTAAATTAAAAAGTGTTTTCATAGATTATTAATAAGTGAATGCCCATGATTATAATCTTGTAATGTCATTTATTAAACTTCCTTTTATCAATTCATCTAGAGTTGATATTGTTAAATGAATTTCCTTTGGGTTATCTTCAGCCCTTTTCAATATTAAAACAATTCGGTTACATTTCTTAACTACATGATTAAATTGGGAGAGGACAGGCTCAGGGGACCCTAGAATCCTTGGACCTTTAACTGGGCAATTTCTCCATGAATGTACTATAATTATGGACATTAGAAGCTTTATAAATAATTACTGGAAAAACATGTTTTCAAATAGCTTTATTTATATTTGAATAGTACACATAGTTATTCTGATATTGAGCCACTCCAAAATTTGCTATGGCACATTTGGAGATGAAACATATTAGTCATATCCTTTTAATGATAAATTCTGTTTCCTAAGAAGGAAAACATTTTAAACTGTGAATTCTAGGTATATTTTTGTTTCCGAAACCAGTTTTTTTTTTTTTTTTAAATTTTTTTATTTTAATAAACATATAATGTATTTTTATCCCCAGGGGTACAGGTCTGTGAATCGTCTGGTTTACACATTTCACAGCACTCATCATAGCACATACCCTCCCCAATGTCCATTTCCCCACCACCCTCTCCCATCCCCCTTCCCCCCCGCAACCCTCAGTCTGTTTCTTGAGATTGAGTCTTTTATGGTTTGTCTCCCTCCCAATCCCATCTTTTCATTTTTTCTTTTCCTACCTCCCCCCAAACCCCCCCACCTTGCATCTCCACTTCCTCATATCAAAGAGATCATATGATAGTTATATTTCTCCGATTGACTTATTTCGCTAAGCATGATACCCTCTAGTTCCATCCACGTCGTCGCAAATGGCAAGATTTCATGTCTTTTGATGGCTGCATAGTATTCCATTGTGTATATATACCACATCTTCTTTATCCATTCATCTGTTGATGGACATCTAGGCGCTTTCCACAGTTTGGCTATTGTGGACATTGCTGCTATAAACATTCGGGTGCACGTGCCCCTTCGGAGCACCACGTTTGTATCTTTAGGATATATACCCAGTAGTGCAATTGCTGGGTCGTAGGGTAGCTCTATTTTCAGTTTTTTGAGGAACCTCCACACTGTTTTCCAGAGTGGTTGCACCAGCTTGCATTCCCACCAACAGTGTAGGAGGGTTCCCCTCTCTCCGCATCCTCGCCAGCATCTGTCATTTCTTGACTTGTTAATTTTAGCCATTCTGACTGGTGTGAGGTGGTATCTCATTGTGGTTTTGATTTGTATTTCCCTGATGCCGAGTGATGTGGAGCATTTTTTCATGTGTCTGTTGGCCATCTGGATGTCTTCCTTGCAGAAATGTCTGTTCATGTCCTCTGCCCATTTCTTGACTGGATTATTTGTTCTTTGGGTATTGAGTTTGATAAGCTCTTTATAGATTTTGGATACGAGCCCTTTATCTGATATGTCGTTTGCAAATATCTTCTCCCATTCTGTCAGTTGTCTTTTGGTTTTGTTAACTGTTTCCTTTGCTGTGCAAAAGCTTTTGATCTTGATGAAATCCCAATAGTTCATTTTTGCCCTTGCTTCTGTTGCCTTTGGCGATGTTCCTAGGAAGAAGTTGCTGCGGTGGAGGTCAAAGAGGTTGCTGCCTGCATTGTCCTCAAGGATTTTGATAGATTCCTTTCGCACATTGAGGTCCTTCATCCACTTTGAGTCTATTTTCGTGTGTGGTGTAAGGAAATAGTCCAATTTCATTTTTCTGCATGTGGCTGTCCAATTTTCCCAGCACCATTTGTTGAAGAGGCTGTCTTTTTTCCATTGGATATTCTTTCCTGCTTTGTCGAAGATTAGTTGACCATAAAGTTGAGGGTCTATTTCTGGGCTCTCTATTCTGTTCCATTGGTCTATATGTCTGTTTTTGTGCCAGTACCATACTGTCTTGATGATGACAGCTTTGTAATAGAGCTTGAAGTCTGGAATTGTGATACCACCGACTTTGGCTTTCTTTTTCAATATTCCTTTGGCTATTCGAGGTCTTTTCTGGTTCCATATAAATTTTAGGATTATTTGTTCTATTTCTTTAAAAAAAATGGATGGGATTTTGATAGGGATTGCATTAAATGTGTAGATTGCTTTAGGTAAAATAGACATTTTCACAATATTTGTTCTTCCAATCCATGAGCATGGAATATTTTTCCATTTCTTTGTGTCTTCCTCAATTTCTTTCATGAGTACTTTATAGTTTTCTGAGTATAGATTCTTTACCTCTTTGGTTAGATTTATTCCTAGGTATCTTATGGTTTTGGGTACGATTGTAAATGGGACTGACTCCTCAATTTCTCTTTCTTCTGTCTTGTTGTTAGTGTAAAGAAATGCGACTGATTTCTGTGCATTGACTTTATATCCTGACACTTTACTGAATTCCTGTATAAGTTCTAGCAGTTTTGGAGTGGAGCCTTTTGGGTTTTCCACATATAGTATCATATCATCTGCAAAGAGTGATAGTTTGACTTCTTCTTTGCCGATTTGGATGCCTTTAATTTCTTTTTGTTGTCTGATTGCTGAGGCTAGGACTTCTAGTACTATATTGAACAGCAGTGGTGATAACGGACATCCCTGCCGTGTTCCTGACCTTAGCGGAAAAGCTTTCAGTTTTTCTCCATTGAGAATGATATTTGCGGTGGGTTTTTCATAGATGGCTTTGATAATGTTGAGGTATGTGCCTTCTATCCCTACACTTTGAAGAGTTTTAATCAGGAAGGGATGCTGCACTTTGTCAAACGCTTTTTCAGCATCTATTGAGAATATGATATGGTTCTTACTCTTTCTTTTATTAATGTATTGTATCACATTGATGGATTTGCGGATGTTGAACCAACCTTGCAGCCCTGGAATAAATCCCACTTGGTCGTGGTGAATAATCCTTTTAATGTACTGTTGGATCCTATTGGCCAGTATTTTGGTGAGAATTTTCGCATCTGTGTTCATCAAGGATATTGGTCTGTAATTCTTTTTTTTGGTGGGATCCTTGTCTGGTTTTGGGATCAAGGTGATGCTGGCCTCATAGAATGAGTTTGGAAGTTTTCCTTCCATTTCTATTTTTTGGAACAGTTTCAGGAGAATAGGAATTAATTCTTCTTTAAATGTTTGGTAGAATTCCCCTGGGAAGCCGTCTGGTCCTGGACTTTTGTTTGTTTGGAGATTTTTGATGACTGTTTCAATCTCCTTACTGGTTATGGGTCTGTTCAGGTTATCTATTTCTTCCTGGTTCAGTTGTGGTAGTTTATACATCTCTAGAAATGTATCCATTTCTTCCAGGTTGTCAAATTTGTTGCCATAGAGTTGCTCGTAGTATGTTCTTATAATTGTTTGTATTTCTTTGGTGTTGGTTGTGATCTCTCCTCTTCCATTCATGATTTTATTTATTTGCGTCCTTTCTCTTTTCTTTTTGATAAGTCTGGCCAGGGGCTTATCAATCTTATTAATTCTTTCAAAGAACCAGCTCCTAGTTTTGTTGATTTGTTCTATTGTTTTTTTAGTTTCTATTTCATTGATTTCTGCTCTGATCTTTATGATTTCTCTTCTCCTGCTGGGTTTAGGCTTTCTTTGTTGTTCTCTCTCCAGCTCCTTTAGGTGTAGGGTTAGGTTGTGTATTTGAGACCTTTCTTGTTTCTTGAGAAAGGCTTGCACTGCTATATATTTTCCTCTCAGGACTGCCTTTGTTGTGTCCCACAGATTTTGAACTGTTGTGTTTTCATTATCATTTGTTTCCATGAATTTTTTCAATTCTTCTTTAATTTCCTGGTTGACCCATTCATTTTTTAGAAGGATGCTGTTTAGTCTCCATGTATTTGCGTTCTTTCCAAATTTCCTCTTGTGATTGAGTTCGAGCTTCAGAGCATTGTGGTCTGAAAATATGCAGGGAATGATCTCGATCTTTTGGTACCGATTGAGACCTGATTTATGACCCAGGATGTGGTCTATTCTGGAGAATGTTCCATGTGCACTAGAGAAGAATGTATATTCTGTTGCTTTGGGATGGAATGTTGTGAATATATCTGTGATGTCCATCTGGTCCAGTGTGTCATTTAAGGCCTTTATTTCCTTGTTGATCTTTTGCTTAGATGATCTGTCCATTTCAGTGAGGGGAGTGTTAAAGTCCCCTGCTATTATTGTATTACTGTCGATGTATTTCTTTGATTTTGTTATTAATTGGTTTATATAGTTGGCTGCTCCCATGTTAGGGGCATAGATATTTAAGATTGTTAGATCTTCTTGTTGGACAGACCCTTTGAGTATGATATAGTGTCCTTCCTCATCTCTTATTATAGTCTTTGGCTTAAAATCTAATTGATCTGATATAAGGATTGCCACCCCAGCTTTCTTCTGATGTCCATTAGCATGGTACATTGTTTTCCACCCCCTCACTTTAAATCTGGAGGTGTCTTCGGGTCTAAAGTGAGTTTCTTGTAGGCAGCATATGGATGGGTTTTGTTTTTTTATCCATTCTGATACCCTGTGTCTTTTGATTGGGGCATTTAGCCCATTAACATTCAGGGTAACTATTGAGAGATATGAATTTAGTGCCATTGTATTGCCTGTAAGATGATTGTTACTGTATATTGTTTCTGTTTCTTTCTGATCTACTACTTTTAGGGTCTCTCTTTGCTTAGAGGACCCCTTTCAATATTTCCTGTAGAGCTGGTTTGGTGTTTGCAAATTCTTTCAGCTTTTGTTTGTCCTGGAAGCTCTTTATCTCTCCTTCTATTTTCAATGATAGCCTAGCCGGATATAGTATTCTTGGCTGCATGTTTTTCTCGTTTAGTGCTCTGAATATATCATGCCAGTTCTTTCTGGCCTGCCAGGTCTCTGTGGATAGGTCCGCTGCCAATCTAATGTTTTTACCCTTGTATGTTACAGACTTCTTTTCCCGGGTTGCTTTCAGGATTTTCTCTTTGTCGCTAAGACTTGTAAATTTTACTATCAGGTGACGAGGTGTGGACCTATTTTTATTGATTTTGAGGGGCGTTCTTAGCATCTCCTGGATTTTGATGTTTGTTCCCTTTGCCATATTAGGGAAATTCTCTCCAATAATTGTCTCCAATATACCTTCTGCTCCCCTCTCTCTTTCTTCTTCTTCTGGAATCCCAATTATTCTAATGTTGTGTCGTCTTATGGTGTCACTTATCTCTCGAATCCTCTCCTCGTGTTCCAGTAGTTGTTTGTCTCTCTTTTGCTCAGCTTCTTTATTCTCTGTCATTTGGTCTTCTATGTCACTAATTCTTTCTTCTGCCTCATTTATCCTGGCAGTGAGAGCTTCCATTTTTGATTGCACCTCATGAATAGCTTTTTTGATTTCAACTTGGTTAGATTTTAGTTCTTTTATTTCTCCAGAAAGGGCTTTTATCTCTCCGGAGACGGTTTCTCTAATATCTTCTATGCCTTTTTCGAGCCCGGCTAGAACCTTGAGAATTGTCATTCTGAACTCTAGATCTGTCATGCTACCTATGTCTGTATTGATTAGGTCTCCAGCCTTCGGTACGGCCTCTTGTTCTTTTTTTTGAGGTGAGTTTTTCCGCCTTGTCATTTTGTCCAGGTAGGATTTGCTTTCTCCTGCTGTGGAATTCCGCTGTTCTTGGTGACTGAAGTTGGTTTTGGATGGTTTCTTGTTGATCTTCTGGGGGAGGGGCCTGTTGTAGTGATTCTCAAGTGTCTTTGCCGCAGGCGGAATTGCACCGCCCTTGCCAGGGGCCGGGCTAAGTAATCCGCTCGGGTTCGCTTTCGGGAGCTTTTGTTCCCTGAGCGCTTTCCGTAGAGTTCCGGAGGACGGGAATGAAGATGGCGGCCTCCCAATCTCTCGGCCCAGAGGAGCCGAGAGCTTGGGGTTCCGCTCCTCAGTGCGCTCTCAGAGCAAAGCGCCCAATAGCCCCGCCTCCCTGGCTTGCGGTCGCGCCTCGAGGAAAGCAGTCAATTGTTGGAGCTGGAGAAAAGCGCCGGGTCGCTTTTGTCTCCGTGGCCTCCGGCCGCGCTCCGAGCCCACCCAGCCTGCGACCGGCACAAGGTAACCCCGGGCTTAGAGCTCACTCCTCGGCTTTGTCGCTATAGCCGGCTTCCCCGCTCTAATACCTGCGAGCTCTGCGGCACTCAGACACCCCCAGTCCTTCTGTGACCCCGCGGGTCCTGGGGTTATGCTGACCCCGCCTGGGTTTCCCCCCAGTTTAGCCTCTGGAGCGATGTCTCCCAGTGGAGCCGACTTTTAAAAGTCCCGGTTTTGTGCTCCGTCGCTCCGCCGCTTGCCGGGTGCCGGCCCCTCCCCCCGGGGTCTATCTTCCCGTCGCTTTGGATTCACTTCTCCGCAGGTCCTACCTTTCAGAAAGTGATCGATTTTCTGTTTCTGGGATTGTTGCTCTTCTTCTCTTCGATTTCCCGTTGGATTTATAGGTGTTCACAATGGTTAGATAAGCTATCTAGCTGATCTCCTGCTACCCGATGTCGTCTCAGCCTGCTACTTCTCCGCCATCTTGACTCCTCCCCCCCCCCGAAACCAGTTTTAACTGATGGTTTTAACCACAAATATAAACTCTAAAAAGTGCAGTGATCAGAAGTACATTGTGTTTCTTTCCAATTTCTGAATATTTTCAGAGCTTTTTATCTAACAGAAACTCCCTAACACTGGTTTCTGTCCTTTTGGCATATCCCCATCACTTTGGGGATAATTTCTTAGATTTTGGTACAACAGAATGTTCTTGACTCATCTTGTACTTTTCCTGCTCTGATGTTACCCATTTCTCCATTGACCCATGATTCCTTTTTTTTTTTAAAGATTTAATTTATTTGTTTGACGGAGAGAGAGCACAAGCAGCAGGAGAGGCAGAGGCAGAGGGAGAGGGAGAAGCAGGCTCCTGCAGAGCAGGGGAAGCCTGATATGGGACTCAATCCTAGGACTCCAGGATCATGACCTGAGCCCAAGGCAGTAGCTTAACCAGCTGAGCCACCCAGGCGCCTGATCCATGGCTCCTTTTAATAGGGAATTCTGTTTACAAATCTCAATCTGGGCCCTGGGTATGTTCACTGATGCTGGGGTGTCATTGCCTCTAGACTATTTCAGGAGAGCAAGCTGAAATGGAAGATCAACCAACTACATATATGTGTATATGTCTGTGTATTTATGTGTGTGTGTGTGTGTTTGTGTGTGTATAAAATCATGAGTTCACACTGATACATCCAGTAATCCTAATCCAACTTTCCAGCCTTTCTCCATTCCACAGTTGTATTTCACTTCTTCAACATTGAGAAGTTTCGCTTCCAGCATCCTCACTACTTTCATTTATTTGTTCATTGCTACCATTCATAGAAGGTAGTTTCAGAATTGCTACACTCACAGTCCTGATTGTAGGCAGAATTCTGAGATGGCACCCAAGATTCTCTGCTTCTTCCCCTGAGTGTGGATGTGAACGATGAGCAGGATGGAATACTCCTGTGATTAGGTCATATTGTATGGGACAGTTGAGAAAGGAAGATTATCTTCAGTGGGTCGAGCTACTGGGCCCTTAAAGGGATTGAGCCTCTCCTGGCAAAAGAGATTTGAAGTGTGGGAGGGATTTGACTTGAGGGACAGTCTCTGTTGCTAGCATTGAAGTTGTAAGCAGATCTTACCTGATGAAGTTGGATATGTAGCTAAGGCAATTTCTGAGCAAAGTGTTGAGTGAAGGTACTACCTGATTTCTTCTTGCTGCTTATAGGAAAATATGAGAGAATAAAGTTAAATCGAAAGAAGTTTTATTAAAAGAGAACCAGGACTAGACGATTTAGTTAATTTTGAGCCTGTCTATATGGCAAATAATGTTAAAATGAAGAAACTGCTTTTGAAAGTGTGATTCAGAGAAGAAACCAAGCGTGTACATATAACCTTTTGCTAAAACCTCTGAAAGATCATAAGGTCAGATTATTCAGTTACACCAGAGGCTTTTTTCAAGAAATTAATGTGTGCTTCACAGATTTTCTGAATCAAACCAGGTGACCTCTAGAAAGCTTAAGGATATTACTCCTTAGCCATTTCAGCTGGAGTTACAGATAAACAGGAGATTATTTTGCAAAGATTTGCAGGCATAGCTTTTGTCTAATTTAGACTCAACATGAGCAAGCTTCTCATTTGTTGGCTTTGAAGATGGAGGAATCCGTGTGTCAAGGAAGGCACACAGCTTCTAATCACTGAGAGTAGCCTTCAGCTGACAGCAAGGAAATGGGGATCTCAGTCCTGTAACTACCAAGAACTTGGCTTCTGCCAGTGACCTCAATGAACTTGGAAGCAGATTCCTCCCCCGAACCTTAAGAGAGGAATGCAGCCCTACCAAAAATCCTGATTTTTCAGTCTATGAGACCCGAAGCAAAGAATCCAGCTACTTTGTGATGGACTTTTGACCTCCTAAACTGTTAGTGTCTTAGGCCACCTCCAATTTGTTTGTTAAGTTTGTGGTGATTTGTTACACAGCATGGATAACTAATATAGTTCTGCAAAAACCAAACATACTAAGTAATAATGCAAGTCCATGAGGAGGTCGTAGTGATTGTGATCACATGGAAGAGCAGGAGTTGGCTTCCCATGGGAGGAGGAAATATGTTTACACTGGGAATGGAGGGATTATAGAGGGCTCGTATCCAGATATGTTTATAGGTTGTGGGTCTTAGGTAGGAAACTACAAGTGTCACCATCTGCTGGCAGGGTCATTAATTTTGTGTTGGGAGATGTTGGGATGAAGCCTACAGTAAGATAATAAAGTCTTAGAATAGCTATTGACGGTTGTGAGGAAAAATGAATAGAAGTACTATGGGAGCTTTAAGGGCTGTAGAATATAATTATTTTTAAAGATTTTATTTATTTGACAGAGATCACAAGTAGGCAGAGAGGCAGGCACAGAGGCAGGCAGAGAGAGAAAGCGGGGTTGGGGGAAGCAGGCTCCCTACTGAGCAGAGAGCTGAATGCGGGGCTCTATCCCAGGACCCTGGGATCATGACCTGAGCTGAAGGCAAAGGCTTAACCACTGAGCCACCCAGGCAGCCCTAGAATGTAAATTTGCAGAGACAATCATTCTGCGTATTTGTATGACGTTCTTGAGTCTTAATCAGGAGCCAGGGTGTTTGAATGAAATACAGTGATGAGGAGGAGGGAGTTATTCCAGAATAAAAGTTGTTCATTGTAGGTAAAGCAAAAGGACTTTCAGGTTTATTATGCCTGAGGAGTGGATGATAAAGAAAATAAAGAAAACTGAAGAACTGAAAGGAGGTTATGGGACCAGTAAATGAAATACGAGAGCCCAGAACATACCAGCTGAAAAATATTTGTTAAATCAATAAATACTGGAAATTCATGGTTTCAGAAGAGGAACTATCTGTAGTAAATGGCAGAGTTGGGGCTGCTGAAATAAATTGGGAAGAGGTCATTGGCTTTGAGCAATTCACAGAAGAATGAATTTATCTCTTGAATATATTCAAATGAATTTTAAAATCTCTCAAGAATTAGAAAAACTTGGACTTCAGAGTCTTTGATTCATGGAAGGAAATGACTAAGAGTATGGATGGATTACAACAGGGGGTCGGCAAACTGTGGCCTGCAAAGCCTAAAATACTCATGATCTGGCCCTTTAGAAGAAAAATTTTGCCAACTCCTGCATCAAAGCTGTGAACATTTTCTGCAGCAAAATGTATGCCCGCAAAACTTTGCTGACAATTTTAGGAACTTCTGTGATTCCTAACAGCCAAAGAATGGACTCCGGTTAAGAGGACCTTTTGGATCAACGTTCACACTATGTTCTCCGCTACATTTCATCTTATCCTGTGCGTTGCCCCTGTTAGTTGGCTCACTGTGCCAAAGACTTGGACACTTCCATATTGGTGGGTCACAGAGCCTCACCTCATTCAGGGGCCACAGATGGTACTGCAGAGCAGCTGTTAACAGTTTTTGTAGTACGGCAGCCACAAGAGTATGTACAGATCAGTACAAATCAGCACGTGTTGCGCCACACCCCCACCCTGTCTCTGTGTGTGTGTTTAGAGGAAACCAGAATTGATCATGGTTCAGTAATGTCCTGTCTTTAGGGAAAGTATAACATTTTTGAGAAACAAATGGGTGCTTAATTCTTCTAGGCTATTTCTAGTGAAGTCTGTTAAATAAAGGAAGGGATTTTTTTTTCTTTCTTTTTTTTCCAGGAGTGCCTGTGTTTAGATAAGGGAGAAAGAGAGAAAAACTGGTTTGTTTGATGAAAAACTGTTTTAGTCACTGGCTGTTCTCTAATAGGTGTCACTTTAAAATTTTTTCTGCTAATGTTAGCCACGGTACTGAATCTGTTTGGATCCATTTAAGAATCCTTAGTTGAACTTGATTTTTGTTATGACTAATTTTGGTCACTGTTTTAACACAAGGGTACTTAACATTCCCATTGGCTTTGTCATGCTTCTATCTTACAAACAAGAGACAACATTCACAGTCTTTTAGGTTTTTTACAGTCTACCCTACTTGTGTTCAATATTCTAGGTACTCAGCAGCTAAGGTGCCCACATGTCCTTTGGATCTTTTGGTCATTTTCTGTTGGTTCTCTTAAAAATATTTCAACTCTAATCAACAAATATCGGTTAAAAAAAAACCTGTTTTCTGGCGCTTGCCTTTAGGATCTGAATTCATGTCTTGGGGAGTTGCTGGGTTGCTGCTCGGACGAAGTACTAGAAGTGAGATTCTCAGGACTAGACTGAGCACTGTCCATTTGTAGAGTCCCTGAGTCTGGGAGTGGGAGAGGAAAACGGTAAATGGGAACTGACTGGGATGTAAGCAGACTACACATTAGATTATTGGGCCCCAGCAGAGATGCCAGTGGAGATGAAGCTCAGTTGGGCAGAGGAGGGTGCAGCAGGCTTGGAGGAGTCTCCAAGAGTGAGGAAGCCAAGGCTGTCTAGGCTCTCTGCTTTGAGGCTCTCTGTCCTGTTCCATAGCTATGTGTATATCCTTTCACTAATACCATACTGCCTTGATTATTGCATCATTTTAGTATATGCTAAACTTTGGGGGTGTGTTTGGGTGCCTGGGTGGTTAAGCATCTTCCTTTGGCTCAGGTCATGATCCTAGGGTCCTGGGTTCGAGTCCCTTGTTGGGCTTCCTGCTCAGCAGAAAGCCTGTTTCTCTCTCTTCCTGTGCCCCTGCTCGTTCTCTCTGTCTCTCTTTCTGTCTTTCCAATAAATAAATAAAATCTTTAAAAAAATTTTTAAAAATTTGTTGGTGTGCTCCAACTCTGTTCTTTGTCTCAAATTGTTTGGGCTATTTTAGTTTCTTTTTTAAAAAAGTTTTTATTATAATTCCAGTTAACATACATTGTTATATAGTTTCAGGTGTATCACTTCTCGGCCTTTTGGCTAAGGTCGAGTATATAGTTTTAGGTGTACAGTGTAGTGATTCATCACTTACATACATCTCTTGGTGCTCATTAGGACAAGTGTACTCCTTAATCCCCATCACCTGTTTCACCCATCCCTCAACCACCTTCCCTCTGGTAACCATCAATTTGTTGTCTATAATTAAGAATCTGTTTCTTGGTTTCTCATTCTCTCTCTTTTTCCTCCTTTGCTTGTTTGCTTCATTTCTTAAATTCTACATAAAAGTGAAATCATAAGGTATTTGTCTTTCTGTGACTGGCTTATTTCACTTAGCGTTATACTGTCTAGTTCCATCCGTGACCTTATAAATGGCAAGATTTCATTCTTTTTTATGGCCGCATAATATTCCATTGTATGTATATACATATAATGGAATATTATATATATGTATACACACACATATATATATTATCTCTTATATTCTTCATATTATATGTATGTGTGTGTGTATATGTACACACACACACACACATATATATCATCTCTTCTTTATCTGTTCATCAACACATCAGTACATTCATCAGTACACTTGCACTGCTTCCACAATTTGGCTATTATAAATAGTGCTGCTGTAAGCATAGGCATGCATAGTCCTTTGAATTAGTATTTTTGTATTCTTTGGGTAAATACCCAGTAGTATGATTGCTGGATCATAGGGTAGTTCTATTTTTAACCTTTTGACAACCTCCGTACTGTTTTCCAGAGTGTCTGCACCAATTTGCACTCCCACAATAGTGCACAATGTTCTTTTTTGTCCTCATCATCACCAATACCTGTTGTTTCTTGTGTTGTTGATTTTAGCCTTTCTGACAGTTTTGAGGTGATATCTCATTGTAGTTTTGATATTGGGCCCTTTTAGTTTCTTTACTTTTTCACATACATTTTAGAATTATCTTGTCTATACATATGAAGATTCCTGCTAGGATTTTGTTTGAAATTATTTTGAATCTAAAGATTATTTGGAGAGGAGACTGGTTGGGTCCATCAGTTAAATGTCTGACTCTTGATTTCAGCTCACGTCATGTTCTCAGGGTACTGGGATCAAGCCCCTCGTTGGGCTTTGTCCTGGGTGTGAAATGTGGTTAAGATTCTTTCTCTCCCCCTCTGCCTTCCCCTGACTGCCTGTTCGAGTGCTCACTCTCTCTCTTTCTCTCACTTTCTCTCTGGGGAAAAAAAAAAAAAAACAAACTACAAATTTTTTTTCAAAAGTTAAAGGTCATTTAGAGAGAATTAACTTATATTATACCTTAACTTTATGGAGTCTTTCAGTTCTATCAACAGCAATGTATCTCTCATTTTTTTAGGTCTTTTTTTCCTTTTATTTAGGCTTTATAGTTTTTAGCATAGAGCTCCTTAATGGATTTCATTAAATTCGTACTTAATTTATACCTAAAAATTTCATTTTTTAAGCCATTTTAAATGGTATCACTTAAAAATGCCTAGTAGAGGGGCGCCTGGGTGGTTCAGTGGGTTAAAGCCTCTGCCTTTGGCTCAGGTCATGATCCCAGGGTCCTGGGATCAAGCCCCACATTGGGCTCTCTGCTCAGCGGGGAGCTTGCTTCCCTTCCTCTCTCTGCCTGCCTCTCTGCCTACTTGTAATCTCTCTCTGTCAAATAAATAAATAAAATCTTAAAAAAAAATGCCTAGTAGAATTTGCCAGTGTAGCCTGGGGTTTTCTTTTTCCTTTTTTCCAAAAAATTTAAGCTATGAGTTCTATTTATTTGATAAATATAGAACTATCCATGTTATTTCTTTGTTCTTGGGTTGAGTTCTGATAGTTTATGACTTTCATGGAATTGGTCCATTTCCTCTAAATTAGCAAATTCATTTACATAGAATTTTTAATAATATTTCTTTAGGGTCATTGCTCATATATTTTTTCCTTATGTTGGCAATTTATGTCTTCTCTTTTTTCTTGGTCTGGCTAGAAGTTCGGTTTATCTCATTCATTTCTATTTCTCTGCTGTAGTTTTATTTTTAACATTGATTTCTGTTCTGTGCTTTCTTTCCTTTTGCTTGCTTTTCCTAGTTTTCTAATTCCTAATATTTTAAGGGGTAGATGTTCTAATTATAGAGACTTGCTTTATCTTTTTTTTTTTTTTAAAGATTTTATTTATTTGTTTAGAAAGTGCAGAAGTGGGGAGAGGGGCAGAAGAAGATGGAGATAATCTCAAGCAGACTCCATGCTGAGCACAGAGCCTGGTGCAGAGCCCTCATGACCCTGAGATCATGACCTAAACTGAAATCAAGAGTTGAATGCTTAAAAAAAAAAAAAAAAAAAAAGAGTTGAATGCTTAACCATCTGAGCCATCCAGGCACCCCATAGGTGCATATACACTTATAATTACTATGTCTGGTGAATTGATCCTTTTATCATTATATAATGTCCCTCCTTATCTCTTGTGATTTTTCTTCTTCTAATGTCAACTTTGTGTGATATTAATATATTCACTCAAGTTTTAAAAAAATATTGTTTGCTTGGTATATTTTGTTCTATATTCATTTATTCAACAACTTTAATTGACTGTCTGCTAAATAAAGCCCTCATGAAATTTATATGCCAGTGGGGAGACATTGAAAATATGCAAAAATATATATCACAAAATCAGGGAATAGTAAGTGTTATGAATTAAAATGAAGCCAGTTTAGGGGATGGAGAGTGACTAGGGGCTTGTAGATAAAGTAGTCAGGTGGCCTCTCTGAGGAGGTGGCATTCAGGCTGAGACCTGGATGATGGATCCACGAGGGAGCCAGCCACATGGGTATCTGAGAAAGAGCCATACAGAAAGAGGAGCTGTAAAGGCTATTCTGTTCAAGGCTCTGAGTAAAGGTGCTTGTTACATCTTTTTCAGTTCTTTATTTTTAACCTTTCTGTATCATTATATGTCAAGTTGGATTCTTGAAAGAAGTGTATTGTTGGGCCTTGCTTTTAAATGTGTAATGGTAATCATTGTCTTTTAATTGGTGTATTTAGCTCATTTAAGTTTAATGTAATTATTGATATGGTTAGATTTAATTCTACCATTTCATTATTTTTGCTTCTTTCTGTTCTTTGTTCTCTGCTTCATCTTTCCTGATTTCTTTTAAACTAATCTGAGTATTTTTAGAATTTCATTTTTATTTACCTGTCAGATTTTAATTATGTCTCTTTGTATAGTGTTTTAAGTGGTGGCTTTAGGGAACTATAAAAATGTATTTTAAATTTTATATAATCTACTTAGAGTTAATATTTTATCATTTCAAGTAAAAAATTGGAATTGTGCAACCACATAGGCTCTTTTGCCAATCCTGATGGAGTTGTTATATGTGTTACATTTACATGCATTGAAAATCCCATGGGGTAGGGGCACCTGGGTGGCTCGGTTGTTAAGTGTCTGCCTTCCACTCGGGTCATGATCCCAGGGACCTGGGATAAAGCCCTGTTTTGGGCTCCCTGTTTAGTGGGGAGGCCTGCTTCTTCTTCTTCCACTCCCCTTGCCTGTATTCCCTCTCTTGCTCTCTCTCTCTCTGTCAAATAAATAAATAAATAAATAAGATCTTAAAAAAAATCCCATCAGGCAATGATGATAATTTTTGCTTTCAACAAGTTAAAGGTGAAAAATATTGTTCTATTTATTCAGATATTTACCTTTTCTTTTGTTGTCCCTTCATTGCTTGTATTCCACATTTCTCTTTGTTACACTTTCCCTTTCACTTGGAGAACTTATTTTAGATTGTCTTTTTTAATTTTTAATTTTGAGATAGAATATATATACCATAAAATTCACCCATTTAATGTGTATGTTCAGTGGCTCTTAGTATATTCAGTAGTTTTTAGCATATTCATGGAGTGTGCAGCCATCCTCACAGTCACTTTTAGAACATTTTTTATCCTCCCCAAAAGAAACTACTGGAGATAGCCAGGAGGGAAGGGGCCAGGAAGTGATGATTAGGCAGAGCACAGAGGATTTTTAAGACAATGAGACTTGTCTGTATGATATTGTAATGATGGATACATGTCATTATAAATTGTTTATAACCATAAAATGTACAATATCAAGAGAAAATCCTAATGAAAGTTGTGGAGTTTGGATGATAATGATGTGTCAGTGTAGGTTTATCAATATTAACAAATGTACAACTGCGATGGAGGTTATTGATAATAGGAAGAAGCTATGCATGTTGGGTACAAGGGATATATGGTAAATCTCTGTATCTTCCTCTCAATATTGCTGTGAACCTCAGACTGTCCTAAAAAGTAGTCTATTAAAAACAAAATACTCCCTGTCCCTTAGCCATCATCCTCAACTCTACCACCCACAAAGCCCTATGCAACTACTAATCTATTTCCATCTCTATAGATTTGCCTATTCTGGATATTTCATGTAAATGGGATCATATAATATGTGGACCTTTCACTTAGCAGAATGTTTTTAAAATTCATGTTGTGGCATGTATCAATATTTAATTTCTCTTCATTGCAAAAATAATATTCTATTGTATAGATATACCACATTTATCTCGTCTTCAGTTGATGGGCCTTTGTGCTGCTCACACTTTTTTTTACTATTATGAATAATGCTACTATGAACATTCATGTACAAGTTTTTGTGTGGAGATATATTGCCATTTCTCTTAGATGTTTACTTAGGAGTGGGATTTCTGGGTCCTATGGTAACTCTGTGTTAATGTTTTGAGGGACTGATAGATGGTTTTCCAAAGTGTCTGTAACATTTTACATACCCACCAATAGTGTATGAGTGTTCCAGTTTTTATATATCCTTGTTAACACATGTGATTTCCTCATTTTGTTGTTTTTGTTGTTTGTTTTTAATGATAACCATTTCAGAGGGTGTGGAGTGGTGTCTCTGTGATTTTAATTTATGTTTCTCTGATGCTTAATTATGTTGGTGTATATATTAGCCATTTGTAAATTTTTTTAGAGAAATGCATGTTTTAAAATTGGGTTATTTGGCTTTTTATCATTGAGTTCTAACAGTTCGTATATTCTGGATTATTAGTCCTTTATGAGATATATGATTTGCACATATTTTCTCCCATTCTTTGGGTTGTCTTTTCATGTTCTTGATGGTGTCCTTTGAAGCACAAAAGTTTTTAAATTTTGGTTAAAGCTCAATTTAATTTTTCCTTTGTTTTGTGCCTTTAGTGCCATTGACTAACCTATGCTCATGAATTGTGCCTATGTTTTCTTCTAAGAGTTTTATACTTTTAGCCCTTACATTCAGATCTGGATTCCATTTGGAGTTAATTTTTGTGTATGATGTGAGATAGGTGTCCAGCTTTATTATAAGTATTCTTTAAATAAAAGAATTTTTGAATTTTCTTGGCTATTCTTTGAATTTCCATATGAAATATATGATCATTTTTTTCAATTTCTGTAACATTTCTTTGAAAACAAGTCTGTTGGTGACAAGTTCTCAGTTTTCTTCATCTTATAGTGTATTTATTTTACCTTCATTCCTAAATTACATTTTCTGTACATTTAACATAGCAGTATTTTTCTTTCAACACTTAAAAAATGTTGTTCTACCATCTTCTGGCTTTATTTTTGATGAGTACTCTGTAGTAATTCAGCTATTTGTTATCATTATGTAATGTGTCATTTTTTTATATTTGCTTTTAGGATTTTTTTTTTTAATCTTTGGCTTTTAATGGTTTAATATGTGTCTAGGTATACGCTTTAAAGATTTTTTAATTTATTATTTTTGTTTTAGTTAGTTAACCATGTTTGGCAGTCTCTGAGGTTCTTGGATTTGTAAATTTACTTCCTTCACCATGTTTGGGAAATTTTTAGCTGTTGTTTCTTCAAATATTTGTCTGCACCTGTCTCTATTCTCCTAAGTCTTATATAACATGAGGACTAATTTTTTTTTTTAAATAATTGTCTCGTAGCTCTCTGTGATTCTTTTCATTTTTTCCTATTTAGACTGAATTATTTCTATTGATCTGCCTTCAGGTTCATTGAATCTTTCCTCTGATACATCCATTCTACTATTGGGCCCTTCCAGTGAATTTATTTCCATTATTATATCTTTCAATATAACCAGATACCCTTTTTTAATAGTTTGTTTTTCTTTGCTGAGCACTTCTATTTTGAATTTGTTTCAAATGTGTTAGCTTTTTGTTTATGTATCATGGTCATAAACACTGATTTTGAGTCTTTTTCTGATTATTAGAACATTTGGGTCATTTTGTGGTTGGCATCTTTTATCTTATTTCTTGGGAGCTGGTTAGGTTTTCCTGTTTCTTTGTATGATTATTTTTGGATTGTATCTTTGACATTTTGAATATTATCTTATGATAGTCTTAATCCTATCCAAAACTTCTGGAGAATGCTGGGTTTTTGTTTTGTTTTGTTTTGTTTTGTTTTGTTTGTTTGTCTGAGTGTGTGGTTTCTTTTTTAGCTGAGTCAACCTGATTAGTTTTAGACTGTAAGTCCTGATCTACTTCCTATGAGCTGTTTTTCCTTGCAGTATTCATTTCCAAAGCATTTGTATGCTATTCTGATTTGACCCATGTATGTGTTACCCAGGGACCTGTGTGGACCCTGGTTGGTGGTCCACACCATCTTCAGTTCTCATTGCTTTTCTCTGGTTGATTCTGGTAGGTTTCACATAGCGCACCTCAGGAGTGAGTGCAGGTATACAGATATAAAGGGTATTTTTTTCTCCAGCTTTCTTACCCCTTCACCCTATGATTTTCCCTTTATTCTCTTGCAGGGGCTTTCTGTTCTGATATTCTTGCTAGAAAATCTTTTTATGCAATGTAGCAGTTCTCATAAATATAGCTTATGCCTCTAGGCAAAGCTGGAGTGGGGTGGAAAAATGAAAATTTCTCTACCCACAGATGTAAAGCATAGAGTATCAGGAGGGTTCTATTCTACGTATGTTGTTTGGTGATCTGCTTTGTTTAATACTGGCCAAGTTAAAAACACAGAGTGCCATAAGTGCTCTGACACACAGGGCTGTTAATGTTGCTTGTGGTTCAGGGGAGTAGGCACCATGCCTCTTTGTTGCTGGTTCTTTCCTGGTCTGGGGTCAGGAGAGCCAGCAAGTATCCTCCCTGCAGGGCTACTTCTGTTAGTGAGAAGACAACTGCTATTTGTTGCTGGCACTCATCTGCTTTATGGCCTCACAGGACCACTGCTGCTGGTTTGGGAAGATGAGAAGTGCCACCCCAGAGCCAGCACTTGCCTTGTAGGAAGAGCAGGAGATCAATAGCTCTTTGACTTGTAAGGACTTCCATTTCCTGTGCCAGCACTGAGGAGAGACTTGCAGCTTTGTTGCTTGTGCATGTCTGGCATAGGATAGGTCAGATCACAAGAGCTTCATCCCACAGGCCCTTCACCACCCATCTGCCACCCTGTGCCTTGGAGAGAGAAAATTTTTGGAACTTTCTGTCCGCTCTTGCTCTCAGTTGCTCGTTGTGGACTGCCCCAGAGCCTAAGTCAAGAAATATAGAAGTCAGAAACCATCCCCGGTCTCTTTAAGACCTGGTTTCTATATCCTTTTTGCTTGCTCTTATTCACTATTCATTGTCTTCTGGTAGTTTCGCCCTCCCCTCCCCTCCCCACCCTTCTCATTAAATGTAGGCTCCACGCCCAGTGTGAAGTCTAGAGTGAGACTTGAACTCAAAACCCTGAGATCAAGACTTGAGCTGAGATCAAGAGTCAGACACTTAAGTGACTGAGCCACCCAGGCAAACCTTACCTTCTTTATTTTGTTCAGAATTTTTTGTTGTAATTCAATGGAGAGATCATCATGAGTGAAATTGGAATCTCCTGTAAAATATATTTTAATTCACTCCAGTTATCGGATCAAAATTATGAGCTAGGATTTCAGTACCTGTTCTTGGCTTTGTGCAGCAAAACTGACTCTACTTGACTTATGCGTAATGAGAATACGAGAAGTCTAGTGAATCACACTTGATGTGAAATGTAGGAACAATGTCCCAGACCATGCTGTAAACTTAGTTTTCTGATAAAACTGTGGTGGTCATTGTCAAAAATTGGATATCACAGAGTACCAGGACCTCTTAAGAGCAGGGAGTTTTGTCTTGCAGGAGGTGTGGTACTTTTGCCCTTAAGGAGACTGCTACGGTCTGAATATTCTCCAGAATTCATATTCTAAAATCATAAGCCCAAGGTGATGGTAATAGGAGGTGGGGCCTTTAGGAGGTGATTAGGTCATTAACATGGAGCTCTCATGAATGGGATTAGTGCCCTGCGCAAATGGCCCAAGAAAGCTTTCTTGCCCCTTCACCATGTGAGGTTACGGAAAAAAGACAGCCTCTGTGAACTAGGAAGATCAGACACTAAATCTGCTGGCACCTTGATCTTCAACTTCCCAGCTTCCAGAAGTGTGAGACAAAAATGTTTATGGCTTATAAGCCACTCAGTTTATGGTATTTTTGTTATTTTTGTTATAGTGGCCTAAATGGACTAACATTAGCATTCTATTGTCCATGAGTTACAACTCCAGGGAATGTAATGGCTGGATCTGGATTGCATTCCTGTGTCCCATCTGTAAGGGAGGCTGGCAAAATTAGCACCTGACTTTCCCTCTTCTGTGAGAGGTAGTCTCTGTCTTCTACTCCAAGAGTCATTATGGGGGGAATTTCCTAAATACAAAAGAGAGTTCCAGGTTCTCCATGGGCAGAGAAAATGACATGGTATTTTTATAGTCACCATTTACACAACACAGTTGCTTAGTTCGCAAACTTTGCTTTCTTCTGTGGCTGCTCAGATCCAGTTCATTAGGGAAACCTGATGTCTGTCTCTTTAAAATGCGTCCCACATCTTCTTACCTCTGAGCCCTTAACTGCTGTGCCCTAGTCCAAGCCACTGTCAGTGTTTCCATGGACCACATCACTGTCTTCTTAATTCCTGTCTTGACTTTGCAACAAGATTTTCTTCACAGAGCAGCCAGAATATTTTTTTAAGGTTTATTTTGATATAATTTCAACTTAACAGAAAAGTTAGAAGAGTTACAAGAATACCATATAGAACTTCCTTATGCCCTTTTTCTGGATTCATCAGTTGCTAACATTTTGCCCAATTGCTTTGTCTTCCCTCGCTTCCTTCAGGAACTAATACAAACTCTGTTCCCCCTACTTATATATCCCCCCACTCACTCACATATGTATATGCACATATATATGAATTATGTGTGTATGTTTTAATATTCCCCAACCTTTGAAATAAATTGTAGCCATCTTGCTCCTTTACTCCTAAATTCTTCAGTGTCATTTTCCTAATAACATTATATATTTTTTATATAACCATGAATTTAACCTTGATAAAATACTATTATCTAATCCATAGTCCACAGTTTTCTCAACAATTGCCTTTATAAACAGTTTTTAAAAAAGATTTTATTTATTTACTTGACAGAGAGATAGAGAGAGAGCACAAGAAAGCAGAGCTGCAGGCAGAGGGAGAGAGAGAGAAGCAGGCTCTCTGCTGAGCAGGGAGCCTGATGCGGGGCTTGAACCCAGGACCCTGGAATCATGACCTGAGCTGAAGGGCTGCTTAACCAACTGAGCTACCCAGGCACCCTCACAATCTCCTTTATAATTATATTCTCACTAGTTTAGTAGTCATACTTAAAAAAAAATTATTTATTTAAAGAGGGGAGAGTGAGAGAGCAAGCACGAGAATGGGGGTAGGGCGGAGGGAGAGGGAGAGGGCAGGCTCTCTGCTGAGCAGGGAGCCTGATGTGGGTCTTGATCCCAGGACCCTGAGATCATGACCTGAGAAGGCAGATGCATGACTGAGCCACCCAGGTGCCCATGCCTTTTTGTTTCTTAATTGGGGATAGTTCCTCTGCCTTTTTTCTTTTTTTAAAAAGAATCTTTAATATATATGAAGACTATAAGCCATTTATTTTATAAATATGTAGAAGCTGTAAATATGTAGCAACAGATACAGGATTTGATTTTGCCTGTTTTTCCTCATCATTAGGGTTTGGGTGTGCATTTTTAGAAAGTCTGTTGCAGAAATGCTCTTGTGTTCCTACATCCTCATATCAGGAATACGTGATACCAGTGCATCCCAGTATTGCTAACATTAGTTTGATCACTTGTTTAAGGTAGTGTAATACCAGGTCTCTTCCCTGCTATTTTTCTCTTTGTACTTACTAAGTAATTTGCAGGGAGATTTTGAGAGTAGGGAAAGACCCTCTCTGTTCATTATCAAGCTTTTCTCCAATAGTTTTAGCATCCATTGATGATTCTTGTGTGAATCAGTTATTACTGTGATGATTACAACATGGTGATTTTTCTAACTCCATCATTCATTTTATATTTATTATCATCCTCCTATTGCAAGGAGGAGCTTTCTTTTATTTATTTATTCATATACACCCAGGAGTTCCTAGTTGAGTCAGTCATTTATAATCCATTACTTTCATTGTTTATTTTGATGCCGTAATTGTCCCAGTAGAAGCCCCTCAACCTGCCCTTTATTCTTTAACATATCCCCGTCATTTTTGCACTTTCTTATTTTTTGGCACAAGCAGATGTTCCATGTTCATCTTGTATGAACAAGAATCAAATATTTCTTCAAGGAGCCCTATTTCCTTTTAGTGGAGAATGCAATTTAGAATCCAGGATCTCTGTGCTGGGGTCGCTGGGGTGTCCTTGCTTCCAGGCATTCTCTGTAAACAGAGCTTGAGAATAACTTACACCCATGTACACCTATATTTATATCTACCTATTAGAAATTGTGGGTTCATATTGATATCCCTGATTTCAGTCAAATTCCGTAGGGTTCATTCTAGTTTTTCTTCTTTTCACTTTTGTAATTCCCTTTTCCAGTAGAGAAATTTGGCTTCCATTTCCTCAAAAGTATTTCTTCATTTGCTTAATTCTTCATTGTAATGAAAGCAGTTTCAGAATTCTTAATGCATACCACTGCAAAAGAGAAACAAATGTATTAACTAGAATTCAGTATTTATTTATAGTTCTTTGGTCTTTTTTTTTTTAAAGATTTTATTTATTTATTTGACAGAGAGAGACACAGAGAGAGAGGGAGCACAGCAGGGGGAGTGGGAGATGGAGAAGCAGGCTTCCCACTGAGCAGGGAGCCCGATGCCTGGCTCCATCCCAGGAGCCTGGGATCATGACCTGAGCCAAAGGCAGTCGCTTAATTGAGCCACCCAGGTGCCCCCAGTTCTTTTGATCTTTTTTTTAAAAATATTTTATTTCCTTATTTCACAGAGAGAAATCACAAGGAAGCAGAGAGGCAGGCAGAAAGATGGGGAAGTAGGATCCCTGCTGAGCAGAGAGCCCATGCGGGGCTTGATCCCAGGACCTGAGATCATGACCTGAGCCGAAAGCAGAGCTGCCCAGGAGCCCCTCTTTTGGTCTTTATATACTAGTTTTCTAGTGCTTTTGTTCTTTTTATACCAGTTTTCTAAGACTACCATAATAAATTACCACACACTTAGTAGCTTAAAACAACAGAAATTCTTTTTTTTTTTTTTTAAAGATTTTATTTATTTATTTGACAGAGAAAGATCACAAGTAGGCAGAGAGGCAGGCAGAGAGAGGGGGGGAAGCAGGCTCCCCGCTGAGCAGAGAGCCCGACGCGGGGCTCGATCCCAGGACCCTGAGATCATGACCTGAGCCGAAGGCAGCGGCCTAACCCACTGAGCCACCCAGGCGCCCCAAAACAACAGAAATTCTTGCCCAGTTCTGGAGGCCGGAAGTGTTGGAATCAAGATATTAGCACAGCCATGCTCCCTCCAATGGCTCTAGGGGAATTCTTCCTTGCCTGTCCTAGCTTCTGGTGACTCCAGGCATTCCTTGGCTTGTGGCTGCATAATTCAGGCTCTTTTCTCTCTGCCTCTCTTCACAGAGCTTTCTCTTCTTTGTGTCTTCTCACTCTTTTTTTTTTTTTTTTCAAACTTTCTATTTTTTAAAAAATATTTTTATTTTTTTTAATAAACATATAATGTATTATTAGCCCTAGGGGTACAGGTCTGTGAATTGCCAGGTTTACACGCTTCACAGCCCTCAGCATATCACATAGCCTCCCCAATGTCCATAACCCCACCACCCTCTCCCTACCCCCCTCCCCCCGGTCACCCTCAGCTTGTTTTGTGACAGTAAGAGTCTCTTACGGTTTGTCTCCCTCCCAATCTCATCTTGTTTCATTTATTCTTTTCCTACCCCCCAAACCCCCACGTTGTATCTCCACTTCCTCATATCAGGGAGATCATATGATAGTTGTCTTTCTCTGATTGACTTATTTCACTATGTCTTCTCACTCTTAAGTGAGACTTAAGAGTGTGACTTCAGGTCACATTCACGGCTTCTAGTGAGGAGGACACAAGTAGATCCTTGGTGGGGGGCCACCATTTAATCCAGTACAGAGTGTATAGTTACTTGGGTTATTATCTTCTGTTTACTCTTCCAGTGCATTTGTTGTTCATTTGAAATACAGTAGTGTTCATTTGTTTCTGCTTATGTTGAATTTTAGGTTCCTCTCAGCCTTATTCGTTTGTTTTTGAATATGCAGAACACTAATAGTTTCAGAAGTCTAATAAGTTAATAAGTATAGAATTAAAAATTGTGGTGACTGTAGTTAAGGGAATGGACAGATACGTGGGTGGAGAGCAACAGAATGGGCCATATATACTTAGATATAGGCCAGGTTGTGTTATTTGAATAAGTACTATATAAACTGAGATTGAAGGGATGAGAAGCCAGTCAGTCATGTAAAAGTGGAAAAAAAGAGCTTTCCCACAAATGGAAAAGCATGTGAGAGGCCTTGATGAGGGGAAAGAGCTGGATGTTGTAGAGGAGATGAAAGAAGCCCAGCAGATTAGTGCCTATTGGGGAGGAGGAAACATAAAATAAATGTAGTTGTAAAGAAAGCAAGAGCCACAACCTGTGAGTTGTTGTGGGCTGTGTGAAGAGGCTGGAGAGCCAGTGAAGGACAATAAGCATTGGCATTTTTAGAAGTGTATATATGCATATATATATGCATATATACACTTCTATGTGTGTGTGTGTGTATAAATATGTGTGCATATAAATATATATATATTTAAGGATTTATTTAGTTGTTAGAGTGTGAGCCCTGTATGTGCAGGGGCAGATGGAGAGGGAGAGAGAATCCTAAGCAGACTCTGCTCAGTGTGGAGTGCAATGTGGGGCTTGATCTCATGACCCCAAGATCATGACCTGAGCCGAAACCAAGAGTTGGATACTTGACCGACTGTGCCACCCAAGGATATTTTTAAAAGACTGTATTGATTGCTAGGTGGAGCACACGAGGCAGGAATAAAAGTGGAGAGACAAATGGCAGGCCTGTTACAGTGTGTAATAACTGAATAGAGGCATGAGGTAATGTTGGCTCCTGTAAGGATGGTGAGGTGAATAAGCAGAAAAGTGGTTAGATTTAAGATGTATTTTGGGTTGAACTGACAAGACTAGTGAGGGAGTTGAATTCAGGTGGAGAGAGGGTTTTGGATTTATGGTTGTTGGGGTATTTAAGGATAATCTACATGTTTGTAGTTTTAACAGCTATGGAAGAAGTCAATTGCAAATGAAGTGGACGTTAAGAATCAAGACTTCCCTGTTGGCCTACTATTGTGTTGGAAATGCCTATGCAAATGCAAGTGGCAAGTTGATAGTTAAATATGCAATTTTAAGCTCAGGAAAGAAAATGGAATCTCAAACCTCCCATCTAGTCCCATTACTTCAGTTCATGCTTCCCTACTGCACATCTCTGGTCTGTGTTTGTACCCTGTCAGCATAAGCAGATTGTCAGGAGTTGGCCAGATCCTGTTTGAGGTTTTGTGGGCAATTCGGACTATAGATGGTCTTCGTCTATTATTTTGGATCCTTACAGAATAAGAGATTTTGCCATTATTATGTATTAGGCTCTTTTCTGCCTCATCTGAACATACTGTATGAGATCACTCTAGCTGACTTTGCGCCTGGAAGGGAAGTGTGTGTGTATCTTCATGTTTGATATGTACTCTGTGGTTGATTTGGTGTGTATGTCAGTTTGTATACCAACATTACATTGTTTTAATTACAGTATTTTTATATTATGCTCTATAATTAGTAGGGCTAATCTTCTTGAATCATTTTAAAGGTATTTCTCCTTTTCTCACATACTTATTTTTATAGATGTAGAATCAAAATTGTTGACACATTTTTAAGAAGTATGGATTTTTCCCCTCAACCTCTTGCTTTTGCCTTGATTATTTGTAAATACTTTGTATTCTTATTTTCCATTGAGAAAAGTCTTTAAATAAGGGCGTCTCTGTCTCTTACTATGGTTTTTCCATCTGTTTCCTAAAGAGAGGCATCAATTTCCTTTCTGTTTCCTTCCTTATTAAGCACCTGTTTTATATAAGTGCCGTGTTAATTTCTGGGCAGGGAAGTTATGCAGTGGATTAAACAAAGTGAAATAAAGCATATTTTGAAATAAATTTGGGAGAGTATACTACATTTGTAATTAAAATAGTGTGCTCTTGGGAGGACTAAACAGTTACTCTTAAGTATGATATATCAGTTTCTGGTCATTTATTTTTAAGAATCTTTTTAAAGTATCTTTTTTTCTATATTTTTATTTTTTAAGGGTCATACAGCAATGCTTCATACTGGTTCATGGCATCCCAAAATAAAGGGAGAATTTATGACTTGCTCAAATGATGCGTGAGTACAGCTGATAATTCATCTAATACATTCTTATCTTTCAATATTTTCTTTAACATTTGTATTGTAACAAACTTGCCACTGAAGTAGGAGATAGAGTATTGGAATCCTGATATTTACATATTCTTGTTCTTAACTTTACTTTGATTTTACCTGATAGTATAAGGTTTGTTTAAATAAATATGGAAACTATGAAAAAGAGAGTTGGTATAAATTCTAGTACAGTTTATTAGGGAGCTCAGTGGATCAGACTGATGGTGTTAAATGGACTCAAATGACTTTGAAGTTGTGACTAATAATTTGTTACTTTTTATAGTAAAGATTGATATCTTTCTGGGTATAATAACTAATATAGGTTTATTGTTTAAGTGATTGGTTTTTAGAAATAATAACTGAAAAAATTGTTTAAATGGTTATTAAGATTCTTTTTGCATTGTATCTATTGGTCTCGGACTCAAGAATATTACAGGGACTATTTGAGCAGCTTTTTCCTATATTGTTATATTGTATGATTAATTTTTAGTATTCAGAATAGTTATAAGAATGCACTATTTATAGTATTATAAATTACAATGGAAAACCTTATAAATTAAAAAATATAGATTGTGTTATTTAGGTGAAACTGTATTTTAGATTAAAAAGATTGTTGTTTTAGGTTGTTTTGTCTCATCTTTTTACTTTCTGATATTTATAATTTGCCATATTTACCTTCAAAATTCCTGTTCACATTCTTAGATAATATATATGTTTTCTGGAGTTGATCTTTGGGATAACAGACAAAGACATAATTTCACTTCCATACCACAATTTAAAAATTAGTTTGATCTAAAGGGAACTAAAATTTGGGAATCTATAGATCATATGACTAGAACAGGATAATATAATTTGATTAGAATTTCTGGTAAATAGAATTATACAGTTCTAATTTCTTTTTCATCTTTGTTTTATTTTCTTTCCAAAACTTAAATTATGTATGTTTAAAGTGATATTCCTTACTTCAGGAAATCAAGTATCTGATTTCTTCAGGAATTAAACTTACCAGGTAATCTAAATGAATAGTATCCCATGACCGAGTAAGGTTTATTCTAGGAATGCCAGGATATTTTACAGTTAGGAAATTTTGCCATCCAGAAGTTTTCAGTGAAACTCATTATCAGATAAGGGAAAAGTTACAAATCACATGATATATTATATGATAATATCGACATTTAATAAAATTTAGTAGTCTTTCCCAGTAGAAATTCTAAGTAAAATAGGAATAAGAAGAAATTAGCAAAACCTGTTAAAAATTAATTACCAAAGTTTTATTTTTATCTTTTTAAACTTTTATTTATTTCTCAGAGAGAGAGTACAAGCAGGGGGAGTGGCAGGTGGAGGGAGCAGCAGGCTCCCCACTGAGCAAGGAGCCTATTGTTGACTCGATCCCAGAACCCTGGGATCATGACCTGAACCGAAGGCAGACACTTAATTGACGGAGCCACCCAAGCATCCCTTAATTACCAAAATTTAAAGTAAATATTATATTATATATGGGAGTACTGGAGCTATTTGCATTTAAATAAAAAGAGAAGAAAAAAAAAGACAAAGATCCCCACTACTATTTAGACCCTTTATGCAGTGTGGGTTTAGAGACTTTTATACAGTGTAGTAAAATAAGAAAATAAATAAACTGATAGAAGTGTTGGAAGAAAACAAGTATTAAAGAATAGAGGAGCCAGGCTATTGTGGTTAAAAACTTAGGCTGAAGAAAGCAATTGGAAAAAAACAAACAAACAATTTTTGTTCTCCAAACTACTAAGGATCAAGCTAAGTGGTAGGCTCTCGTAGTTGCTAATACAATAACTTTATGATCTCTATAGAAGCTTATCCTAAATTGATTTCCAGGATATGTAAATTTGTAGTTTAAAGAAAGGCATTCCATAGTCAGTTAGGTTTGAGAAACTTTGAATGTTATATTCCCAGGCTAGTGATCCACAGTAAACATTTAAATAGTTTGTATAGGGTTTAAAGAAACTTGTTTAACTTTGTGAATCCCTTAAACAATAGTTTGGATAAAGTTCTAATGCATGACATCATTTTACTGGGTATAAAACGTAGTTTATCCCATTCTTTGAAAGAACAAATCATTAGTTCCCTGTCCAGTCACTGATGTACTAGTATATTGTACTTTTGAAAATGGGCTTCTTTTTATACTATACAAATTGGGCTTTTTTTGGTCCATACCTCTGTATGAAGATCAGTGGGCTTTAATCATTGACCCCAATTATACATATTCTTTACCACCTTTTATTTATTTACTTTTTTGTTTGTATGTTTATAGATTTATTTATTTTAGAGAGAGAGTGTGTGTGCCTACAGAGGGGGAGGGGTAGAGGGAGTGGGAGAGAGAGAATCTCAGACAGACTCTGTATTGAGTATGGAGCCTGATTCAGGGCTTGATCTCAGTGATTTCACCACCCAGAGATTATGACCTGAGGTGAAATGAAGAGTTGGATGCTCAACTGACTGAGCCACCCAGGTGCCCCAATTTACCACCTTTTCAAAAAATCTACCATTAATAATTCAAATGGTTTGTAGTTAGAGTGACTTTCTCTTGGCCTTTGACTTTGACGATAGTAGTAATTAGTAATGGGCTAAGCTGTGGGACATCAGCCCAGATACATAGTTTGATCAACAAATACAGTGTGCTCACTGTGTGCTGGATACTTCTGGATATGATCTAAGTCTCTGCCTTCATGATGCTTACATTTCATGGAGGGGAGTGCTGGGGGACAGATAATGTACAGATGCACTAATAAATTAATACAATTTTATGTAGTAATAAGTGTTGAGAATAAAATAAAGTAAAGCAAAAGGGTAGAGAGAGAGATAGTAGAAGTGTCTATTGTATGTAGTCAGAGAAAGCCTCTGAGAAGGTGACCTTTTAGTTGAGAATTACACCATGCACAGGAGGTAGCCCCAGCAGAAGGAGCCTTCCAGGCCAAAAGGGCGGCATAATTCAAGACCTTAAGAGGGAAATGTATTAGAGCATATTGGAGAGGCACAAAGTATGGTTTTGTTGACATTTGGTAGGTTGATAGAAAAGGTAGGGCTGACAGGAAGTGAATTTGGAGAGGAAGGCAGGAACTAGAACATATAAGGTATTGTAGTCTATGGTATAAAGGGTTAAGATTTTAAGGTAATTATAAGGCCAGCCAATAAAGATTCCTAAGTCTGCCCTGTAATATTATTGAAAATCAAAACTATAGGAATGCTCACTTTACAGGGTATTAAAATTTTCCAATGATCTTGGCATAATAAAGACCATGAATTAATATCATAGTCAATGAGGAGAAACTGAGAACTTTCCATGTAAGGTCAGGAACAAGACAAGGATGTCCACTCTCATCACTTTTATTCAACATAGTACTGGAAGTCCTAGCCATAGCAATCAAACAAACAAGAAGAAATAAAAGGTAAAGAAGAAGTAAAGCTTTCACTATTTGCAGATGACATAATACTGTGTATAGAAAACCCTAAAGACTCCACCAAAAAAAATCCGCCGGAACTGATAAATGAATTTAGTAAGGTCACAGGATACAAAATCAATGTGTAGAAATCTGTTGCATTTCTATACATTAATAATGGAGCAACAGAATGAGAAAATAAGAAAGCAGCCTATTTGTAATTACACCAAAAATAATAAAATACCTAGGAATAAACTTAACCAAAAAGGTGAAAGCCCCATAGTCTTTCTTTTTCTTTACGATTTTATTTATTTATTTATTTATTTATTTATTTATTTTTAAAGATTTTATTTATTTATTTGACAGACAGAAATCACAAGTAGGCAGAGAGGCAGGCAGAGAGAGAGGAAGGGAAGCAGTCTCCCCGCTGAGCAGAGAGCCCGACGTGGGGCTCGATCCCAAGACCCTGGGATCATGACCCAAGCTGAAGGCAGAGGCTTTAACCCACTGAGCCACCCAGGCGCCCCTATGATTTTATTTTTAAGTAATCTCTTTACCCAGTGTAGGACTTGAACTCACAAGCCCGTGATCAAGAGTTACATGCTCCCCAACTGAGCCAGGCAGGGGCCCTGCCTTATATTCTTTAAAACTATAAAACATCGTTGAAAGAAACTGAAGATGACACAAACAAATGGAAAAACATTCCATGCTCATGGGTTGGAAAAACAAATATTAATAAAATGTTGAGACTACCTGGAGCAGTCTGTACCTTTAATGCAATCTCTATCAAAATACTAACAACATTTTTCAAAGAACTGTAACAAATAACTCTAAAATTTATATAGAACCACAGAAAGACACTCAAGAGCTAAAGCAGTCTTGAAAAAGAAAATCAAAGCTGGAGGCATCACAGTTCCAGACTTTAATTTATAAAGTTGTAGTCCTCAAAACAATATGGCACTGGCACAAAAATAGACACAAAGATCAATGGAACAGAGTAGAAAACCCAGGAATAAACCCACGATTATATGGTCAGTTGATCTTTGACAAAGCAGGAAGGAATATCCAATGGGAAAAAGTCTCTTTAACAAATGGCGTTGGGAAAATTGGACAGCTACATGCAAAAGAATGAAACCGGACCACTTTCTTACACCATACACAAAAATAAATTCAAAGTGGGTTGAAGACTTAAATGTGAGACCCAAAACCATAAAAATCCTAGAAGAGAGCACAGGCAGAAATGTCTCTGGCATTGGCCCTAGCAACATTTTTCTAGGTGTGTCTCCTGAGGCAAGGGATATAAAAGCAAAAACAAACTATTGGAACTACATGAAAATACAAAGCTTCTGCACAGCTTTGGAAACAATCAATAAAACTAAAGGCAGCCTACTGAATGGGAGAAGATATCTGCAAATGAATTATCCAATAAAAGGTTAGTATCTAAAATATATAAAGAACTTATATAACTTAACACCTAAAAAATGAATAATCCAATTAAAAAATAGGCAGAAGGCATGAACAGACATCCCAATGGCCAACAGACACACAAAAAGATACTCAACATCACTTATCATCAGAGAAATGCAAATCAAAACCACACTATGGGGCACGTGGGTGACTCAGTTGGTTGAACATCCGACTCTTAGTTTTGGCTCAGGTCATGAAATCAAGCCCTGCATTGGGCTCTGTGCTTAGAGCAGAGTCTGCTTGAGATTCTCTCTCTCCCTCTGCCCCTGCCCCTGCTCACATGTGTGCACATACACTCTCTTTCTCTGAATAAATAAGTAAAATCTTAAAAAAAAAAAGAAAGAAAATATCACACGGAAATACCCCTTTACACCTATCATAATGACTAAAATCAACAACATAAGAAACAAGTGTTGGGGCGGATATGAAGGAAAAGGAACCCTTCTGCACTGTTGACAGGAATGCAAACTGGTGCATCCACTGTGTAAAACAGTAGGAGTTTCCTCAAAAAGTTAAAAATAGAACTGTCCACTCCAGTAATTGTACTACTGAGTATTTATCCCCAAAACACAAAAACACTAGTTCAAAGGAGTACATGTACCCCTATGTTTATAGCAACATTGTATTTATAATATAAGCCAAATTATGGAAGCAGTCCAAGTGTCCATTGATAGATGAATGGATTAAGAAGAGGTGGTATATACATAAAATGCAATTTATTCAGCCATAAAAAGAATGAAATTTTGCCATTTGCAGTGACGTGGATGGAGCTAGACAGAATAATGCTAAGTAAAGAAGACAAATACCATGTGATTTCACTCATGTGGAATTTAAGAAACAAAACAAATGAGCAAAGGAAAAAAAAGTGAGAGAGAGAAACCCAGAAACAGACTTTGAGTGATGATCCCCAGAGGGGAGGTGGCTGGGGGGATGGGTGGAATAGATGATAGGGATTAAGGAGTGCATCCATCATGGTGAGCGCCAGGAGATGTATAGAATTGTTGAATCACTGTGTTACACCTGAAATTAACATAACACTGTATGTTAACTATACTGGGATTAAAATTTTAGAAATTATAAAAAAAGAAAAAAATTCTCTAGCAAGATAACATTATGGTAATAGCTAATAATAGCTAACACTCACAGTGCCAGTGTCATGCAATACAATTTATACATGCTAAGCACTTTGTCTAATGTTTTCCTCACAGAGGAGAAAGTAGTGTTATTACATGTTTCAAATGAAGAAACTGGTTATGATTTTCCTAGGGACACATGATTCTAAGTGGTTGAGCCAGGATGTGAAACCACTGAGTCAGACGCTTTGTGAGTGGTTGTCACAAAGGTTATGGTGATGGATTTACAGATGGATTCACAGGATAGAAATCCCTTTTATGTAAAGGGAGGGCACAAGAACTCACCTCATTGAGAACACTTGCAGTATTCTCCACCATTGGAAGGACAAATTCCTTTCTTGGAGTCTCCAGTAGTGCACAGGGATGCTGCTGCTATGTTTTCAGACTGTGATGAAGATGATGAGAGGTCCTTTGCTAGTACAGGTGGTCTTTACCCTCTTTTACCTGTCCCCGCCCCTCACACCCCTTGAGGCAACCCTACTTGATTTTTGAGATCTAGAACCACTCTGGCTGTGCTGGACAAGTGGCCTCACATAGCCAGAGGCAGACCATATTTAGGCCTAAGGGTATTTCCTCTGTCTCTCTTACCAGGTGGGAGTTGGCGTTGGTCTCTACTCCCCACCCCATTCCTAAGCAAAAACTAAAGGAAAATAGTGTACTAGGTTAGATACCTTTTATTTTAATATGGTTTTGGTTTTTTTTGAAGTATGATGGATTGGTATCTATCTTTGTTAAATAAGGAAATTTCATTCTATTTCTATCATAGATGTTGAAATTTAGTGCTTTTGTTGAATATTTGATGTAATTTTACTTTTTATCTCTCTGACCCATTCATACAGAGAATCACATGAATATATATCAGAATGTTAAACCATTCTTTTTTTTTTTATAGTAAATCCTACCTGATCATTTTGTATTTTGGGGGGGTGGAGAGAGAGAGAAGTGGGGAGGGAGAGGCAGAAAAGGAGAGAGAGAATCTCAAGTGAGTTCCATACTGAGCCCAGAGCCCCATGTGTGGCTCGATCTCACAACCCCGAGATCATGACCTGAGCCAAAATCAAGGGTCAGATGCCTAACTGAATGAGCCACCCAGGTGCCCTGATCACTTTGTATTTTTTAAAAATATATTGCTCTATTTACAAGACTTGTATTTTATATAGGATTTTAATTTTATATTGACAAGTAAATGGGGACTTTTTGTTGTTGTATTGTTTATTAGGTTTTGGAACAAAGATTATACTGGTTTCCTAAAATAAGGCAGTTTTCCCTCTTTTTTTTTTTTAATTTTTATTTATTTATTTCACAGACAGAGATCACAAGTGGGCAGAGAGGCAGGCAGAGAGAGAGAGAAGCAGGCTCCCTGCCGAGCAGAGAGCCCGATGTGAGGCTCGATCCCAGGACCCTGGGATCATGACCTGAGCCGAAGGCAGAGGCTTTAACCCACTGAGCCACCCAGGTGCCCCATCCCTCTTTTTTTACTACTTGGTATCCATGTCCAAGTTCATGAACGTGGCTGTAAACAAGAAAAATCTCATGAAATACTAAGGTCATCCAACAAGTTGAATTACTATCCATACTTGAGAGTTCTAATATAGAAGTTATTTTATAAGACATAATTTATTTTTAACAACATTTCTCAGATTTTTCTGAAAAAAATATATTTAATAAGTTTAGAAGAAATATTAGAAGTAAGCAGGAACAGTTCAGAAGAAAATGCTTTGATAAAAAGTTTCAGGAAAATATCTGTGATATTATGTTAAGTGTACTAATGATGTGCCTGGACTGAGTTCTCCATTTAAGGAAAAGTATGTGGACCTGGACATATGAATATAGGAGGTGGGAAGAGAGTTAAAAGAGAAAAAGAAATATAAAATATATAACAAATATAACATGTATATGACACAAATATAACATGATATAGATCAGTTTGAATAAAATGTACTTAGAAGTCTTCTTCTGTAAAACTAAGAATGTGCCTTTAGTTGAAATATAAAGTATTTACAAACAATGACTCTCTACTCTAGTGGGACAGGGGTATTGTATATATCATCTTTATTTTTTCAGAGAAATATAAAAATTGATTTATTTAATGATTGGCTTGATAATATTAAAGAATTATTAATTGGGGGGATATAATATTGGTATTATAGTTGGCTTTTTATTTTGATTTTTAAAAAGATTTTATTTATTTGTTAGAGAGTGAGGAAGAGAGAGCACAAACTTGGGGGGAGAGGCAAAGGGAGAGGGAGAAGCAGACTCCTCACTGAGCAGGGAGCCCGATGCAGGGGGCTCAGTCCTAGATCCCTGGAATCATGACCTGAGCCAAAGGTAGATGCTTAACTGACTGAGCCACCTAGGCACCCCTGTAGTTGGCTTTTAAAAAGCAAGTCTTTCTTTAAAAATTTTTATTTAAATTCAATTTAGTTTACATATAGTGTATTATTGATTTTAGGGGTAGAATTTAGTGATTTATCAGTTACATATAACACCCAGTGCTCATTACGTCAACTGCCCTCCTTAATGCCTCTCCCTTGATTTCCGTATCCCATCACCACCTCCGCTCCAGCAACCCTCAGTTGTTCCCTATAATTAAGAGTCTCTTATGGTTTGTCTCCCACTCTGTTTTTATCTTAGGTGATGGATCAAAAGTTTCCATTGTTTAAAATAGATAATTAGGATCAAGAGTCATGTTTTTGTAGTTTGTATTTTGTTTTTTTACTCTAAGATAATAGAGTAAAAAGTTTTTATTATTGGACAAACTCTGGGTTAACAGGATAAACAAAGTAAAATTGATGATACTTTTAATTATACTTCAGTATAATTGTCAAACCAGTATTTTACCTTATAACACTATAAGATATTTTAAATAGGTTTTAGGAAAAAGAAATAAACATGGTATATTGGCTGCTTTCCATCACACTGGAAAACTACATGAACTATTAGGAACAACTAACATCTTACGAGGCATCATCAGAATTCTTAGGTTTAATACTGGAAAGTTCGTCCTGGATTAAGAAATAGTCCCATGGTTCAGTAATTAGTTCAGCTAACATCTTTAGGCAGAATCTTCCTATATTTTTTGTGTGTCTCATAGCTCAGAGGACCACTCTGCCTTTCATTGCTTTATCTCATACTCTTTGTTGGTAAGCATGACAGAGAAGTAAATATCAACTGTATGTCTTATAAACTCTTCATTCTCTTGGAGATTTTATTAGAGGTTGTTTAGGATTTAAATTGGGGTAATTTCATCAGACTTCATCAAGCTCATAATAGTAATACTCTCTTCTTCCCCAGTCTCCTTCTATCTCTCCTTTTTCCCCCTCATTTTGGGTAACTGGATATAGGTATTTTGGATAATACTGCCATGGTGTAGAGAGCTTCTGGATGAAAGTTATTCATCTCACGACCTCCTGTGTTACCATAGTATTATGTGTTTAGTGCTAACACACACACGTGTTTGTCAGGCTATGGCTGTCAGCAGTGTAGGAGTAGAGAGGGAATCCTGGCCAGGTCAGTACCAGCCATTCACGTAAGTCACACATACTACGAGTAAGTTTAGATACAGTAGGAGCGAATAACCAGATAGCATTTGTGAGAAACTATTCCACTGGAGGCGAAGGTGGCTCTCCCTGTTTTCTTCTGGCCTCGTGTATGTTCAGTTAAATTATGATGTTTCCTCTGAGTGTGAGTTGGAGATGCTAGTGCCATAACCTATTGATTTTATGAGTTTCAGTATGAAACACAAACCTGGGATCAGGTCAATTTAGGAATGAAATGAAGAGGAAGAGGGTAATAGGGAAATCTTTTTGGTTTTCCCAAGTTTACCAGAACGAAACATAGATAACAAGGCAGAGCTTGCTACGTTATGCTTGGAAGTAAATGTTAATTTAAACCAGATGATAATGAAGATAAAAACACTTACTTATTCAGGGGAAGTCAGTTCTACTTGTGAATTTATAGCATCTGATCCGGAGCCACTTTATACTATGTGGTGCCCAGAGTCAGAGTCCGAGTGATGCTATGCTAGAGGAATCTGAGTTCTCGGTGCAAAATTTGTCCAGAGCAAGTTCCAGCTCAGCCCAGGCTCTGCCTGCAGGTACTGTTCAGTGAATCAGATGCTTCCAATTTGTGTCTGGAGGGTTTTCTGTTGCTTACTCAGGAATTTCTGTCTCAGAGGAATTTGTTCATATCTGTTGTGACTACTTCTGCCTCTACGTGCGGTTAATGATGAGGAAAGAGCAGGAAAATAATTTACGTATAGACAAACATTTCACAGTGAGTTGCTGCAGAAAAAATAGACAGTGTTAGATCAGAATAATAAACACTGGGGAGATGACAGAACTTTATAACATAATGTCTCCTTCCACACTGTAGTTGGGAGGAAGGACATAAGGAAGAGTAGGTAGACAGTGGTAGGGCCCATGCTAATTTGAAAAAAAAAAAAAGAAAAGAAAAGATGGGTACAGAGTAAGTGGGTTTTGGGCCAGAGTTAAAGAGGAGGAACTGGTGGATGTCACAAAACAGCCACAAGACCCATTTGTGAACACTTGTGAGAAATGGCTCCCAAGTACCAAATGAGTCTTTGAGGGCTGGAATCCTGCAATAGCTGGCAGAATTGACAACTAGGGACTTAAAAAAAAAAAAATGGAATGAGACCAATTTTTACATCAGGGTGCAGTGGTCTGGGAAAGTCAGGCTGCTTGTGTCGTATTAAAAGCATTCACCAGCGATGCTCTAGGTAGGTACAGGGAGCCCAGAGGAAGAATTGCTAATACTAATTGCTTGAAAGAATCAGGGAAAGCTTTGTACTGGGGTTTTGAATATCTGTACAGTAGTCCCCCCTTATCCATGGAGAATATATCCCAAGACCCACAGTGGATGCCTGAAAACCTGGATAGTACCAAACCCTATAGGTACTATGTTTTTTCCTGTATGTACTTATCTATCATGAAGTTTAATTTATAAATGAGGCAGAGTAAGAGGTTAACAACAGTAATGAAGAACAAAATAGAACAGTTGGAGTGTAATAGAAGTTACGTGAATGTGATGTCTCTCTCAAAATACATACTGTACTCACCCTTCTTGGGATGATGCAGGATGATAAAATGCCTAAGTGAGACGACGTGAGGGGAATGACATAGGCTACCATTGACTTCTGATGATACGTTAGGGGGACAATCGTTTGCTTTCAGACCAGGTTGACCATGAGTAACTGAAACCATGGAGAGTGAAACTGTGGAAAAGGGCGGGGGGATTACTGTATTGGCATAATTTTTTTTTGTGGAAAAGTAGGGAACTGATGAGAGAGGAGATGGACTTGGAGAAGAACATAGGAAAATCTTAATTTGGGCCCTCAAGGATAGTACCATATAGAACATGCAGAATATATAGTGATCTATGATTAGGTGATTTTTATCTGTAAGCAAAAAACATAATTTCATATTTAGGGTTTATTTTATACAATATGAAATGAGTATTTAGAGACATTAAGATCTATCCTTTTAGTTTTCTTTAGAGCAACTGAATATTATGAAATGGGAATATCACGAAAGAAATAAAGGTAGGGTACTACTCTAAATTAAAGGATTCATGGTGGGGCACCTGGGTGGCTCAGTCAGTTGAGTGTCTGACTCTTGATTTCTGCTCAGGTCGTGGTCTTGGGGTTGTGGGATTGAGCCTTGTGTAGGGCTCCATGCTCATCGTGTAATCTGCTTGGGATTCTCTCTCTTCCTGTCCCTCTGCCCCTTTCCTCTGCTCGCTCTCTCTCAAATAAATCTCAAAAAGAAAATTAAAGGATTCATGGCAAGCATAGAAACCTATAATTTGTGAGAGCATAAGCATACAGAGGGAGAGGGAGCAGGAGCAGGAGAAGCAGACTCCTCGCTGAGCAGGGAGACCTGTCCCAGGATGCTGGGATCATGACGTGAGCTGAAGGTAGACACTTCACTGACTGAGCCATCCAGGAGCCCCTGGTTTGATCTCCTTATTTCTTCTAAAGGAGGAAAGGAAAGAGAGGAGAGGGAGAGAGAGTAGGAAGGAACCACCAAAAACCCAAAAAACAATAAAGAAACAATTTGGGAGATAATTTGGGAAATTTGGATATTAGGTGATAGGACAGATTGCGAAAATGGTCACAGTTCTTCTTTCCTGTACCCATGCTCTTGGCAATGTGACTTTACAGCTACTCTCACTAAGAGATGGAGTCTGTTTCTCCACCTCATAAATATGGGCTGGCCAACAGAAGGTGGCAGAAATGGTGGTGTGCCATTCATGAGCATAAGCTTCTTAAGCTCCTTCTTGTGTGCTTCACTTTCTTGGAACTGTGGCATTGGTATTTGATCAGGCTCTGGATAATCTACTATAGAGTGGAAGACCTGGCGGAGGAGAATTCAGTTTTCCCAGTTGAGGCCATCCTGTCGTCAGCCAACTCTCAAATCTGTGAGAGACCTTAATGCAGATTAGCAAAACTGACCACAGACACATGAGTTAACTTGCTAGGACAAAGCCACCTACCTAATGGACTCATAAGCAGTAACATGCCTATCTTTTAAGCTTTTAAATTTTGGAAATGTTTTGTTGTTCCTCAGTTGTTAACTGATACAGATGATATTATTGAATGGTGTTATGTAGAATCAGGTTATATAGAAAGAAGAATGTCTTTGTTCCTGGAAGATACCAGCTGGTAAATTTAGGTGTGAAGTATCATGTGATATGGTGTAACGAGGGGTGCCTGGGTGGCTCAGTGGGTTAAGCCTCTGCCTTTGGCTCAGGTCATAATCTCAGGGGCCTGGGATCAAGTCCTGCATAGGGCTCTTTGCTCGGCAGGGAGCCTGCTCCCCCCCCCCCCCCCCCCCGCCTGCCTCTCTGCCTACTTGTGATCTCTCTCTGTCAAATAAATAAAGTCTTTAAAAAAATGGTGTAATGAAAATAAAGTATGGCTTGTGTGTGGTATATATATATATACACACACACACACACACATATATATGGGTATACGTATATATGGAAAATGAGAGATTGAGAATACAGATGTGACAAAATGTTATGGTATATGGTGTCCATCGGAAAGGATATATCGTCTTTGTTGTACTGCTCTTTTAACTTGCTTGTAGCTTTGAAGCTTTTCAAAATACAAGTTGGGAGGATCTTCTTAATACTGGTTTATTTGGATAAGAAGGTAGAGGCAATAAAGTGTCCTCCACACTGAGAAGGCACTTTGAGACTGAAAAAAACAAAGCAAGCCACTTCATATCATTTACACAGAGATTTATTTAGGGTAACTTACTGACGGGGGTTGGGGGAGTGGATCAGACGGATGGCAATCCAGTTGTTATGCAACTATTCTCTTGCAAAGCCTGGACCTTAATCCATAGATTTTATTGTGTTGTGGTGAGGTCAAAGGGCAGTTATCTAAAGTGGCACCATTTGTGTGTGGGAGGGGAGGGAGGAGAAGAAACTATGTTATCTCTACTAGTTATCTAAACAACTTTAGGGAAGATCAGAAAAAGCTCCCTGCATTCCTGCCAGGGCACACATTAACTTCCATCCTGGGACAAATTGGGCCAAAGATGGAGTCAGGATTGTCAGCAGGCGTACACATCTATTCCCCCTGCACCTTTTTGTCTCTGTAAGTTGAATACAAGATGGAGTATAAAGGGTCATGAGAATTATAGTTCGTTGCCTTCTATTTTGGCAAAGAAGAAGTCAAACACTGACTCTTTGCAGATGATATAATTTAACATTTTTATAATGTATAAATTATTGCATTGTGGTATAAAATGCCTCACAGAGTCTTGGCATATGTAGTCCTGTCTACAGCTTTTAGAGTTTTTGACTATTACTTTCATTTTTTGGTTTTCCCTTTCTGTTAATTGTTGCTTCTTATTGCTGTTGGTGTGGGCTTGCAGCCTATACATGTGCCTCAGTTTCTCTCAGTTTTTTTGTTTCCAGTAAGCTGTGGGCTGGGGCTGGAGGAGGGCAGCCCCAAATTATAAAGTTTTTTATAATTTGTGCAAGAGAAGAGGGAATAAGCAATTAGTAGAGTGTATGATTTTTTTTTTCTTGTTTCTGTTTTGTTGTTGTTAGCATGTTAATTTTTGCCATCTTTGGCTGCTGTGAGACTTTTTCTTGCTTCTTCTGGTTCTGGGAGGAGTTTTATACTCTCCATGCTGCCAAATAAGTAAGATGGTTATATATACTTATATATATATATATATATTTTTTTTTTTACAAGCACAAATAAAACTAGCCTTTTTAAAATAAATGTTGTCTTTTGAATATAAAATAGTCTAAAATTATAGAGTTGACAGACAAACCTATGACATTTAAGTGTTAATGTCTTCTTTCTTTTTCTTTATGTGGGATTAATATTCATGTAGTTCAACTGACATTAAGGATGGTTATATTTTTAATGGTTCTTTTTTGGTGAGTTTCTCATAGAAACAGTGTACTCTTTTTAGGTGTTAACTAGACTTATGGTGGTGATCATTTTGCAGTGCATACAAATAAGTCAGTTTTATATCTGAAATTAATATAATGTTATATGTCAATTATACCTCAATTAAAAGAGGAAGTATGCTGGGCTCCTGGGTAGCTCAGTTGGTTAAGTAATGGCCTTTAGCTCAGGTCATGATCCTGGAGTCCTGGGATCGAGTCCCACATCGGGCTCCCGCTCAGCAGGGAGTCTGTGTCTCCCTCTGACCTTCTCCCTCTCATGTTCTCTCTGTCACTCCCCCAAATAAATAAATGCAATCTTAAAAAAAAATAAAAAAGAGGAAGTATGCTGTTTAGGTCATGTTTCTGCAATATCTGGTATTACTTTTATCTAATTTAATTATTTGATTTTTAAAACCTACATTTAATTATTCTTTAATATACTCTCATAGGTTAGGTTTTTATTTTAAAGCCAGAAGGATGCTTTTAAAACTATCTATTTCAGTAGCTACCAGCATTTAAAAAATTAATTGCTTTGATTTTATTTTCATTGTGTGGGTGAGGAAAAATTTGTGTACATGATTTATAAGGATTTGTCAACAAATTTTACATGAAACAGATAATTTTGTTGAAAAATTAATTAGGGTTTAGCAACAGAGCGTAAATTTGAAAATTTTACCAGTCAAACTTGCTGAGAATGGTGAAATATGCTTACGATAAAAGGCAAAATTTTCTCACCTTCTGAAACACTTTTTCTTCATATGTTCTGAGAGTATGAGCATCTATTCTCAAATTACTGTTATAATTGAGGTGTTCACATTTTGCTGTTTGATTTAGCTTCTATTGACAAACTTTCTCTGTAGGCCTAGATGTAAGAACTATGTACATCTTCTTTTAATTTTTTCATAAATTCATTTGGTTTGTATAAGTTCCTCTTAAAATAGTTTACTCAGCCCTATTTTATTTCTGTTATATATTGAGAAACATACAGTAGGTAAAAAGTCTGTAAGATTTTATGTTATTTTTTAAGACCTTATTTAATTTGAGAGAGAGAGAGAGAGAGAGAGAGATCACAGGCAGGCAGGCAGAGAGAGAGAGAGGGAAGCAGGCTCTCCGCTGAGCAAAGAGCCGGATGTGGGGCTTGATTCCAGAACCCTGAGACCATGATCAGAGACCATGATCTGCCTCCAAAGGCAGAGGCCCCTAGTCTGTAAGATTTTAAAGTAATAATAACAACCCATTCCAGAGCTACCAGGACAGATAATTTAAAAGGTCAAGTTTAAAACTTAGAAGTAAGGCTTATGGTTGTGGTTGTCCTCTAAAGATCGCTGTTCGGATTTATGTGTGATTGTCGCAATTTTAAGTTGCTTCCTTTAATTCAGCCATCTTTGGAATTATTGTCTGCATTGGTAATGTTCGATTAAATATAGAAATAATTTTGTTTGTTAATTTTTACCTGGGTTAATTTCTTACACAGGAGACCAAGGTTGAATTTTGTGTTTTGTTTGTAATCTCTTTTAAGTGTAAAGATGTTAGTGTTCTCAGTTTCTATCATGCAACATAATACTTTAACAGTAAAAATCCTGGAAACGTATTTTAACTGGAAAATGAAATTTACAGTTATTGAGGGCCATCCAATATTTGGAACTCATCCAATATTTGGAACTCTAAAACTAAGTTTTACCTTAGAGTTATAAGTTTTACCTTATAGATTGCTGAGAGCATAAAATAAGGCTTTATATAATCAGATATTTTGAGGTAATTTGAAAATACTACATCAAAAGCAGCCTAGAGATTTAAAAATTGTAATTCTACTGTAATTCTACAGTATTTTGGTTCTGTGGTGATTTAAAATAATTGGGTGCTAGTCTAGAGTAATAAACACATGAGAGGCAGAGGGGGAATTTTCATGCTTGACTTTAGAGCTGAATTATATATTACTGTGTTTACTGGTGACATAATTTGGCCCACTAATAACTGATTATGTAATATCTCAAAAAACTAGAACACCGTCTTTTAGTGTTATTGATGAAATGGATGTGGAATTAGTCATATCCTTTTTAAAAAATTGAGATATAATGTCATCTATATTCTGTAACAAAATAAGCTAACAAAATATTACTAGAGAAGTTGAATTTACTGAAGAGGCAAGAGTTACTTAGCACTTTAATTTTCTGTACATTTTAATTTTCAAACTTCTGTTATGCTTAAATAACCTTTGATTTATAATTTTCCTTGTACCTCTAACTTCCTTAGATATGTTTCTTAGCATATGTTTATAGTATCAAACTTTGTGTCATATCTCTAGGAATTAAAAAAAAATTAATATCCCATTATCCTTGATATAAGTTTATGTAACTTTTATACAAAATGTTGCTCAGGTGTACTGTATTGCCATATTGAACCAGTTTAAAATGTTCACACCTTCAAAAATGTTGGAGAATAGTTTAAGCTCAAGTTTGTTATTTTTATTTGTACACTTTTCCCAGTTGTTAAGTAGTAACTTATTTTGGCTATAGGAACATCAGTACTGAACAGTAACATAGAAATTGTATACTGTGGAGGATGCTCTTCTATATTTTCTTTCTTTATCTTGAAGTCCATATGAAACCATCATTAATTTCATCATTATGTCTCTGTTCAATTCAGTTTTTAAGATACTTATTTATTCATTTATATATTTATTTGTAAGAATAATGTGGATGTCTCCAATACTGCAGGCTATTCTTGTTTCCTGGCATCTCTCAATTAACCAGAACTGTGATAGAGAGTAGTTTGAATTTCTTCTGGGGATTTCTGGGTCAACCAAGACTGAATGGACTGAAAAACCAGTCCATTCCATGTGTGACTAAATGAGTTTGTATGTATGACTAATATACTAGTATTCTTGTGGTGTGTAGTGGCCTTGTTGGCCATTCATGGAATAGTTGTAAAGAATGTTATTCCTGTGAAAATTGATGAATTGAATGTAGTTGTGGGAATGGGATTAAAGGTGTTTCCATATTGTGGATTTTACAGTCCTTAATTAAAGTCATAATTAAAGTGTTTCTTTGTTTTGAGTCTCCCAAGATTTCCTGAGGGACATGGCTATAGTAACTGATTTTTCTTTTTTAAATTATCCTTTCCATTTCTTTTCTAAGTTTCTATAACTACATGGCAAATTTATATGTATCCTGTTTCTGAATCTTTGCTGTAATGCCAGATAAGCCTGTTGCATCCATTTCCAACTTCGAAAAAATTGTCACCTCATCTTTTCAGTTTCGTATTGACAGAGTTTATGAAATTAGGGTGGCAGGTTAACAGGAACTTTGCAAGGAAGTGTGAATAATGATTTGTCCTTTTCAGTTGCTTCTTTCTAAGTCTTGTAAGATTACATGACATTGTAAAACTATTTCTGTCTTATAAACTATCCTTTCTTGTGATAATACTTTTTAAATCTGCCTTGATGAAATGGTAGCTTTTGTTGCTGTTTTAATTTTAAGAAGTGCTCCAAGTGGAAATAATTTACTCCTCCCTTCATAATACTTTTCCATTATTATAATAGTAGTAATATAGACTGTAAAATAGAGCTCATAAATTACTAATTATAGACCATAATGGATTCTACTAATTAGAATAAAACAAATGATATTTTTGGGCCAAAATTAACAAGACAGTAAACAATGTGTGTTGGAGAGGATGTGGAGAAAGGGGAACCCTCTTACACTGTTGGTGGGAATGCAAGTTGGTGCAGCCACTTTGGAAAACAGTGTGGAGATTCCTCAAGAAATTAAAAATAGAGCTTCCCTATGACCCTGCAATTGTACTACTGGGTATTTACCCCAAAGATACTGAAAGTAGTGAAAAGAAGGGCCACCTGTACCCCAATGTTCATAGCAGCAATGGCCACAGTCGCCAAACTGTGGAAAGAACCAAGATGCCCATCAATGGACGAATAAATAAGGAAGATGTGGTTCATATATACTATGGAGCATTATGCCTTCTTCAGAAAGGATGAATACCCAACTTTTGTATCAACATGGACGGGACTGGAAGAGATTATGCTGAGTGAAATAAGTCAACAGAGAGAGTCACGTATCATATGGTTTCACTTATTTGTGGAGCATAAGAAATAACATGGAGGACATGGGGAGATGGAGAGGAGAAGGGAGTTGGGGGAAATTGGAGGGGGGGATGAACCATGAGACCGTGGACTCTGAAAAACAATCTGAAGGTTTTGGAGGGGTTGGGGGTGGGAGGTTGGGTGAGCCTGGTGTTGGGTATTATGGAGGGCACGTATTGCATGGAGTACTGGTGTGGTGCATAAACAATGAATTCTGGAACACTGAAAATATATTAAAAAATAAATAAAAATTTAAAAAAATGATATTTTTGGAAAGCTGTACTAATCTATCAACAAATACAACTGGCCCAGACTGGTTTAAGACCCTTCGCATGGTCACTTAAGTCTTGTAATCTCAGTCAATAGGTGTGTCTTCACGGAGGAAATGAGGTTCACTGATAATATTCCAACAAAAATTTGGTTGCAGAGCTTTATCTCTAAACTGAAATTGGGCAGAGGTAGGGTAGCTTCTGGTTGATGCCACATAACTATGGTTATATTTAACATTCTGTATCTTACTTAAGTATTAAGTAGTCTTACTTTTATGTCCAAAATAGCCTGTGGATTATGATTCTTTTTCAAAACATATTATGTAATTAATTTTTTCCACAGGAATATATGTCATTTGCAGCCTTTAATATTCTTAATTCCATTCTGTTCTTATAAAACAGTTTCATCTATTAACTAGCAAACATTTATTGACAAGCTACTATGTGCTTGGCCTCAGCAAGCCTGGAGAAATGAAGTATTTCTTGCTCTGGTAGAATTTATAATACAGTGAAAATACTTAGGTAATAATTAACAATTAAGCAAACAGTCAAAAGTAAATAACTGAATAATTAAAGGTATGTAAAGGTCTAGGAAGGAGCAATATATAAGGAAGACCTAAAGTAGACTGGAGAGTCAGTAAGTACTTCTGTGAGGACATGATGTTTAAGCTGAGATGTGAAAGATGAGTGATTATTGGTAGGCAGAGAGAAGAGGATGCCATCCTAGACAGAGGAGACATTATCTTGAAATGCCTGCTGTGGGAACTGAGAGAAACCAATGTCACTAAAGCAGAGCGAGGTGGAGAGCAGCATGAGACGAATTCACTGAAGCAGGTGGGGGCCAAACCAGGCAGGGCATTATAGACCATTCTGGACACATTTGGATTTTATTCCAAAGGCAACTGCATATAAGAGGGTAAAGGATTTTAAGCAGGGCAGTAACATAATCAGATTTACATTTAAAAAATTACTCTAGCATCTCTGTGGAGAGTAAATTGGATGGGCACAGGTCAGGGCAGTTACAACCATATTCTAAAATTTTATAAAACGAATGGCTTTCATACTGCTAGGTTAGTGGTTCTTTTTTCTGCCTGGAGAGTTTTCAGATATGAAACATACTCCCATCAGTAACACTGTTCATCATCTGTAGTGAATTTGATCTTCATCCATATGCTACCCAACCCTGAGGTGAGAATCACCGAGCTAGACTGGCTCTTACCTACTGTTGCTGATAGGAAAACTGATGCTCAGAGAAGTGACTTAGCCAAGGTCACATAGATAGTTACCCAGTGGCAGAGCAGACAGTTCACAGTTGTGAAAATCTTTTGGAACCCTTTTCACATAATTTCTCTTGGCTTAGGAAACTGGCATCATCAATTAGAATGTATTTACTATGGTTGGCTATGGAATAACATAAAATATATGTGGCAAATTCTCTAGTATAAACATACCGTATGGGAGATAATGTTGAATGGAATAGTGTTTTGCAAGAGCAATTTTCATAGTGTGATCCACGGACCTCTGGAGGTCTTTGAGATCCTTTTGGCTGGTCCACAAGGTCGAAACTATTTCCATAGTAGCAGTAAGGCATAATTTGACTTTTTCACTGTGTTGACATTTGCGCGGACACCAGAGCAGTGGTGGGTGAAACTGCTGACATCTTGACTTTAATCAAGGCAGTGTCAATAGGCTTTATTAGTAATCATTGTATTTACTGCCACATAAGAATGTCTTTGATGAAGCAGTAAAAATTATTAGTTTTATTAAATCTCAGCCCTTGAATACATCTTTACTATTCAGTATGACATAGAGGGAGGGGTGTATGAAGCACTTCTGTGCATATCAGAGTGTGATGCTGTCCGGAGGAGAAGTACTTGCATGACTCAGTTGTGAGGTAACTGGTGTTTTTTCATGGAACAAACATCATTTTTACTTGAAAGAACTATTGACAGACAAATTATGGTTATTCATGCTGGGCATTTAGTAGACATTTTATCAAAAAAGTGAACCATGTTGAGGTGCCTGGATGGCTTGGTTGGTTAAGCATCAACTCTTGATTTTGGCTTGGGCCATAATCTTGGGGTCTTGCGATCAAGCCCCATGTCAGGCTCTATGCTCAGCAGGGAGTCTGCTTGGGGATTCTCTCCCTTTTCCTCTGCCCCACGCCGGACTTGCACTTGCATGCTCTCTTTCTCTCTCTCAAATAAATAAATTAATCTTTAAAAAAAATGAACTCACTTGTCATTTTAAGGAACCCAGTTGGTAGTATTTGTGTCCAGTGATACGATTTGAGCTTCCAAGTAAAATTTAGAACTTTGTAAATATTCCTTTGAATTTGACAGCTTCTCAGTACCTAATGCTTTGTGTTTTTTTGTAATGAGATTGGTTATAACATTAATGTTATATGAGTGTTTTTTTTCCAGTTGTACAATGAAATGCATCAACATTTTGAGGACTTGCATAACCCACTGACTAGTATTTTTCTTTTTTCATTTTTTTATTCAAGTATAGTTCACACACAGTGCCACATTAGTTTCAGAAAATGACCGAAGTTAGTTTCAGTGCATGATGTTATAAAATCACGCACACCTAAAGGATCCATCATTTGGAATATATGATAGACCTATAGATTTTAATGTAAGAGTATGAAAATTGTCATGGTTTTAGGTTCTGCACTGCAGCTAACTTTTAAGATACTACTTCTTGTTGAGTTGTTTTTTTTTTAATTTATTTTAAGTGTAACAGTATTCATTGTTTTTGCACCGCACCCAGTGCTCCATGCAATACGTGCCCTCCCTAATACCCACCACCTGGTTCCCCCATCCTCTCACCCCCTGCCCCTTCAAAACCCTCCGGTTGTTTTTCAGAGTCCATAGTCTCTCATGAGTTTTGATGTAGTATCAAAGAATATCCACAATTGTATGAAAGAACTATTAAAATACTCCTTTTTCCCATTATACATCTGTGTGATGTATTTCCTTCTTGTGATTTAACCAGAACAACATATGTAACAGACTGAATGCAGAAGTATTAAGTACTGTCCTCTATTAAGCCCCACTTTAAAATGATTTGCAACACTGTAGAATGGTGCCACATTTCTTACTATTTTTGTTTTGGAAAACATTGTTATATATTCATGCAACCTATTTTGGTTTTCATATTTTTTTCACAAAAACATACTAACATGTAATGAATTTATTAATATTCTTTTAAAGATTTTTTTTTTAATACCAGGGTGCCTGGGTGGCTCTGATTGAGCATCTGACTCTTGGTTTTGACCTGAGTTGTGATCTTGGGGTCCTGGGATCAAGCCCAGTGCCTGGCTCTGAGTTCAGCTTGAGTCTGCTTGAGATTCTCTCCTTCTCCCTCCGCCCTTCCCCATTCTCTGTCTCTGTCTCTCAAATACATGAATAAATATTTTTTTAAAAAGTAAATAAAAAAAGTTCTTTGAGTACATTATTTAATTTCCGGCCTTTCAAGAAATACCAATTGTCTATGTGAAGAACAATTCCAAAACTACAGAGAAGTAAGTTAATGCTAAATAGATTTTCATTAGGAAAGGCAGAGTGAAGACAGTGGGTGGTGTAAAAAAATGTACTGTGGGAAGACAGGAAGAAGAGGAAAAGGAGAGTCATACAGAAATGAAACATGATATAGAATTGCATTTGGTGGACCTTTTCTCCTTAAGCCAGAGCTGAAAAATTTTCTTTGGTTAAGCTTAGCAAACATTCATTTCACATCTATTATTGTATGTCAGGCCCTGCATTAGGTACCATGTTTCGAGCTGAATGCACAGAAGTAAGTACAACGTGGTACTTTCTCTCCTGGGCGCTTCCAGTCTCTTAAGATCACTGGACATCTGTAACACTATGTTTTACAGCAAAGGGATGGGGGTAGCTCATTCTGGATTGTTTCTTCAGAGGAGCATGAAGCCCTCTTTGCCAAGAGACACAGATTCCATAATGCAAGAGCGGAGTTTTCCTGTAGATACTTTTCGGCCTGAAAGTTAGCTCAGACTCACCTTGGAAAGAAAATTTTTTTCCAGATAGGATGGTTCTTGAGTCTTCAATAAGTTATAGTTATCAATTTCTGAATCCTTTCCTATTTCAAAATAACCCAACTTCTGCTTTATGAAAGTTACTTTAACCAAGAGATACAAACTCCCAGAGTTGGTGTGGGGGGAAGAAAATATCCCTTCATATATGTTATTCACCAGGAGTTTTATATATTGTGTCTCACTCAATCGCCCCAACATTGCGTTGAAGAGGGAAGTGACTTGCTAGATCATGTATTTGTGTAGGGATGGAGTACGGGTTGTAACTCATGTCTGGCTCCATTATACCACGTCCCCTCCCTAGCTTCACTTATCTAACGCCAGCAACAGTAATCTGCATCTTGTTTATATCTTCCTCCAGAGTCATGGTTGCATAGTAAAGCTGATCTTGGGGTTAGTGCGTTGTTTTCCAGACTGCATTGTAGGACCCTTTTTGGTTTATGACCAGCATTTTTTACAAGATAGAGTAGAAATTGTCAGATTTTGTTCCAGTTCATATTGTTTCCTGAAATTTTGGCTTCATTTGTACGAGAGAGGGAGGAGTAGGGGGTGGGGCGTGTGCATGTGCTGAATCTTAGTATAGTGTATTTCCTACTCTGGGAAATCATTCTCTTTTTTGAGTATAGGACATGGTCTTGAGTTCACTATTGTGTCTTTTCTCCAGGCTTAAAAAACATTACATTTTTCTTTCAGTTATAAGGCAGTAGCATGTACAGCATGGACTCTGGAATCAGACAATGCCGGCTTGAATCCAGGCTCTGCCATTCACTAGCTCTGTGACTTTGGGCAAGTTATTTTGTACCAGTGTGCCTCTGTTTTATCTTCCATACATGGGGTTGAGCATTAAGTGAATTTATATCCTTAAAGTGCTCAGGACAGTGTCTGTCTCAAAGTAGCACTCCATAAGTTAATTGCTGCTATTACTGTTGTCATTATTAGTGTTGTAGAAAAGTTCCTCTCTTTCTTAGAGGGATTATGGATGTATTGCTTTAACAACAGCCTTCAACAGCAATTGATTTATTTGGTTAGTTAATTTGCAAACTTTTTGTAAGCTACAAGAATGCTAGGAATGCTAACTTTGCCACTGGTTTAGTGCAATACCCTCTTTATTTATATACTCAGATTGTTCCTATTTGGCCAAGGACACCGAAGACAGCTAAGATAGCTACTAAGTCATGTATCTGTTTAAGAGTTATTATGGAAAATTGTGAGCCTGACTCTGCCAGATCTTGGCCTGTGAAGAACTGGCTGGCTTTATAGGCTGATTTAATCCTGGACATAGGCCAGTGTTGCTGGCTCATAAAATATATGTGTTAGAGGTCAAAAAATGTACTGTATACTGTACCTACATCCGCCTGCCTCAACCTCTGTGACAGGTTTGGAGGAAGATGTTGCTTGGGTGATCAAGGGAGGCTTCACAAAGGAAATGATATTTGAATTTGGGTTGAAGGATGAATAGAAATCTAGAAAAATAGTTAAAAGATGTCATACCAAGCTCTGAAGTCTGGAAGTCCTAAAATGGTCATAGAAAGGCAAGAATAAGCAGAAGCAGTGAGCAGAAGAAATTCTAATCTTTTACCTTCTAGGATATCAGTTGCAGATCTTCATAAGAACTTACTGTAGGGGCGCCTGGATGGCTCAGTGAGTTAAGCCTCTGCCTTCAGCTCAGGTCATGATCCCAGGGTCCTGGGATTGAGCCTGGCATTGGGCTCTCTGCTCAGCAGGGAGCCTGCTTCCCCCTCTCTCTCTGCCTGCCTCTCTGCCTACTTGTGATCTCTCTCTCTGTCAAATAAATAAATAAAATCTTAAAAGAAAAAGAGCTTACTGTAAAAAAATAAAGGTTAAATAAGCATTAGAGAATTATTTGTATTTTTAGGAATTATACTTCTTATATAGTGCAGCATATCTTACAGTCAATAGTTAGCTACATTTTGTTATGATGATTGTTGATAAAATAGTCTTTGGTTTATAGAATTGAATCATATGCATCACATCTTCTCTTCATCTGGGCCTTGGCTCCCATTAACAGCTCCTAAGAGCAGCTGCTAGAATTGCAAGCAGTAAATGCATGGGAAAAATTCATAGGACTTGACTGGAAAAGTTCAACCTGGTTCACAGAATAATTAGTATAATGTAGTGATATGAGTTAATATTTTTTCATAGAATCACAAACACATAACAATTATTACATAGTTAGCTATAAGCATTAAACAAATTGTATCTTATCCTCACATCCATCACACAATATTCTGATAACACAAATATTATAAGAGATGAAGTTCTCAAATGCTTAGGTTGAGAAATTTCTCAAGGTTATGGAGTTGTAAGTTTATGCCATTTTTTTTCTAGTGCCCTTTGTATTTCCTTTTTGCTTAAATTTAAAAAAATGCAGGTATATGTTTTATAATTATAAGGCAGTTTAACAACATCACAGAAATCGTAGGCAGTTCAGAGAGGCAAACCCTCACCTATTTATTCCCATTGCTGTAATATAACTATTAATGTTTTGAGAAGAGAAAATACCTTAAAGTATTTTTACATAACTTGAATATAGTTATTATTATAGCTTATACAAAATCTTACTTTTTCCCTCTTAACTTTATACCAAAAGCTATATAACCTTATCTCAAGACCTTTTTCCTATTGTGAGGTACCCTTTTTTTTTTTTTTTGAAGATTTTTATTTATTTATTTGATAGAGCAAGTGAGCACCTGCACAAATGGGGAGGAGCAGAGGGAAAGGGAGAAGCAGATTCCCCACTGAGCAGGGACCCTGATGTGGGGGTCAATGCTAGGGCCCTGGGATCACAACCTGAGCCAAAGGCAGATGCTTAACTGACTGTGCCACTCAGGCACCCCTGGGTACGTTTTATTACTATAGTTTTTAGTTGTGGCATAATAATTAAGTGTTAAGTACTATAATTTACCAATACATTCTGTTACCTAGTTTTCTTTATTGTAAATAGTGTGTTGAATATTAATATGTCTGTAACTTATTCCATATTTTGGGTTTTCTTTGTGTTTTTAAAAAAATAATTTTTACTGTCAGTGTCCACATTTAGATGCAGAAAAGTGTTTGGAAAAAAAAAAGAGTCTCACTTTCCAAATAATTTTTTTGGGGTACCGGTTCTTTGACTGAATTACAGGATTTGACCAATTCTCTGATAGTTACTACCATCCATTTTATGTCCTATAAAATGACAGATCAGAGAACTGGGTGGACTATCCCAGATGGATTTCCTTACTTTATCTGTTTTGGATGTGAAAATTATTGGAAAAACTAGTTAGTTTGCTGATTCTGGAAATTAAAAAAATTTTTTTTTGCTCTTCTAGCACTTATAATCAAAATATTTAGATTATACCTTTGAAATAATAAACAGCATTATATGGTCTTCATCCATAAATGACATTTTCTTTTAGAGGTTCTTAATCTTAAACTCATCAATGTGTGACATTCCAAATGCTTTATTCATATTAATGCTTTATTAACATTTTTCAATAGAATGTTCTTTCTTTCTTTCTTTGACAAAAAGAAACACACAGAGAGAGGGAACACAAGCGGGGGGAGTGGGAGATGGAGAAGCAGGCTTTCTGCCGAGCAGAAACCCTGATGTGGGACTTGATCTTGGGACTCCGGGATCATGATCTGAGCTGAAGGCAGACGCTTGATGACTGAGCCACCCAGGCACCCCAGAATGTTCTTTTTTTTTTTTTTTTTTAAGATTTTATTTATTTATTTGACAGACAGAGATCACAAGTAGGCAGAGAGGCAGGCAGAGAGAGAGGGGAGGGGTAAGCAGGCTCCCCGCTGAGCTGAGCAGAGAGCCCAACGCGGGGCTCGATCCCAGGACCCTGGGATCATGACCTGAGCTGAAGGCAGAGGCCTTAACCCACTGAGCCACCCAGGTGCACCCAGAATGTTCTTTTTAATGACTCTTCATTTTATAATTTTAGTCAGATTTTAATATCTTTTAAAAATACCTGTTAACATCCTGTTGGTGGGAATGCAAACTGGTGCAGCCTCTCTGGAAAACAGTTTGGAGGTTCCTCAAAAAGTTTAAAGTAGAACTACATTACAACCCAGCAATTGCACTGCTGTAAGTATTTATCCAAAGGATTCAAAAAGAGTGATTCGAAGGGGCACATGCATCCTAGTGCTTAGAGCAGCAAGATGCACAATGGCCAAAGTATGGAAAGAGCCTGGATGTCCATCAACAGAGGAATAGATAAAGAAGATGTCTCACACACACACACACACACACACACACACACACACACAGGAATATTACTCAGCCATCAACAAGAATGAAATCTTGCCATTTTCAACAACATGGATGGAACTAGAGTATATTATGCTAAGTGAAATAAATCAGTCAGAGAAAGACAAATACCATATGATTTCACTCGTATGTGGAATTTAAGAAACAAAACAGATGAACATAGGGGAAGGGAAGAAAAACCAAAATAAGATAAAAACAGAGAAGGAGGCAAACCATAAGAGACTCTTAACAGACTGAGGGTAGCTGGAGGGGAGGTTGTGGGAGGTGGGGTAACTGGGGGTGATGGGCATTAAGGAGGGCACTTGATGGAATGAGCACTGGGTGTTACATGCAACTGATGAATCATTAAATTCTGTCCCTGAAACGAAAAATATACTATATGTTAACTAACTGAAATTTAAATTAAAAAATACCTGTTAGTATCTGTTTTATGCAGGCAGATATCCCAAGACTGTGAAAAATTACAGTAGCAATTAAGAGAAAATAGGAAGGGTGGGCTGGTCAGTTTTGGAGAGCAGGAACAATGTAACGCATTTTCAGATAATACTAACTAAACCTGAGAGTCAAAGTGTAAATTCCTTTATGTGGCATTCAAACTTAAGAATATTTTGTGTCAATTTCTGATAGGGTAAAATTTACCATAACGCTGTAAATAGAATCACAAATATTCAGTTGGGGTAAAGTGTGGGATGGCATTAAACACAGTTATGTTATTATAAGATTGATGAAATGGCTGAGGTGAGCCTGTTATGGAGTATGGACGCTAACCACCAATTGCTTTATATCCAAGTTAGTGTTAAGGAAGGGTATATTATCAAGGGATTTCACTGGATTTTAATATCTTTATTTCCTTTCTGCAATGGAATTATGTATTAGAAATCAAATCATTGAGATTTTCTTTTTAGACATAACCTGAGTAACTTCCCAAAGAAAAGTTCAACTAATTAAATAGGCTTTATCTGGTGGTACTTGTATTATGGAATGAAGTGTATGAGCAGCCAGCATGAAAAGAAGTTAGCTGTTGTTTCAAAACAGCAAAACGGGTGCCTGACATTTATGAAGCTCGTTTTTAAAAAAGCTTCACAAAATCACTGTTGTTAATGACCACCCAAGTAGCTGTTGTAATTAATGCTGATGGGCCTTGAAGAGCATTGGCGAGGCACTGACCTTGAATAGATCAACCAAAGGGTTACCAAATATGGGCTATTTATTCTTCCTAGATAGTTTATGGAGACTAGGACTTTTGTAAAACTCTGTTTTTGTGTGAGGGAAATAGTGTTACTAAATGCGTGCTGTGTGCCAGATGCACTCTTGTAAACACTTTGTGTGTATTAACTCATTTAATTCTCATAGCAAGACAGATTGGATAATTAAAAGATCCTTCCTTTTTTCCTCCTCTTCCTCAACCACTTTTTTTGTGTAGAAATCTGAAATCATTGCCTTGTTCTGGGGATGCATTTTGGCTAAAGGCGGGAGGTGCCATAGTCTTAGTGGTAGGAGGAAGGTTTCAAAGTTGTGGTGGGGTCAATGGTGAGTCTTTGGTAACTATATAGTTTCACATGTTAGGCACATCTTTTTTTTTTTTTTTTTAAACATTTAATTTATTTATTTGACAGATCACAAGTAGGCAGAGAGGCAGGCAGAGAAAGAGGAAGAGAAGCAGGCTCCCTGCTGAGCAGAGAGCCCGACATGGGGCTGGATCCCAGGCCCCTGGGATCATGACCTGAGCCGAAGGCAGAGGCCTTAACCCACTGAGCCATCCAGGCACCCCATTAGGCACATCTAATAAGGATTTCCTTCTGGCTCATGGTAGTTCTAAATATTTTATTAAATCAACATACTTTCCATAACTAATCTGTACATCAGGTAATATTCCATAAGAGTTGACTCTATATATAATAAAAAATGAATTACTTAGATACGCATTTTGTGAACTAGTATAGATTTCTACTTAGAATTTTTTGAGATATATTATGTATATTAATTTATTATTATATTAATTTCTTAGTAATATTCAAGAATATTATAATTCCTGTAAGAACTAGCACGACCACTCTGTCTCACTCTAGATATGTCAACTGCCTTAGCTATTTAAGTTCCATTAGTAGTAGTAACATTCTATAAGAATTCCAGTCATTTTTAGATGCAAAGCAAGCCCTTCCAAATGTCAAATTTCAAAGCGAGATCAGGCATTTATTTAGGAATACTTACTATGATATAATCTGTCTAAATTTTCACACGTGGTTTGCTGTTTACTTTTTAAATTTGCCGAATTGCATGCAGTTGCCATGTTAGTATCTGTTAACCTCAATTTTTTTTTGTCTTGAACTCAGAATATTTAATTTTCTTTGATTAATAACTATCTACTCCTTGGTGAGAGTGTATTTCCCTGTTCTGCATTATCTTCCAGCCATTTATGTTACTCATAGAGATTAAGTTTTCCTTCCTCAAGAAAATCAGGTGGCTCCACAGTGATCTCATTCTTAGGTCAGTAGGCCTAGTTCTGTTGCTTTTTGTTGTTCTTGTTTCTACCTGCTCCCACCCCTACCCGAGTTAGAATATTAATAATTCATCTTCCCTCATTATTTATTCTCATAATGAAATATATTCTTATTCTTCTTTAAACAAGATATATTGGGGGCGCCTGGGTGGCTCAGTGGGTTAAGCCTCTGTCTTCAGCTCAGGTCATGATCCCAGGGTCCTGTGATCGAGCCCCGCATCGGGTTCTCTGCTCGGCAGGGAGCCTGCTTCCCCCTCTCTCTCTGCCTGCCTCTCTGCCTACTTGTGATCTCTCTCTCTCTCTCTCTCTGTGTCAAATAAATGAATAAAATCTTTTAAAACAATAAATAAACAAGATATATTGAACTTTTCTCTAAGTTTATATGACATCACTTTATTATTTCTCATTTCTTTTTCCCCTTTCTCATGTTCTCTTCTCTCCCCACTCCACTTCCTTCTCCCTGTCTTTCTTCTCCTTCCCTTCCTCCTTCTCTTCCCTCATCTCTCTCAGAGACAAGTATTAATCTAGAGCATACTCCTTTAAAGTTATATGAAATATTGATTTATTTGGGTCTTATTTGATTGCCAAAAAAGCCTTAATAAATAAAAATATAAAAGGCTTTTTGAAAGTCTTGGGAGATTATGGATTGGCTCTTGTTGTCCTGTAATAATACTACATTTTGTTTTTCTTACATTAAACAAGTTCACTTCTTTTAGTTGCATTTATATATTTCATTTTGTTTTGACTGATGAACGTTTCATTGTGTTTATGCTTATGCTCATAACTTTTAGAAAATAACTTTTATAGGCTTTTTTAATACTTAATTTTTTTAAAGATATCTTTATTTATTTGACAAGAGAGAGATCACAAGTAGGCAGAGGGGCAGGCAGAGAGAGAGAGGGAAGCAGGCTCCCTGTGGAGCAGAGAGCCTGATGCGGGGCTCGATCCCATGACCCTGACATCATGACCTGAGCCGAAGGCAGAGGCTTATCCCACTGAGCCACCCAGGCGCCCCTTTAATACTTAATTTTTGAAAGGAGAAGAAAATTTTGTTACTTTTGTTAGCCAGTAGAAGCAAAACTAGTTATGGGGAGAATTTAAAACCAAGAAAATCTGTTAATAACTGAATGTTCCCAAAGTAGCTTGAATTATGAGTTTATATAACTGAAGGTGGGAAGGTACAGACACTACGTTTATTTTTGATGTAAATGTTGTGAAGGTCACAGCCAGATATTCTTCAAAACCATTATAGATGAAGCACTACCTTTTAATAAATCATTCTCTTTCTACTTAAACCAAAGGAATCTCTCTGTCTTGTGTAGTATATATTTCTTTGCTTAAAGTTATATAGTTTTGTTGGTCATCTAGCTTAGCTCCTTCTGTTAAGATATACAGTTTTTAATGGGCGCGTGGGTGGCTCAGTGGGTTAAAGCCTCTGCCTTCTGCTCAGGTCATGATCCCAGGGTCCTGGGATGGAGCCTCGCATTGGGCTCTCTGCTCAGCGGGGAGCCTGCTTCCCTTCCTCTCTCTCTGCCTGCCTCTCTGCCTACTTGTGATCTCTGTCTGTCAAATAAATAAAATCTTGAAAAAAAAAAAAAGAAGAAGAGGTCAGTCTTGAGAAAACAAAAAACAAAAAACCACACACACACACACAACTCAAAGTAGTTTATGTAGTCAGGCATTGGCTTTGGCTGAGCCAGCCATGCGGTACAGAGCACCTATGATTGGCAGGCTCAAGGGTATGTTCACTGTTACTGTATCCACCATATACTTGCTTTAATTCCATGAGACAGTGGATTATTACACATTCTGCTGGGGGTGGGGGGGATCTGCTAAGAAGGATGCCTGTGATTGGCTAGTGTAGACTCACCTTGTCTCACCTCATGGGTAATATAGGAGAAAGATCATTAGGAAATGAAGTCTATAACAGTTCGTACTATAGACTTTATTTCCATCTAGTAAATGTTTTCTAATTATTTTAAACTCTGTTAATACTATCTCTTTAAATATTACTTTAAGTGCCATGAAAGCAGGGATATTTTGTACTTCTTGTATTCTCTGTAACCCCTCAAAGTTTTAGAAAAGTAGAAGTAAATAATACAGAAAACTGAGAAGATTGTTTTGGTCAGGCTATAAATCCGTATTTCCAAATTCTTTTAAAGAAATAAAGTCTTCCTTACCATTATGACAGAGATGGCATCCACTGTGCTAAAAAAACTGCTTAATTAAAGTTGTGTAAAATATTTGTATAAGAAACACAGTCACCACAGATAGGGTTAGCTACCTTGGTGGAGAAATAGAGTGACGGTTCCCCAGAACCAGGAAGAATTCATTGTTGGCAGCTGTCATGTTGGCATGGTGCTAAGACTTGTTTTGTCCCCAACAAGGACAGGATCTGCTGTAGGAGGGTCTCGGCAATCGGCCATATCATTATGAGGGTTATTTTTATAAAGCAGGTCTCATTGTAGTAGCAAAGCTTAATCCTGTCGTGGGTAGAATTCATTTTATTATAGTTTATATTATGACATACTGCTTTGTTAGCAGTAAACTAGAAAGGTTCTCTCTGTTTATTTAACATAAAGATAGCATCTGACATTTGAAGTATACTTGCTATTTACATGTATGAAAATTATTTCATGTGTTCCTATGGAAAAGAAAAAAAAAACCCATGGATTTAGAAAATTAAGGTTGGAGGAAGAGTGATAAGGAAGACAGACAGGCATTTGAAGGAGTAGGATAGGGGAAGTGCCTTAGGTACCCCTTATACAGGAACCCAAGATATACTCAGGGTCCTGAGGTCTACATGTGAGCAGATGACATCAAATGCATATTCAAATTTTGTGTAATTAAGTGGAGAATTTTCTTTGTTCTTTAAAGTGACATTCTAGAAAAGTCAGAAGCCTTTTGTTTGAAATCTGCAAGTTACTTACTGGCTTTGAGGCTTATTTTCCCCATCGCCCAGATGTGGGCATGTTAGATAGTTTTGGAGGAAGCTTAGCTTTTTAGACTGGAGTTCGAAAAACATTTCCTTTTCCTCTCTTGGGATGCAATTCGGAGGCTCCAGTTGGTATGACAACTGTGTGCGTTCTTATGATAAAATTTATGATATAAAAAAGGATGAAATTGTATCTGTACTGTTAGTTAAAGACTTCACCAATAACTCCTTGCTTTTTTCATTGTCATATTTCTGAATTATGGTTTGGAAAAAGATTTTTTTTCTATTGATGTTGACATTTTTCTGATTGAGTTTGCTTTATTTCAAAGGCAACTTAAGTGCAGCTCAGGTTTTTATGATGCATAAACATTAGCAGTAACTTATGTAGTTAAAATTTAAATACAAAATAAACCATTTTATAGCCATTTAGAAATAACATCATCATAAAAATAAACTGCTTTATGTGACATTTTATGTGATGGCATAGGAGGTGATCTTACAGATCTTGCTCTTTCCTGATGTCTCAGTTGTGGCTGATTGACTCTGCTACGTTACAGGGTGACAATAAGAACTGTTAATATAACTGTAGTTTAGCTGGATAAGAAATATCTGCAGAGAGAGCTTACAAGTTAAGGAAAAATTTATCGTGTTGTTTGTTGGCATATTTCAGAGGTACAAACTCTAAAGTCTAATAAATGAAAGTTACAAAACAATTTACAACCTCGACAAATCAGGTCTTTTAAGAATCCCTTCTTTCTTCCTTTTGCTGCTTCATGCAAGACTGCTTTTGTGCCATTAGTAACTGAGCTGGTGAAATAGCTTAGCTGGTAGGCATATTTTGCCATAAAAGTCATTGCCTTTTGATCTTAACAAGATAAGCTGTAGTTATTTATCGTTAGAGTCTGTTATCTTGTTGAAAGAAGAACCTTGGGTAGATTTATTTTATTATACATCAGCTTGATGTGTGAAATTGCTTATGTTGTCTGTATTTACAACTGTTAATTCCCAGGAAAACAGGTGTCTTTATATTATGTAGCCCATAGGAATTCAAACTTTTTGTTTTTAAAGGGTCCATCAAGAATCAAATTTAGTGTCAATAAAGTTAATCAATATTTAGTGTCACTTCTGTGTTTTGAAGAGTTGTTGGTAGCCTGTGGATGCTTAGAGCATTAAAGTAACTAACCTTTCAGGAAGGTAATTCCTAGAAAATAATAGACAAAACAGTTTATAGGTAGACGATTTGAATATTACCCTGGAATAAATATTTTCTTTTTAGAAATTCATATAGGTAATAAAAATATTTAGCCTTACCTTTTACGATAATTTCGAGATACAATTCATGTACCATAAAATTTACCCTTTTAAAGTGCATAAATTAGTGGTTTTTAGTATATTCACAGACTTGTGCAACCATTTATCTAAGTTTCAGAACATTTATTGCCCCAAAATGAAACCCCATACCCTTTGGCAATTACTCCCCATTTTCCCTTTCCCTCAGTCCATGGCAACCACTAATGTGCTCTCTTTTACTTATTGAATTTTAAAATGATACATTAAAGTTGAAATAATAGTAGGTTTCATACCACTGATCCTTCATATTAATGAAATTATGTAATTAAGTTCATCATTAAATATTTGTGGCAGTGTGTTAATGTGCTTCCTCATGTTGTAAACAATAGTTTATCATCACTATATGGTTTAATTAAGCATAGTAGTATATTGTTAATTATTTTTATTTAGTAAAATTTTGTTGAATCTTTTTTTTTGCTTTTGTTTTTGAAGATTTGAGATGAATGTTTCTGTCTTTTAACCCCCGAATTGGAATAAACGTAGTGAACTTGGTTGTGCTTATCTTTGCTTAGAATACCTTTCCTTCATTGTACAAATAAGTATTTATGTAGCAGTTATAATAGAAGCAATATTTAAAGTTCTTTAAGGTAAACTTTGCAGTTTTACTTAGGAAACATCACTTTTTTGCACTCAAACAATTGACATTCTTTATAGTTCATGCTTATTTATTCACTAATGTAAACTCTTACAGTTCTTGCTAGGTGCATGACTTTGGGCACCTGATTGTTTGACCAGTGATTAATAATCACAGATCTCTGATTATCCAAGATTAGTCTAGTTTTGCCTAGTATAATTTAGGTGCTCAGAGAGGGGTACAGGGAGTATTTTTTGAAGTTGGCAGCTGTACTGAGTATTCTGTTAATGTAGAGATCTAATTTACAGTTCACCTGGGGTTTTTAGTTCAGCTAAGAACTGTCAGAATCATCCTAAGGCTGTTATTGTATAAAACTCTAACAGATGTATAATAGAATGAAGAGATCCGAAACTGATTACGTAAGAATTCTGGGAAGGAGACCTGTTTGGGGAACATTACTATAAGGCTTCTCTAAGTCTTCTTGGAAAATGATGACAGAATCTGGGGTCTCCAAAAGCAAATGATACTAGTTCACTGTGACTTTTCCAAAAATAGCTGTTTTTTTTTTTTTTTTTAACTGTCTCTGTAGTAATAAGCAATGGCAAATACTTTCAACAGCTAAGATACTGAAAGAACCCACAGGTTGAACAAGTACTCCGTTTTTGGATTTGTGCCTCACATTTCTTCTCTAGATATAAAATCAAAACGTTATTTTTTAATGACAAATAAACAAGAGGACTAAAACATTGCCATTACTGGGTACTGACAGGAGATGCTTGGAGCCTGTGTCAACTGAGCAGGTGGAAAATGAACATCGTTGTACAAGTGGACATCACACTACAGCTTTTATTCCAGTACACAAAAATATAACCCAAATCCATGGTCTCAGGAGCATGCTTATATATAGATACACATGTTCGATTTTATAATAGCTCCCAGAGGAAAAATGGGTTTCACTTTACAAAATTTTGTTCTGCCTACAGAATTTTAAGAATAAATCTCTTGTAAAACTTGATGCTCTTATGTAAAATTAAAAAATGAAAAGCTATTCTGTTTAAATATCACAGAATAAGCCGCAATAAGAAGTACTAATAATAGAATTAGATTCTGAGTTTTCTATTTTATATTAAAAAAATTTTTTTTCCATGGTAGATTAACTACTTCATGTGCATTCCCCAAAAGATGAATTTTATTGCTGTGCCTCATATGTTTTTTATTGAGTTTGAACAGGCAGTTTTGTCCATGCCTATAAGAAGACTTTTTTCACTGCTCCCAGTTATCATGCCTGGCTTGTGTAATTGGGTAGTCATCAGAAAAAAGAGGGGGGGGATTTTTTTAACCTTTGAAAGTGATATCCTTTTCAGCCTTGGCAGGTCTCAGTGTTCTATCTTTGTCTCTAAAATCCACATCGGAAATGCTAAGAGTTCCCATGCAGGAGTTAGGAGAGGTCGTTGTCAAGAGGATCCTGTAGCACTTTTCAGAAATTAGAGGGTCATCCAGCAAAACTAGGCCACATAGTCCAAGGATCAAGTGCACCCAGTAATATCACTTGGATTTGAAGATCTGCATGCTTTTAAGCTTATCTGTAATTTGGGCTGGTTTCTGTTTACCTATTCAAGCCCAGCATAGTTTTTGTGGTTGTTGAAAAATACCCTACAAGTAACAGTTTGCACACATGAAAGTCTTTTTCCATTTTCATCTAATTTTCTTTCTAGGAGTTTGCCAGATTTATGTGTATTTTCCAGGGGAACTCCCCATTTAGCTCCACTTACCCACTTACCTAGCTCCTTCCTTTGGTACAAGGGTTATAGTGAGTGATTCCACAAATGTGCGGCATGTTATCTCTATGTGGCAGGTGTTTAGGAGTGAGTCCAGGGCATGGTCCTTTTCCTGAATTATATAAGTACAAGTTTTTCTGTACATTAAAAAGATCTGATGTGGGCTTAGCCCTTGTTTATTTTAATTGAATCCTTTCACCAGTGATACAATGGACCATCCTGTTACTTTTTCGAGCCCCTTGATGGCCCCCACAATGAATTAACAGAATGCACTGTCGTAAAAACACTATTTTCTGAGATCAGTGGGGAATGACATCACAATAAAGTGAGTTATTTAGTGCAAATCTTTTAACCTTTGTTCTGATTGTGGAAAACATTTTGCAGTGTGCCTCTTGGCCTATAAGATACTGTTATTTAACTCCTTGCTGAATCAGAATCATCATTATGAATCTCAGTACTGAACTGTACTGCTTACGGGTAGATGCATGTGTAGAGCCAAATAGTGTAGGAGATACTGATTGCAAAAAATGGCCTTGATTTTTCCCTCCCTGTATCTATGCCCTTTGTAGTGTGACTCTGCAGAGATAGCGTCCGTTTACTTACTTCTTGCATCTGGGCTGGGCTTGGAACTTGCTTTGGCTAATAGATGTAGCAGAGGTGATGGTGTGTCAGTTACAAAGTTAAGTCTCAAGAGGCCTTGTGCATTTCTGCTCATGGACACCTGTCTAGCTGTTGTGAGAATTAGCTTGGCGTAGTCCGCTGGATGTGTCCCCATCATGCCTTTCACCCCATTCAAGAGCCAGCCAACCATAATATATGTGAGGGTGGCCATTCTAGATAAGCCAGTCTTAGCTAACCTGTAAGACTGTTGCATAATCGTAAGAGAGCACAGCCAAGGTGGAATTAATTGCTAGCTGACCTGTAGAGTGAAGAGTGAAAAACGTTTATTATTTTAAGCCCCTGCATTTGGGTTAGTTATGCAGCAGGGTCTAACTTGTGTTCAGTGATTGGTCTTAGAACATGTTTCTTGGAGAAAAAACAAAGCTTAGACATCAGCTCACTTTTTGCTCAGTTGTTGCTTTCTCAGAAAATTGTCCTGAATGACGTTTCTTCAAAATTAGTGAGTCAAAGACAAAAGCAATTTATTTCCATTGTTATTGGCTACCTTAAGTGTTTGTTGAATTGTGCTTTTTCAGTTAATCCTTTTTTATTATCTTTGCTGTCCATTTATAATAGTATTTTATATATTATCTGTTCTGTTGACTTTATTAGAAGGGTAACCACAGGAAGTCCCCTGTCATCCTGAACCCATTTTTTAATCTTATGTGTGCTTAGTGTTTTGATGAAGTGTGTTAAGGATTTCCTTATCATTTGTTTAGTTATAACACAAATATTTTTGAGCCCTTGAAGTATGCATCGGCACTGTGTCCAGGGCTTTTATGAATTTACCGTCTAGGAAGATACTAACAAATAACAAACTAAAATAGTGGCATAAGGATACCTATGATAGGAACATGTAACAGAAAGCAGTTAGGCGGGTTCAGTAAAGGTGCCCAGTATTGCTAATCACCAGGGAAATAGAAATCAAAACCATAGTAAGATATCACCTCACACCTGTCAGAGTGTCTGTCAAAAAGATAAGAGATAACAAATGCTGGCGAGAATGTGGAGGGAAGAGACCCTTGTGTACTGTTGATGGAAATTAAACTGGTACAGCCACTATGGGAAACAGTGTGGAGGTGCCTCAAGAAATTAAAAACAGAACTACCATATGATCCTGCAATCTCATGCCTCGTGATACTCAAAGGAGATGTAACCTTTGTCTTGAAGATATTCCCATGTTTGATGCAGAATTATTCACAATAGTCAAGGCACAGAAACAACCTAAGTGTCCATTGATGGATGAATGGCTAAAGAAAATGTGAGATACACACACACCTACACACACATACAGAGGAGTATTTTCCAGCCTTAAAAGAGAAGGAAATCTTGTCATTTGCAACAACATGGATGAACCTGGAGAATGTTACTGAGTGAAACAAGCCAGACTGAGGAAGACAAATACTGTATGGTATCACTTACATGTGGAATCTTAAAAGGAAAAAAAAAAAGTGAACTCAAAGAGAAAGAGAGTAGAAAGGTGGTTGCCAGGGGCTGGGAGGTAGAGGAAATAGGTAGAGTTTGGTAAGATGGTACAAATTTCCAGTTATAAGATGAGTAAGGTCTGGGGATCTAACATATATCATGGTGACTATAGCTGATAATACTGTACTGTGTAATTGCAACTTGTTAAGAGTGTAGAATTTGTGTTCTCACATACATACAAATTAAATATGTGAGATAGTACATGTGTTAATTAACTCATGGTGGGAATTCTTTCACAACATGTATGTATTTCTAATGTTGTATATTTGATATTACAGTCTCACTTGCCAGTTATACCTCATAAGAAACATGCTAACAAAAGGGCCCCATTAAAAAAAAAAAGAAGAAAGAAAAAAAAAAAAAGAGGAAGCAGTTGAGGGATCAGTGGCTCGCCTGAGGAAATAATGTATAATTTTAGATCTAAAGGAAGAGTGGGAATTAGTTTAAAAAAAAGAGAAAAAGAACAGAAATGGCATATTATGCAAGGGAAATGTATGTAGAAGGACCTAAAGGCAAGATGAATGGTTGAATATGACTGGAAATACAAAATGTGTAGGGGCTAGGGGCAAGAGATAAGTCCAGAATATAGTTAGGAACTAGATCATGCTGGATACTGTAAGACATACTGTCACGTGGAGGGTAGGTTGGAGGCAGGAGGACTAGTGACAAGGGAGTCTGGTTAGGAGGGTTTTGCAGGAATTTATGCAAGAGGTGATAGGACCATAAATGAGGACTGTAGCAGCTGGGATGAAGAGAAGTATACGAATTCAAATAAAAGGCAAAGTTGACAGAATTCAGAACTGAATATATAATGGACATAAGGGAGAGAGGGAAGTCAAGGGCAGTGTCCAGGTTTTTGGTTTGGACAACTGGCTGGCTGGTTCTCTGAGGCGGGGCGGTGGGGGGGATGCCAAGAGGAGAAGGAGCTTTGGGAGAAAGACATTTTCATTTTGAAAGTATTAAGTTTGGAGGCACTTGTGACATTTTTAAAGAAGTGTCCAGAAGACAGTAGTTGTTTGGTTCTCAGCCTCGGGAACTATCTGTTCTGGAGACACATCTTTGAGAGTCATGAATATATGGTAATTGAAGCCATGGGAGAGAGATGAGCTCTACCAGGCAGGGACTTTTCATTTTTTTGGGCGGGGGGGAAGGCCTGGTACTGAACTTTATGGAAATAACAGTATAGAAGAGACAAAGAGAAACCTTCAAAGCGCACCGGAAGATGGACCAGAGAGATTAGGAGGAATACAAAGAGAGGGCAGTGTCACCAAACTCAGAGAATGTGTCAAGGAAAGAGAATGATCATCAGGATCAAAAGCTACTGTGAAATCAAGTGAGTTCTGAAGAATGTCCTTTGGTTTTAGGAACATGGCCTCTTGTTCCTAAGCACAAGTCGTTCCCTTCACTTAGAATGTTCTTTATTCCTTTTTGTATTGGAGTTTTATTGAACTCTCAGTCTTTCAAGATGTTTTTCACATGCCCTCTCTTCTGTGAAGCCTTCGCCCAGTTGTTCCCTGGCTCTAGTTTCCCAGCTTGGGTAGCATACCTGAGCATCCTCACAGATGAATTTGAGTTTCACTGGGTACCGTGAAAGGACAGTGAAGTCCTGAACTCACCAAGTTTTTGTTAATTCTTTTAGGACTGGGATCTTGTGTTAATCATCTTTTGCTTCTTTTTTTTTTTTTTTTAAGATTTTATTTATTTTTTTGGCAGAGATCACAAGTAGGCAGAGAAGCAGGCAGAGAGGGGGGGGGCGGAAGCAGGCTCCCCACTGAACAGAGAGCCCGATGTGGGGCTCGATCCCCTGGGATCGTGACCTGAGCCGAAGGCAGAGGCTTAACCCACTGAGCCACCCAGGTGCCCCCATCTTTTGCTTCTTAACACTCCTCACAGTACCTGGCAAGTAGGTGTTGCTTGATAAATCTGTGGATTTGAATGCTTGACTTTGAGTATGAACCTAGGCAAAAGCAACATTTAAAATTGCACATTAGCAGTCAAAACCAAAATTTCTAAATAGTGCTTGGTCAGAGCTAAAGGAGCAAAAAGAATGTTCTCTGCAATGAAAAACAAAAGGCTGAGGAGTTTTAAGTTCTGGTTTATGGAGTTTAACGATGGTCTTAAATAAAAGGAGAAAAGAAGGGACTAGCTCATATTAATAAGCAAAGATTTCTAATTTTCAGGAAAAACCCAGAAGAGAAGCCAGTGATAAGAACTTCAGAAATTGCCCATGAATAAATTTCTGGACTGAGGGCTTATGGACTATTTCTGAAATATGTGTAAAATTGTATGTGAAGGTCAAGAGAGCAGCATTAATATGTATGAGCAGATTCCAACTCTAGTAGGCAATCCATTCCCTCAGGCATAAAGTGAGGTAGTTGAGCATTGAAGGAGAAACATTCTGTGTTAGCCTGTGTTGTTTAGTTCAGTTGTGTTACATAGTTATATTTTTTGGTGTTATGAATGTTGGGGTGTGGTTTGTTGGCGTACCACCAAGAAAAGGGGCTGCCTATGGTCTGTGGGGTCCCTTAGAAGTTGGTGCACCTCAGTTGGGCCTCATAACCAGTTTTGCTCAGTTGATTGAGCCAAAGTCCTAGGAGTTATCTAGTTATGATAGCTCCCTTTCTCTTAACCCCGTCTTTGCCAGTCCTGTAGATTCTATCTCTGAAAATGCATGTTGAATCAATTTGCTTCTCTCCTTTATTAAATATTTGAATGAATGAATGAATGAGTGAATGAATTCAGCTACCCAAGTTCAAGTCACCACTGGCTCTCAATAGATCTTTCTTTTCTTTTTCTTTTTCTTTTTTTCCAAGGTTTTATTTACTTATCTGAGAGAGAGCGAGAGTGAGAGCAGGAGAGAGCACAAGCCGGGTGAAAGGCAGAGGGAGAAGCAGACTCCCCACTGAGCAGGGGCCCGGAGGTGGTACTCCTTCCCAGGACTCTGGGATCATGACCAGAGCTGAAGGCCGACGCTTAATGAGGCGCCCTCAACAGATCTTTCACTTCTGTTTCCCCCCCACTAGAAATAGTGATATTTTCACAAAATTGTAAATCAGGTCATGTTAACTTTAACCCTCACTTAAAACTTCTAGGCTTTAGGCTACAATCCAAAATTTTCTCACATTCCACATGGCCTTGCATAACTGATCCTGGCTGTCTTTATTTCAGCCACAACAACTGGTTTTCTGGTCCTCTAATTACTCAAACTTTTTCCTATGCCTTGGCTTTAGCACCTGCTCTTTCCTCTTTCTGCAGTGTTCTTATTTCCACTCTTCTGGTAAACTTTATTTTCTCAGAGATACCCTCTCCAGTATACATTAGGTTTCCCAGTTATACTTTCTGAAATCCTAGTATCACTCTTTCAGAGCACTTACTATAGCTGGGAGTTTTATAAGCAAAACTTCTAGAGTGAATTAGTTGTTTGTAGTCTCTATGAGTTCCTCTGTCATTTGTCATTCACCCCACAGCCCATTCCAATTCAGCTTTGATTCACACTGCCCCACCGAAAATGTCCTCTTCAGTATTCTCAATGACCTTCATTTAGCAGAATTCGCTTATGGTTCTTTCTCCTTTCCCTACTTGACTTCCCAGCAGCTCTCATCAGAGTGGATCATTTCCCCTTTGAAACACTCTTTCTTCTTGGTTTTTGTCACTGTGGAATGTGGTTTTCCAGGATGCAAGTGCCGAGATGGAGAGAGACATGCAAGAGGCTTACTAGGAGGAGGGGCTTGCCTATGAAGAAGAAGAGGAAGGAAGCAAGAGTGGACAGGGCAAATCTTCAGACCATGACGTTAAGAGCTGTGGAAGGAAAAGAGGGGAGAAAGCAGGATTGGGCAGGGCAAACCTCAGACCATGCTGCAGATACAACAGAGTCTCTGGCAACTCTACTGGGAACTCTGGAACAGAGATTACTCCTTAGAAGAGATGCGTTAGGCAGACCCAGCCAGATCCTACCACCCGTAGTATGCTCAGTGATCAGCTAGGCGGCCTGGGAAGATTATGACTTTGGCTCCAAAACCAAGCACATTCTGAGGCTATTAAGAGCTGGGGTTGTCAGTTAACTGAACTCCTTATACTTGAATGGCAGGTGTTTTCTTGACGGAAGATTCTAGTAGCATACCTCCATGGCTTGCCACAGTGACACTACACATTTCCCCCTACCTTACCAATCACTTTTCAGTTTTTCTTTTCCTCCTTTGCTTAACCTCTCAAAGGTAGAATGTGTCAGGGTTTGATCCTGAGGCTCTCCTCATTTATACTCTCTTCCTAAAACCCATCTCTATGCTGAACTCCTAGTTTTGCCTCTCTGGTTCTGCCCTCTGAACTTTCAGGCTCCTAACAGTCCACTGGATAACTCCTCTTAATATGTCTAGGGTACCTCCTCCTATATGACCAAAGTAGAATTCTTGGTTTCCTTCCCCAGACAGGCATTTCTGTTTTTCTCCATTTCGGAAATCACATTACACCCATCAATGCAGTTGTACAGACCAGAGATGTGAGTGTCATTCCCAATTTCTCTTTCCTTTATCCTTTCTAGTCCTACTTTTGCACCTCTAAAATAGAACCTATATTTGTCCATTTCTTTCCCTCTTTACTGTAACATACCTTGTCTAAGCCACCATAATCTATCATGTGGACTCTGCCGTGGTCTCTTAACTGAAGCCCTTACTTCCTTTTTGTCCTCACAAAAGATTATTCTAGAATACTCTAGAATGAAAGCTTAATGAGGGCAAAGGCTTTTACCTGTTTTGTTCATCACTGTATCCATAGTGATCAGAATGGTATCTGGTGCATAGTAGACAGTTACTAAGTAATTGCTGAGTGAAGGAATGTGTGAATGAAAGAATCAGTTCTCTACATAAAATTTATAACGTAAATTGGCTTATGCCCTTCCCCTGCTTAAAATTCTTCAGTGCGTTATCAATTTGGAATAGAATCCAGACTGTAAGACTCTGTATAATCTGGTACCTGCCTGCTTCACTGACTTTATCTCATTTTACACTATTTTCAGCCACACCAGTGTTCTTTTCATTTCTCATACCAACCTCTTTTTCACATTAAGGCCTTTTACTTGTGATCCCTCTTCCTGATAATCTCTAAGGCAGGATATGTGTCTTTATCAGTTAGTTTTCAACTCTAGTGTGTCTTAGTCTCAGAGCTATCTTCCTCTATCTATCTAGCAATACTTTCCCACCCTCCAGTGTATCTAACATAAGGGGCCAAAGTAACTGACTAGAGCCTAGAAAATTGAGTTTAGACTATGATGATTTTAGGAAGGCCATTGGGTGCTAGGCCATTGGGTGCTATGCCATTAGCACCTGGGACTTTTTTCTGTAGCCTTCTGAAACCTCAGAGGCTTTTCCTCAGTAGAGTGGCATTATCAAAATAATTTTTTCCTCAGGAAAAAAACCATCATTTTTATGACTGGGTAAAGATAGGCTAAAGGCAGGGAACTCTATCAAAAGGCTAGTTCTAGAGTGTAGACAATAGGTAATGACCAATCCAGAGCTTTGGCATCAGTTTGGTGGAAAATTGGGAACAGATGTGAGACACGATTCAGAATGGGGTCCATCAGAACTTACCATCTGATCAGGTATTCATTCATTCAACATCTGTTGTTGGTACCAACTCTGTCACATCCTGGACTAGGCTCTAGGGGACACTAGTGAGTAAGATAGCTCCTGGTGTAATGGAGGAGAAAGCAATGAATTCAGAATTGTGGCTTGTAGTTAGTCCTTTGAAGCAGGCAGATGGGGTCAAATGGTGTGGCATGCTGCTGCAGACTTCTCTAAGGACACGACATCTTAGTTGAGAACAGAAAAGGAGAGAAAATAGCCATGAGACAAGATGACATTTTATTTTTTTAAGCTTTTAAAAAAGATTTTTAAAAATTTATTTATTAGAGACAGAGAGAGAGAATGCACAAGCAGGGGGAGTGGCAGGCAGAGGGAGAGAGAGAAGCAGACTCCCCGCTGAGCAGGGAGCCTGAGATGCAGGGCTCCATCCCAGGACCTTGGGATCATGACCTGAGTCGAAGGCAGAGGCTTAATGACTGAGCCACCCAGGTGCCCCAGACAGGATGATGTTTTAGACAGAAGGAACCACATGTGCATTGTGGGTGTGGGGATGGACAAGAAGGAGTCAGAGATGAATGAGACGACTTCCTCGAGTAGGGGCGTTAATACCAATTCTTTGAAGTGAGACAGGGATGGTAGGAGGGGGAGCCAGTCTGAGGGGGAAGATATTACATTCTGTTTTCGACATGGCTTGTTCTGGGTGCCTGCAGAAAAACCGTATGTCTGATTGGTATTGCAAAATGTGGAATTGAAGCCCAGACAATAGATATGTGAATAGTAAACTTCGGCCTGAGAGTCAGTCGTCGCATAGGTGGTGGTTGTAGCCATAGGGTAGAGGTTGAAGCATAGAATTCTGAGGAACGGCAGATTTTATTTTATTTTTTTAAAGATTTTATTTATTTATTTAAGAGAGAGAGAGCATGAGAGGGGAGAAGGTCAGAGGAAGAAGCAGACTCCCTGTGGAGCTGGAGCCTGATGTGGGACTCGATCCTAGAACTCTGGGATCATGACCTGAGCCAAAGGCAGTGGCTTAACCAATTGAGCCAACCAGGTTCCCTATTTTTTTAAATTTTTACAAGAGATTTTATTGATGGATTGATTGTACATGGTGGGAAGGGGCAGAAGGCAGGGGAGGGAGAGAATCCCTAGCAGACTCCGAGCTGAGCCTGACACAGGACTTCAAGAAGGAAATGTAACTATTACATTTGGCAGTTATTTGGTGAGTTATTGCTGGCCTCATAGAATTTAGTTGCAGAAAAGTAGCAGAGACAAAAAACAAGGCTGCATGGAAAACATGAAAAAGGTGTTGATGAAGAAGGATAGAGGCGTGGAGAGGTGCAATCAAGGGAAGTAACATTAATAGTGAAATAGGCTGAGTACAGAGAACTAATGAAGGTAATGACTTGAATAATTATAAACAAGTCAACATTTTAGGATTTTTGCTTGCTTTTTTGGGGATTTGTACCAGAGCATTATCATTTTATTTTATAACTCTAAGTGTAACAACCCCACTGTTAGTGGAGACCATATGAGTGTGAGAAAGTTGCAGAGTAACAGTGTAATCAACATGTGCAAGCCGTCTTACAGTAGTTAACCATTCAGCTGGAATTATACTGTAGTTAGGAAATTTTAATAACTTACTGGTTTCTTGACTCTGTAACTTACGGTTTTTAGTTTTATTGAAGATCAAAATAAGTGAGAGTGTGTGTGTGTATGTGTGTGTGTTTGGGAGTATTGGAAAAACAAGTTTTATTGTCAGTCAGTTTATACTAGTTTGTCTATTTTTTCTTTTATAAAAATTTTTTTATCTTTAATTCCGGCTAGTTACCATACAGTGTTAAATTAGTTTCAGACGTACAATATAGTGATTCAACAGTTCCATACATCACCCAGTGCTCATCATGACTAGTGCATTCCTTAATCCCCATCACCTATTTAAGCCATCCCCCCACCTCTCTCCCTTCTGGTAACCATCAGTTTATTCTCTGTAAGAGTCTATTTCTTGGTTTGTCTCTTTCTTTCTTTTTCCCCCTTTGCTCATTTGTTTTGTTTCTTAAATTCTGCATATTAAATTAGATGATATTTGTCTTTGACTTGTTTCGCTTAGCATTGTACTTTCCAGCTCCATCCATATCATTGCAAATGACAAGATTTCATTCTTTATTAGGCTGGATAATATCCATCATTAATTTGCATTAAATGTGTAGATTGCTTTGGGTAGTCTTGACTTTTTTTTTTTTTTAAGATTTTATTTATTTATTTGACAGACAGAGATCACAAGTAGGCAGAGAGGCAGGCGGAGAGAGAGGGGGGGAAGCAGGCTTCCTGCTGAGCAGACAGCCTGATGCGGGGCTTGATCCCAGGACCCTGGGACCGTGACCTGAGCTGAAGGCAGAGGCTCTAACCCACTGAGTCACCCAGGTGCCCCTAGTCTTGACATTTTAACAATATTCTTCTAATCCAGGAACATGGAATGTCTATTTCCTTGTGTCATCTTCACTTTCTTTCATCAGAGTTACAGTTTTCAGAGCACAGGTCTTTCATCTCTTTGGTTAGGTTTATTTCTATGTATCTCATTTTTGGTACAATTGTAAATGGGATTGTTTTCTTAATTTCACTTTCTACTGCTTCTCTTTTGGTTTATAGAAATGCAATGGATTTCTTTACATTGATTTTGTATCCTGGGACTTTATGGAATTCGTTTATCAGTTCTAGCAGTTTTTTGATGAGTCTTTAGGGTTTCCTATATGTAGTATCATGTCATCTGTAAAAAAGGAAAGTTTTACTTCTTACTTACCAATTTGGGTGCCATTTCTTTCTTTTTTTCTTATTTGATTGCTCTGGCTATGTTGAATAAAAGTGGTGAGAGTGGAAATCTTTGTCTTGTTCTTAATCTTACTGGGAAAGCTCTCCATTTTTTCCCATTAAGGATGATGTTAGCTGTGGGTTTTTCATATATGGCCTTTATAATGTTGAGGTATGTTCACTCTAATACTACTTTGTTTTGTTTTGTTTGTTTTTTATCATGAATGAATGTTATACTTGGTAAATGCTTTTTCTGTGTATATTGAAATGATCATATAGTTTTTAATCCTTTCTCTTATTGATGTGATGTGTCATGTTGATTGATTTGTGAATATTGAACCACCCTTGCATCCCAGGAATAAATCCCATTTGATTGTGGTAAATGCTTTTTTTTTTTTTTAATTTTTTATTTCTTTCCAGCGTAACAGTATTCATTGTTTTTGCACCACACCCAGTGCTCCATGCAATCCGTGCCCTCCATAATACCCACCACCTGGTTCCCCCAACCTCCCACCCTCTGCCCCTTCAAAACCCTCAGGTTGTTTTTCAGAGTCCATAGTCTCTCATGGTTCACCTCTCCTTCCAATTTCCCTCAACTCCCTTCTCCTCTCCATCTCCCCTTGTCCTCCATGTTATTTGTTATGCTCCACAAATAAGTGAAACCATATGATAATTGACTCTCTCTGCTTGACTTATTTCACTCAGCATAATCTCTTCCAGTCCCGTCCATGTTGCTACAAAAGTTGGGTATTCATCCTTTCTGATGGAGGCATAATACTCCATAGTATATATGGACCACATCTTCCTTATCCATCTGTCCGTTGAAGGTCATCTTGGTTCTTTCCACAGTTTGGCGACTGTGGCCATTGCTGCTATGAACATTGGGGTACAGATGGCCCTTCTTTTCACTACATCTGTATCTTTGGGGTAAATACCCAGTAGTGCAACTGCAGGGTCATAGGGAAGCTCTATTTTTAATTTCTTGAGGAATCTCCACACTGTTCTCCAAAGTGGCTGCACCAACTTGCATTCCCACCAACAGTGTAAGAGGGTTCCCCTTTCTTCACATCCTCTCCAACACATATTGTTTCCTGTCTTGCTAATTTTGGCCATTCTAACTGGTGTAAGGTGGTATCTCAATGCGGTTTTAATTTGAATCTCCCTGATGGCTAGTGATGATGAACATTTTTTCATGTGTCTGATAGCCATTTGTATGTCTTCATTGGAGAAGTGTCTGCTCACGTCTTCTGCCCATTTTTTGACGTGATGATCTGTTTTGTGTGTGTTGAGTTTGAGGAGTTCCATATAGATCCTGGATATCAGCCTTTTGTCTGTACTGTCATTTGCAAATATCTTCTCCCATTCCATGGGTTGCCTCTTTGTTTTGTGGACTGTTTCCTTTGCTGTGGAGAAGGTTTTGATCTTGATGAAGTCCCAAAAGTTCATTTTCACTTTTGTTTCCTTTGCCTTTGGAGACATATCTTGAAAGAAGTTGCTGTGGCTGATATTGAGGAGGTTACTGCCTATGTTCTCCTTTAGGATTCTGATGGATTCCTGTCTCACATTGAGTTCTTTTATCCATTTCAAGTTTATCTTTGTGTACGGTGTAAGAGAATGGTTGAGTTTCATTCTTCTACATATAGCTGTCCAATTTTCCCAGCACCATTTATTGAAGATACTGTCTTTTTTCCACTGTATATTTTTTCCTGTTTTGTCGAAGATTATTTGACCATAGAGTTGAGGGTTCATATCTGGGCTCTCTACTCTGTTCCACTGGTCTATGTGTCTGTTTTTATGCCAGTACCATGCTGTCTTGGTGATCACAGCTTTGTAGTAAAGCTTAAACTCAGGTAATGTGATGCCGCCAGTTTTATTTTATTTTTCAAAGAGCTGGAGCAAATAATCCTAAAATTTGTATGGAATCAGAAGAGTCCCCGAATCGCTAAGGAAATGTTGAAAAACAAAAATGCTTTTTTTCTAACGTATTGTTGGATTTGGCTTGCTAGTATTTTATTGAGGATTTTTGGATCTTTGCTCATCAGGGATATGAACCTTTAGTTCTGTTTTTTAGCGGTGTCTTCATTTGGTTTTGGTATAGGGTAATGCTGGCCTCATAGAATGAGTTTGGAAGTTTTCCTTCCTTTTCTATTTTTTGGGATAGTTTGAGAAGAATAAATGTTAACTTTCCATTAAATGTTTGGAAGAATTTGCCTGTAAAGCCATCTTGTACTAAACCTTTGTTTGTTGGGAGGTTTTTTGTTTTTTAATTTTATTTACTTATTTTGAGAGAGAGAGAGCACGAGCACAAGCAGGGGGAGGGGCAGAAGCAGAGGGAGACACAGTCTCCCCACTGAGCAAGGAGCCCAAGGTGGAACTCCATCCCAGGACCCTGGGATCATGACCTGAGCCAAAGTCAGACGCTTAACTGGCTGAGCCACCTGTTGGGAGTTTTTTAAATTACTGATTCCGTTTCTTTGCTGGTAATCAATCTGTTCAAATTTTCTATTTCTTCCTGTTTCAGTTTTGGTAGTTTATGTTTATAGGAATTTATCTGTTTCTTCTAGGTTGTCCCAATTTGTTGGCATATTGTTTTCCATAATATTCTCTTATAATTGTTTACATTTCTGTGGTGTTGGTTGTTATTTCTCCTCTCTCATTTGTGATTTTATTTATTTGAATCCTTTTTTTTTTTCTTTTCTTGGTAAGTCTGGCTAAAGGTTTATCAGTTTTAATTATGTTTTTCTGAGAACCAGCTCCTGGTTTCATTGATTTGTTCTTTTTTTTTTTTTTTTAAGTTTCTATGTCATTTATTTCTGCTCTGATCTTTATTATTTCCTTCTTCCTGCTGGTTTTAGGTTTTTTGTTTGTTCTTTTTCTAGCTCCTTTAGGTGTAAGGTTATGTTGTTTATTTGAGATTTTTCTTGCTTCTTGAGATGCAAGGCCTGTATTGCTTTAAACTTCCCTCTTAGAACTGTTTTTGTTGTATCCCAGAGGTTTTTGACTGTAGTGTTTTCATTTTCATGTAATTTTTAATTTCTTCTTTTATTTCCTGGCTGACCCATTCACTGTTTAGTACGTGTTATTTAACCTCCATGTATGTATGTTCTTTCCAGATTTTTTTCTTGTGCTTGATTTCTAGTTTCATAGCGTTATGGTCAGAAAAGTTACATGGTATGACTTTGATCTTCCTGAATTTGTTGAGGCTTGTTTTGTGGACTAATATGTGATCTATTCTGGAGAATGTTATGTGTGTACTTGAAAAGAATGTGTATTCTGTTTTAGGATGGAATGTCCTGACTGCATCTGTTAAATCCATCTGTTCCAGTGTGTCATTCAAAGCTATTGTTTCCTTGTTGATTTCCTGTTAGATGACCTGTCCATTTATGTAAGTGGGGTCTTAAAGTCCCCTACTATTACTGTATTAATATCAATTAGTTCCTTTATGTTTGTTATTAACTATTTAATGTATTTGGACATTCTTATGTTGCATGCATAAGTATTTATAATTTTTATATCTTCTTGTTGGATTGTACTCTTTGTTATTATAAGTGTCCTTCTTTGTCTCTTTACCATTTTTGTTTTGAAGTCTGTTTTGTCTGATATAACTATTGCTTACAGCTTTCTTTTGGCATCAATTTGCATGATAGATGTTTCTCCATCCCCTCACCTTCTATTTTTTGTTTTTAGGTCTGAAATGAGTGTCTCGTATGCAGCATATGGATGGCTTTTGGGGTTTTTTGGTCTTTTTTTTTTTTTTTTTTAATCCATTTTGTCACCCTTATGGAGTGCTTAGTCCATTTAAATTCAAAGTAATTATTAATAGATATGTATTTAGTGTCATTTTATTGTTTGTTTTGTGGTTGTTTCTGATGAGTGTTTCAGATTATTTGTCTTTCCCTCTTTCATGACTTCCTGATTTAATTCTTTAGTAATATATTTTGATTTCTTTCTCTTTATTCTTACATATTTACTAATGATTTTTGATATATGGTTACCATTAGATTTATATATAACATCTGCAAATAGTAGACTGTATTAAATTGTTTGTCGTTTACGTTTGAACCCATTCTTTACTCCTCTTCTCCGTGTTTAGTTTTTATTTGTCTGGAAAACTCTTTATCGCTCCTTCTATTCTGATAGCCTTGGTGGATAGAGTATTTTTGGTTGCAGGTTTTTCCCATGCAGTACTTTGAATATATCATGCCACTTTCTTCCTACTTGAAGAGTTTCTGCTGAAAAATTTCCTGCTAGCATTGTGGGTTTTCCCTAGTAAGTTACTGTCTTCTTTTTTTCTTGCTGCTTTTAAGATTTTTTTTTTTTCTTTTTCACTGTATTTTGTTAATTTAACTTAAATATGTCTTGGTGTGGATCCACTTTTGTTGACTTTGGTGGGGATTCTTTGTGCATCTTTGATGTGGATATCTGCTTCCTTCCACAGATTACAGAAGTTTTCTGCTGTTATTTCTTCAAATAAATCTTCTGCCTCCTTCTTCTTTTGGGACTCCAAAATATGAATGTCATTATATGATGGAATCACTGAGTTTTCAAAGTCTGTTCTTGTTTTTAATAATTGTTTTTCTCTCCTTTGTCCTGGTTGATTACTTTCCATTACTCTGTCTTTTATGTCAATAGTTCATTCCTCTGTTTCTTTCATCCTGTTGTTCTTTCCATCTAGGTTCTTTCTTACTTCATTTATTGAATCTTTTGTCTCTTCTATGTCATTCCTTATCTCTGTGTTAAAGGTCTCTTTCATGTCTTTTCACTCTTTTCTCAAGTCCAGTGAGTACCCTTAAGATCTTTACTTTAAATTCTCTATCAGGCATGTTACTTATATCTGTTTTGCTTAGATCTCTTTCCATGGCCTCATGCTATTTTTTCATTTGGGATAAATTTCTCTGTCTTCTCATTTTGTTTAAGCCTCTGTGCCTGTTTCTATGTGTTGGGAAAGTCAGCTGTGTCTCTTTTTGTGTGGGTAATGCCCTTATGAAAGTCCTGTAGTGCTCTCCCTGTGTTGTCTGCTATTCCCCAGGGTCTGATGCTTCCGAGAGTGCTCCAGTGTATGCTGTGTGTGCTCTGCTGTTTTGTCCTGGCCACTTTATCCTTTAGGCCAGGTATCTGTAGAGACTGTCTTTGCCTGTTGTGGACAGTATTTGGTCCCTGGCTTGAATGTGGCGTGTTTTTACTAGGTGTGGTGCTCTGTTTATGAAATGAAACCTGTTGCCACTTCCATAAGAACTAAAGCTCCAGGAAACTCTCCATGAGGAGATGTGATGTGGGCAGTGCTTGGGGCTTGTCTTCTCGGGGAGGAGGAAGCCCACCACACTGGGATTGAGGCAAGTATTACTGGGAGGGGTGGTTCCACAGGAGTATGGGGGCGGGGTTTGGTGTAAGCAAGTTAGATAGCAAATGTCAGCACCGATCTGGTTCTTGCAGGCGCCCCTGTGCTTATGTTGAGGATCAGGGGAGGGAAATGGCCAGTTCCTTTGTTCTCAGAGGCATCTCCATGCATGCTGCCTCTCTGGGACATGCTCTGAGAGAGCAAAGAACCTCCCATTGTATGGCCCAGGTACTCTTCAGATCACTGTTTCCACACTGCATGTTCCTAGGCTTTTTGCTTGCCTTTTCCTCAAGAGCAGTTCTAGTACTCTGTGAGCTCTCCCAGAGCCAAGCATGCTAACCTTTAAAACTCCAGGCTTTAAGCCCCATTGGTTGCAAGAAGTCATGAAATTTGGGCTCTCTTTCTTTCCAAGCCAATTGCTATGGGGATTCGTGTTCACCATGTGCACTGCTTTGTCCTCATTTGTTTCTTGACCTTCTCCATGCCTGTGACTCCTTCCCCACTGCAGTGGCTACCATCTGGTTCTCTCTCAAACTCCTTCTCTGCACTTCCTACCTTCTTTGGTGTGGCCTCTTCTCTACCTTTATTTGTGTTGTCTGTTCTTCCAGTCTTCAGGTCACTTTCTGGTATATTTAGGATGATTTTGATGGTTCTCTAGTTGTATTCATGGGACAAGGCAAGCCTAGAGTCCTACTCCTACTCTGCTGCCGTCTTCCCCATCCTGTGTGTGTTTTTTAAATTTAATGATTTAGATATAACATTTTTTGTAATTAAAGGCTATAAATTCAGTAAATTTATTTGAACTCATTTGCACTGCATGGCTCTTTTTTTAAAAAAATATTTTATTTATTTGACAGACAGAAATCACAACTAGGCAGAGAGGCAGGCAGAGAGAGAGGAGGAAGCAGGCTCCCCACAGAGCAGAGAGCCCAATGCGGGGCTCGATCCCAGGTCACTGGGATCATGACCTGAGCCGAAGGCAGAGGCCCCAACCCACTGAGCCACCCAGGCGCCCCCGCACTGCATGGCTGTTAGTGCTAGCAACACAAAGTTGTACAGAACTGGACTTTGTCCTCACAGAGGTCACAGTCTAATGTTGGTGAGAAAAATGTGCATTCTAAAACATGTGATAGGACATGTTTTATACAAGAAGTGTAACAGACTCAACCCTGTAGATACATAGAAAAATGATAAATTAAGCCTGGAGAAGTGAGGAGATGCTCCCACAGGTGGGCCCTGACCTGAATCTGACCCATGTCTCTTCCACATATTGTATTTTCATTTAAATATCATATTTGAAGTTCTAATTTTCTTGTAGAGTCTTAACCCTGATTTGCTATTAAGTTGTTTCTCTACTTCCTAGTGTGTTTCTCCTAATTCTTTTTCCCTCAAAGGCACACCACAAAGAGATATTGAAATGAAGGAACAAATGCATTAGTGTGTGTGACTAGGCTAACAGCTTCACAAGGAAATGGATGTTTGTTTTATTCAGTGCTGTATTTCTAGCACTTATAGCATTATTTGGCCTATCTTTTTGACTAACTGGAAGGAAAAGAAAAGAAATGAAGGAAAATTTTAAATATATTCACTTCTAAAAGAGGAAAGAAAAGAAAATGGACAAAAAATATCTAACTCTGACAACAATTTTGGAAAAATTAAACATTTAGAGTAGTCAGAGATTTGATTATTGTCTGAAGGAAATTTGAATTTCAGTGTATTAACTTTTATGCATTATGGTGCATAATCCAACATGGTATCATTTTCTTTCTTACAGCTTTCAATAGATTGGGCACCCACAATGGAATTTTTATTATAGACAGCAGCTTTCATAAACAAGAAGTCCATCAAACATATTAAGTACATTTTTCTTTAGAACATCATCTCTACTTTCTCTTCATTATTTCTTCTCTTCTGTATTTCCTTAACACACCACTTAAATTTTGCTGTCTTAAGAATGTCCAATAATGTACTTAAAAATTATTGGATTTTATTCTCTTACAGATTCCTTAGAGGTCATAGTTTTCTTATTGTAAAAACATTTGCATCTGAAAAATTAGTATTTTTTCTGTCGTTTGCCCAAGACAATATAGAACTTTTTAATGGTATATGGAATTAAAGTCTCAGTAGGAATTCAGATAATCCGGATATTAACATGTGTAACAGTGAAACTGCTTTATAATTTTATCTATTTAACAAATTCACTAAATTTTTTTGTTTTTTACTGCCCTGTTTTTAATTTTCCACTCACCACATGTGCATCAAATTAAGATAGTTTATTTAGACACTGTATTGCCAAGCAGTTATGGAAAGCTTCTTTGGCTTACATTTTGAATTTTTTCCTCCTTTGTCTTTGGCCAACGCTCAGCCCCTTTGGTGTCTCATCTGCTTACCACACGACAGCTATGGCACATTTCCATTCATCTGGGTCAGAAAATAAAGAGACCTTTAAGTCAGCCTGAATATTACCTGCCATTGCTGTGGGTTTGGTAGAGCTAAAACCAGGAAACTTGTTTTTGTTTTTCCCAGAAATAGATGCAATTTATCCCATTTCTGTGAATTTGTACCTTCCTTTTGAAATATCCCTCATTGAATTCTAGAAGTTATTTAACTTTCAGAACACATAAGTATTCACCTCAAAGGAATAGCATATTGCTCTACTCCCCCATGACTTTGTCACTTTTTGTGTTAAACTCTCTTCATCATTGCAGGGACTTGTTTTGCTTTTTGACCGATGACTCTTGGTTCAGCTTTCCTTTGAGAGTCTAAACTAGTATGGGGCAGGTTCTACTTTTGGAAGTCCGAAGAATTAAATTTTTCTCCTGACTTGGTAGCCAGTATACCCATGAATTAGTCAAAGTGACATTTTTTTTTTTAACAAAAGTTATCACCAGTTCAAAAACAAGCACTATTTATTTTTTCTGCTGGTTTGTGAATTTGTTTATTTTTATGCATCTTGTCTCATTCCAAAAAAGAATTTGAAGAAGCTCAAAATAGTAATAGTAACACAACATTATAAAAAAATGCAGTATCCAGGCCATGGGAAAATAAAGGTGAAGGGATAAAGTTAGTTCACAAAAGATTATTAGTAGAAGGTTTTTGTCCCTAGTAGACAAAGTTGGGTTGTAGATTTCAGCTCTAAACTCACTAGTGGCCAGAGCAAAGATGTGTACATGCTCAGTTAAAAGAGTCCCAGGATACCCAAGATGAAAACTTAGAGCTTTTCCTTTCAAGAGTGTGTAAAAGATAATTGTTTCCCAGAGATCCTCATATGAAGGACAATGGTTGATATATATGGATAATACCCTTATACTAAATACTGTCATAAATTTATAATAATTGGTCATATACTGTGTACAAGGCACTGCACTAAGTGCTTTTTATGTATATTTTGTCATTCAATTCCTTGAAATAACTCTGTGAAGTATTATTTTTGGGTTGGGAAGCTGAAGCTCTGACAGGTTAAGTGACTTGTACAGGAACACATAGTAAGTGAGGAAAGAGGATTTAAAAATAGGCAAATCTGACTTCATCGTCCTCACTCTTAATCATTTTTCTCTACTGTATTCCTGTTACTATTTTTTGTTGCACCTGACAGTATAAGTCAAGCACCAAGAAATGTAATTCCGGAGAAGACATCCTAAGAGAGGGTCAAAGAAATGCAGTCTAAAAATACTGTCAGCTCTCTGAAGGTCTTGCTCGGGCCAGTGTAAATTTTAGATTACCTAGAGCTGCATTCTTAACCTTTGTTGTATGTCTTTGATGATCTAGGAGGCAACTACAGACATTTTCTGCAAAAAGACAAGTAAATACTCTTTTAGGCAACTCAGTACCCTTCCCTCCCCTTCTCCCCTCAAAAAAGAAAAAAAAAACCCTCAAAGCACTATCTGTGTATTTGTATCTGTATATCTAATGTTGGGCAGCAGAGAGTCCAAGGCAATAAACTGATATTTCACTAGAGGAGGTCTTTCTTTCTTTCTTCCTCTTTCTTTTCTTTTCTTTTCTTTTCTTTTCTTTTCTTTTCTTTCTTTCTTTCTTTCTTTCTTTCTTTCTTTCTTTCTTTCTTCAAGATTTTATTTATTTTATTTGAGAGAGGGAGAGACCACACGCGCATGAGCAAGGGGAGGGTCAGAAGGAGAGGTAGACTCCCCATAGATCAGGGAGCCCAATGTAGGGCTCTATCCCACCGCTTAACTAACTGAACCACCCAGACGCCCCATGAAAGGAGATATTTCATTAGATTCCAGATCTTGGATCTCACAGTACTTTAGACAACTCCTGGGGATGGAGGAAGTTTATGAAAACTTTTGTTTATTTAAATGTACTAAAGCAGTATCTGCCTTACTAGGATATTTAACCTTTGATGGTCTTTTCAGTTATAGGATGGGTCATTTTTACAGTTGTATTCTGGTCCTCGTTTCTCCTAGAGTAAATTTAAGTTTTGTGTTGACAACTAATTAACTGTAGGGATAGGTGAAAGCCAAACAATGAAATCAAACCTTTTAATTTAATTTTTTTTGAGAGAGAGAGAGAAAGCGCATGCATGCAAGTGGGGGAGGGAGGGGCAGAGGGAGAGAGAGAGAATCTTAAGCAAGGCTCCATGTCCAGTGCAGAGCCCAACACGGGGCTCAATCTAACAACCCTGAGATCATGAACTGAGCTGAAATCAAGAGTTACACACTTAACCGATTGGGCCACGCAGGCGCCCCTAACCTTTTAATGTTTTACGGAGACATGTAATGAGTGTTTCGGAAAGCTAGGCTAAACAGTATTTTTTTTCAAAGTTGCTATATCAGACATCAATCCGTATAACCCTGGAATATTCTGTTTACTTAATAGTGTCTGGTTCAATTTTATACAGTAATTATTCAACCAGAGGTCTACACACAGTTTTCCTCTAGCACCTCTATAAAGTTGACCTGGATTAGAATCCTAACTCTTTCAGTAACTGTGTGATCATCGTCAAATTACACAACTTTTCACACCTTATTCATGAAATGAGAATGATAAAGGTATCTACTTCAATGTTGAGTTTATTTATTTATGTATCTATTTAAATTTTATTTATTTATTTGGCAGACAGAGATCACAAGTAGGCAGAGAGGCAGGCAGAGAGAGAGGAAGGAAAGTAGGCTCCCTGCTGAGCAGAGAGTCCGATGTGGGGCTCAATCCCAGGACTCTGGGATCATGACCTGAGCCGAAGGCAGAGGCTTTAACCCACTGAGTCACCCAGGCACCCCCAATGTTGAATTTAAAATGAGATAAAAAGCCCTTAGCATAGTGGTCTGGTATAATATAAACAGAATACGTGTTTAGCTTTTATGAATAACATTATATTTAGTGGTAATGATGTAGACAGGGAACATCTCTTTCCTTTGTCTCTTTATGTAGCCATAAAGGCTGGAGAGCATTTGGAGAGTTGACGGAGCTTCGGCCTCTGCTTTCAGCATGGGCTGTCCTTCTATACAGCACTTCTTGACCATTTTCTCGAAATGGTTTCTCTTGTTTCTGAAGGGAAAATGCTATATGGGTGGTTTCCCCTGCTCTGTTGATCCTAATAGTTCATAGCCTCTGTGCAAGGTTTTAAACTGTGTGGTGAGTTTTAAAACTTTTCCTTGTTCACCTTGTTTATTTCCCCATTTGAACTCTGTGTATCAGATGCTGCTGATTCTTCTACATGCTATTCCTTCTCCTCTACACACAGAAAATTTTATCCCACTAAGGGTATTTTTTAAGTGTCTGGCAGAGCTTATTGAGGAGGAAAATGCCTGGCTTATGAACAAATGTGCCATAGGCCTTGGTGGGGTGGATGGAAAAGTGAGGGTTGGGGCACAGAAGCAATTAAAATAAATGGAATTCTTTACCCTTCTATGCTTTGAAAATGTTTTCTCATTGATTCTCTTCATTGGAAGAGAAAAGTTGGAATTTATCTTGTTAAATAGTACTCTATTTCTGTAACATACTTTACAATAATGAGACTTCCAAATCACTGCTTGTTCATAAAGAATGCAAAATACAGAAAATAGCTTTATTTTGAATTAGTTTTGTAGATACGGAAACTGCACAGTATTCTTTTTTAAGCAAAAGTATTTCTTGCACCATCAGTATCAATCCAAAACTGTTGTGACCTTACCTGTGTTCATGGGTTCTTGTAGACCAGTCTATGAAACATGAGTCGGCAGTAGATTATTCTGCTTATCTGAATATTGACCTAAATTATTACTAATATTTCTATGCTTTAGTTTTGCTCTCCAAAATACAGATTATAATAATAGCTTCTTCATAATAGAGTTGTGAGGATTAGATGATGAAGTACTTACAACGGTGCTTACTTCATTCGAAGCAAGTAAATGTGAGCTATCATGGTTATTAGTCCAAATTCACCTTTTATTCAGATTATTAGTTCAGTGTTCTAAATTATCAGACACTTTTTGGCATTTGTAATTTCTGGAAATAATCCTCCAAGTACAAGAGTTCTGTTACAGATTATTTGTTAGAACTATTTTAAAGGTTCACTATTTTTAGTGTAAACTCCTAAAGTAACATTGACTTCACTACTTAACTCTACAGCTTGATTAAGCATTGTTTAACTTTTCAGACAGGAAAGAAACCATTCTCTTTCAAAAGAAGAATATTTATCTCATTTTCAAATTTGCACTGAATCACTCTTTGGCACATAAAATCTTATCTTTAGAATCTGTTTTGCAGATGTGCAGTCTGCTGCTTTCAGACTTGGTTGGTTGAGTGAATACTTTGTGTCTGTATTGTATTTCAGAGGCATTTTTAAAAATAAGGAGTAATGACTGTAATCATGCAGAAGAATGGCTCCATTTTTCAGTGGCTTGTTGGAGAGCCTGCTTCCACCTGCTAATGTCCAGAGAGAAGTTGGTCCAGAAATACTATTGTGCCCTGGCAGTACTTGGGTAAAGGGTGGGTGGAGGCAGATTTCTGTAGAATTTGTCATATCTGCTTTATCCTGGGCTGGCTACCACATCTCTTTATTTCTCTTCTTCCTCCCCATCTCTCCACCTCCACCCATTGCATTCTGTCTTGCTAGTGTCAAACAGGAGATAGTAATTATTTCTTACCATAAATTAAAAACAGTCATCTGTAAATATAGACACATATCATTTTTCTTCACATTTTAAGGCCAAATCTACATGTGATTTCTTTTTGTGATGCTTGTTGTAAGAGTGATTGATTACTGGACTAGCACTGAATGACTTGCTTTATGCCTCAGGTGGGGTCATTGTGAATTTTCTGCTTCCGAATCAAGTACATAGAAATGCAGTTGGAAAGTTGAAGAATTCTTCTGTCTATTCTCAGTGTCCTCTTTAAGAGAGCTGGTATCCATCAGTGACCTCTTCAAGTTCATTTCCAGTTGGTCAGAAATATATACTGTTAGGAACACTGGATCTTATGTAATTTCATTTTTTGGTATCTTCTTCAGTTCTCCATTTATGTTAATAATGGTATCATTCTCCATTGTTCGGGACATTTGTCAGCAACAGTGTCTTCATTCCTCCTTGGCTCTATACTTTGCAGCCACGGATCAAGCCCTGTTATTAGAGAACCAGTCCAGGCCGACTTTGGGGCACCATGCTTGCCCAGGAGGAGAGTTCCAGCCGGCCTGCGTGGTCCTAAACCCCTTATTGGTGTTGACTCTGGGTCAACCCCTTATTGGTGTTGACCCCTTATTGGTGTTCCTAACTGGGTTTGCAGTCCTAGTCTTTCCATCCTCATCTCTAGATATGTGTGCAATCCTCCCTCCCCTTCCCAACTTCACCCTCATACACACACTGCCACTATAATCAGACCGTGCACCATTCCTCTCAAGGTCTTTGCTCATGGTATTTCTTCTGCCACAAATTCCTTCTCTCAAATCTACCCCACAACCCCTTCTCATTTAGGAACCAAATCAAATGTTGTATTGTCTCCTCAGCCTCTCTTCTTCAGTGCTATTTCTTTTTATCCTGGCCAGGTTTTATTGATTCTTATCTGTATTTAAATAACATTTTATGCAGGAGCACTCTTCACCAGCTGTTTTTCCCTTCTCATTCCCACTCCTAATTTCCATTGCATTCTGACTGCCCCCATCATTTTACCGAAATTGCTCCTGCAGACCTCATCTATGACCTTTACCTGTTAATTCTAATGGAGGCTTTTCACTCCTTGTTTTACTCAGTATCTCTGGAATTGACACTCTTGATCATACCTTTCTTTTGAACTCTCTCCTTCAGCTTTTCTAATACCATCCTCTTCTGCCTCTCTTACTTTCTTGTCTCCTGCTTCATGTCTTTTCCTTTTTGCTGCGTATTGCTTCAGAATCTGTTTCATGGGAGTCTGCCTGCTCCCACACTTGTATCTCTGTTTACATTCTAATGACTCCTGATCGTGATCCTTTCACATGCCCTGTACAAGATTCTCCACCTGGCTGTCACAGAAGTATTTCAACTTTATCTTGCTCTTACATCCTTTAATATTATTTTCTGTTTTATACCACACCTTCCACAACTCTGCCTCACTGAATGAGTGGCAGCCCCCCAGCCCTCTTCAGAGTTTTCCTTTACACCTTCCACACCCCTTGCCTTAGCCCAGGCATTGATCATCTCTCACCTGGGCTACCCAGGACAGACCTGTTCCCTGCAAGCAGCCTTGCCCACTACCCCATGAGTGGTTTTCTAAAACACAGATGTGGCTGAATAACTTAAGTCACTCCTCTGTTTAGTGGCTTCAGAGTTTCCTAGACCATAAAGCCCCTAATCCCAGTGTGTCTTACAGGATGCCCTTTATAATCTTGTGATTACCAGTGCCTGTGACAGTCTCATCTTCCATGTAAGCCCACTGGGCACCTCATCCTTTTGTCAAAGCAAACTACCTGTTGTTCCTAGAATGGCTGTGCTTCTGCGAGCCACCTTATCTTTGTATTTTCTGTGCCGGCTATTAGGATCCCCTGTCCATCCACACAAATTTCAGAAATTTCACTTGCAGAATCTCAACTCTTTTTTTTTTTTTTAAGAATCTCAACTCTTCCCAACATACATACCTCTGTGGAATCTTTTCCAGATCTTTCCAGTTGAGCTCCTCTTTCTTTTCTCTGAGTAGTGCTTCATGAGTTTTTCTCCTCCGTTAAGTAATTTGGCTTATAAGATTATGGAGTAAATTTTATCTAATAAGAAATACTGGTATATATTTTAAATTGACAGTCTCTTAATTCCATTTGGTCAACTTTCTCCTCTGAGTTTTCTTAGAGTGGTCTTCAGGCATGTTTATTGATGATCATTTTAGGAATTTAATGAGACTTTTAGCTATACTGATTCTAGATGAAACTAGAAGAGGGTGGGGAAATGATTTTTAATATATTTATAGAGTTGTGCAACCATAAGAACAGTCCAATTTATAACATCTTCATTACCCTAAAAAGACGTTATGTTCAGTCATTCCCTTTTCCTACCTCTAGCCCTAGGCAACCACTAATCTGCTTTCAGATAAATGCAGTCATGTAATATTTGACCTATGGTATCTAGCTTCTTTCATTTAGTATAATGTGTTTTTAGGTTCGTCCATATTATAGTATATAGTGGGTTGAATAGTAGCCACCCCCCCCCCACCCGCCGGCCAAAGATGTTTCTATATCAAATTACTAGAATCTGTGAACGTTACTTTGCTTGGAAAAGGGATCTTCAGAGATGTAATTGTTAAGGATCTTGAGATGAGATCATCTTGGATTATTCAGGTGGGCCTTAAATCTAATGACAGGTATCCTTATGAGACAGAAAAGTAGAAGACACGCAGAGGGGAAGATCATGTAAAGATAAAAGGAGAGATTGGAGCAGTGCGGTTGTGAGTGAAGAGGACCAATGCTAATAGGCCTGAGAAGCTGGAAGAGGCAAGGAAGACTTGTCCTCTAGAGCTTCCAGAAGGAGTGGACTACTGGTTTTCAAAACTGTGAAAGAATAAACTTTTGTTGTTTTAAGTCACCCAGTGTGTAATTTGTTATGGCAGTCTCAGGAGTGTCAAATTAGTATGTGTCAATACTTTGTTACTTTTTATTGGTAAGTAGTTTTCCGTTGTATTTCACATTTTACTTATCCTTTCATCAATTGATGGACATTGGGTTTCCAGTTTTTGGCTGTTAAGAATACTGCTTCTATGAACATTCATGTTAAAGTTGTTGCATGGGGTATGTTTTCAGTTCTGTTGCATGGATATCTAGGAGTGGAATTGCTGAGTCATGTGGTAAATCTATGTTCAATATTTTACAAAACTGCCAAATTGTTTTCTGAATAGGTTTTACCATTTTACACTCCTACCAGCAATGTATGAGGATTCCAGTTTCTTTCCTTTCTCACCAACACTTGTTATCTATCTTTTTGATTATAGCTCTCTAGTGGGTATAAAGTGGTATCTCATTGTGATTTTGATTTGTATTTCCTTAATGTCAAGCATCTTTTCATGTGCTTATTGGGCGTTTATATATATTCTTTTTTAAAAATTTATTTATTTATTTATTTGACAGAGAGAGAGAGAGAACACAAGCAGGGGCAGTGGCAGGCAGGCAGACAGAGGGAGAGGAAGAAGCAGGCTCCCTGACAAGCAAGGAGCTTGATGTGGGGCTCGATTTTAGAACCCTGGGATCATGACCTGAGCCGAAGGCAGCCACTTAACTGACTGAGCCGCCCAGGTGCCCCTGTATATATTCTTTAGTGAAATATGTATTCATGTCTTCACCTATTTAAAAAGTTTATCACTTTTTTCTTTATTGAATTGTGAAAGTTCTTTAAATATTCTAGATCCCTGTCCTTTGTCAGGTATATGATTTATAAATACTTTTTCCAAATCTATGACTTAGCTTCAAACCTTCTTCATAGTATCTGTTGACGCACATACATTTTTAATGCCATCCAGCTTATCTTTTTTTTCCTTTTATTATTTGTGCTGTTGATGTAGTATCTAAGAAATCATTTTTAATCTAATATTATGTTTTAAGAGTTTTAAATTCATGTCTGTGATCTATTTTGAACTAATTTCTGTATGATGTGAAGTAAAGGTCCATGTTCACCTTTTTGATTATAGATATCCAATTGCCTCAGCAGCATTTTTTGAAAAGACTTTTTCAAAACAGTTCTTTTTCCCTGAATTGTTTTGGCATCTTTGTTGCAAATCAGTTGGCCATAAATGTAAGTGTGCAAGTGGTTATTTATTGTGGCATTTATCCCTTAGTCTAACTCTAGATTTCATAAGGCCTAACTTTAATAATGGTGAGTTTAAAGCATTAGCACCAAATATATTTCTCCTGAATGAAGTTGTATTCTTTTTTTTTTTTTTTAAGATCTTATTTGTTTATTTGACAGAGATCACAAGCAGGCAGAGAGGCAGGCAGAGAGAGAGAGGGAAGCAAGCTCCCTGCTGAGCAGAGAACCCGATGCAGGGCTCTATCCGAGGACCCTGGGATCATGACTTGAGCCGAAGGCAGAGGCTTTAACCCACTGAGCCACCCAGGCACCCCTGCAATTGTATTCTTATTGCAGTTGCTGTGTGTGTATTTGAGTTATGTGTGTTTGCGAAGATTATTGTGGATTTACATAGAAGCTAGAACATTTTTCCTATTTCTAGAATTTCAGTGCTTTCAATTTTGGGCATTTTTGAAAAGAAGGTCATTCTTGTTGACTTTGCCAAGAGAGCCAGCAAGTTTCATGCTTTTACATCACTCAAGTTGCTTGTGTAGTCTTTCGAGAAAAATTAAACCAAGATCTCTTAAGTGATTTTCATGCAAAATTAATGCTTCCCTTGACTTCTGCCAAATGCTGTGATGCATTTATGTAGTCAATGCCAGAAAGTTCAGAACTTGTATCTGGAAAGAACTAAAAATTTTAAGACAGAAAGCATTTGTGCCTGGGGCAATGTAATGACCCCACCTGTGTCTTTTTCTTGTCTCCTGGGTGTTTTCATTGTATGTCTAGAAAGGCCCAGGCAGGTCCTTCTTCTATTTTTAAATCTTTTTTATGAAGCACAGTTTTAATTTTACAAGACCAGATCTCACTCCAAGTTTCAAAATATGTGTTCTTCAGCATAAAATGTTTAGACAGATACCTAATGGCCCAGCACTTTAGCATCCATCTTTTTTTTTTTTTTAAGGCATAGATTCAGAGAATCAGAGCCATTAAACCACAATGTAATTAGTTACTATCAGATGCTGTGTAAATTATGTTTCATACATCTATCTGCTAGTTTAACTGCTTTTTTTCCCTTTCTGCTCAACCTGTTAATATACCACTGAAACAAATGGAACATACTTAGTTGTTAGTTTTATTAGCGTTAATATTTTATTTATAGTCTAAGAGGAAGAGCAGAAAGGAACTGATATTTATTGAGTGCCTACTGTGTTCCAAGTACTGTCCCAGACACATTTACATCCCTGATCTCATTTAAGTCCCTTATTGTTGGTATTATCATCCCAGTTTTTAGTGATGAAGAACTTGAAACGAGCCAGATAATGATAATGATATTTTTTACTTGTGTGGGGCCTTTTATATCAAATTTTAAAGTAGTATCTGACTTTTGGAGATGTTTAGTTATTAAAAAAAGAGAAATCATCATAGTTTATCTCTACTGTTGTCAAGCCAAGAGTAGAAAGAAGAGACACATGAGGTTATTTCTCAACTATGGGAAGCATAGTGAATGGAGATAAGATAAAAGTAAGCTATACAGAATACATTCAGTAGGGAATACGGTTTTATAACTCTCAGGTATAAATGGTGCTGGAACAATTGGGATATCTATCTATCTATCTATTTATATCTATCTATATATTTATATATGTAAATGAACGTCAGCTTTGTACCAGATATAAAAACTAATCTAGATAGATCATAGACCTGGTTGTAAAACTTTGAAGTATAAAATTTCTAGAAGAAGGGGCACCTGGGTGGCTCAGTCTCTTAAGCATCCAACTCTTGGTTTCCATTCAAGTCATGATCCCTGGGTCCTGGGATCGAGTCCCACGTTGGGCTCTCTGCTCAGCCTGCTTCACCCTCTCCTTCTGCCTGCTGCTCCCCCTGCTTGTGTTCTATTTCTCTATAAATAAATAAAATCTCTTAAAAAATAAATATTAAGCAGGGCATGTATTGCATGGAGCACTGGGTGTTATACGCAAACAGTGAATCTTGGAACATTACATCAAAAACTAATGACATACTATATGGTGGCATAATGTAATAAAAATAAATAAATAATTAAATAAAATTTCTAAAAGAAAACAGGAGAATTTCTATGACCTTGGATAAGCGAAGATTTCTTTAATATGTTATTATAAAATTTGGTAAAAAGGACTTTATCAAAATCTAAAACATCTGCTATTTGAAAGACTATTTAAAAAATTGGGGCACCTGGGTGGCTCAGTCATTAAGCTTCTGCCTTCAGCTCAGGTCGTGATCTCAGGGTTCTGGGATTGAGCCCGACATCGGGCTCTCTGCTCAGTGGGGAGTCTGCTTCTCCCTCTGCCCCTCCTCCTGCTCATGCTCTCTCTCCTTTTCTCTCTCTAATAAATAATTAAAGTCTTAAAAAAATTAAAAAGGCAAGCCATAGACTTGGAAAATATTTGCTAAACACATACCTGGTAAAGAACTTGTATATATAATATCTAAAGGACTCTCAAAATACAATAATAAGGAAATAAACAACAAAAGTTTTCAATGGGCAAAAAATTTGAAGACACACATCACCAAAGAAGAGAAATGGATTGACCCCCAATGTTATTAATCATAAAGGAAATGTAAATTAAAATCAAAATACCAAAACCTACCTATTAGAATGACTTTCAGAAAACCCCAACTGATCATATTTTTGGGGGGTAGTTAGAACTCTCGTATACTGCTAGTGGAAATGCAAAATGAAATAGCTACTTTGGAAAAGTTTCGCAGTTTCTTATACAGTTAAACATTTACTTCCCATATGATCAGTAATCCCCTTTCTAGGTATTTAGCCAAGAGAGATGAAAGAAACATATTTCAAGAGATATGAAAACTTATTTTCATTAAAACAAAGAAACAATAAAAAACTATACATGAATGTTTATAGTGGATTTATTCATAATCACCTCAAACTGGAAACAACCCAATAACCTTTATTTGGTAAGTGGATAAATAAAATGTAGTATATCCATATGTGGAATGTTACTCATTAGCAAAAAGGAATGGACTAATGAGACATTATAAAACTCAAATACATTATGCTGAGTTAAAGAAGCCAGACTCAGAAGCTACATGCAGTATTATTCCCATTATGCAATAGTGGAAAAATCATAACTCTAGGGATACAGAACAGGTCAGTAGTTGCCAAGGGTTAAATCTGGGAAGGGGAGGGATAGTTTACAAAGAGGCAATACAAAGAAAACGTTTTGGAGTGATATAACTATGCATTTCTCAAAACTCACAGAACTGTACATTTAAACAGATGAATTTCATTGTACGTTATTCCCCGATAAGCTTGCTTGCTTGCCTTCCTTCCTTCCTTCCTTCCTCTCTTCCTCCCTTTCCCTCCCTCCCTTCCTCTCATTCTCTCCCCCACTCTTTTTCTTTCTATTTATCTGTCATCTATCTATCACTCAGTAAGAGAAGTCTAGAGATAGATACTCCAGAGTTGGTTTACGGCTCTAGTGTCAGAGTATCTCATAACTCTGAAATTAAGTCTTCTGGCTCCCCACTGTTGCTTTAAATCCTGGGATTCCAAGGTGCCTTTCCATTGTCTCTGTGTGTACTGTTTCTAAACTCTTACTTGAACTTACATTTTGCTAACCAATAGTTCCTAAAATGCAGTCAGTGCAATCTTATGTCAGGCATCGGTTTGACAGCTCTGAAAACTAGGGTTTGGTAATGTTAAGCAATTGAGTAAGTTCTCAAACAAAGCTTAGGTGGAAGATAAGCAGAAGTTATTTTAAAAATCCCCAAACCCTTATTTGGAATAAATCACAAATACTTGCCGAGAAATCTATCTGAAATCTATATATTTAAAAATCAGTTGTATTTCGTGTATGTTGGTTATACCTCAATTAAGTTGATTTTTAAAATGCTTAGATAGGCAGTGAATTTCTTTTATTCTTTGACAAACATTTGTTGAAGACCCAGTAGGTGTTGTGTTTCTTTTATGTTTAAGAGATGGTGCAGACTCTAGGCATACAAAGATAAGAGAGAAAGAGAGCCCTTGCTCTCAAGTAGCTCTTTTTGTAGGAGTAGATGTTAATATGTGTAATTACAACTTACGTTATTAAATTACGTGTTATAATGTGGGAGTTAGAAGGTAATATGGGAACTTGGGTAGAGTGAATTCCCTAATTTTGGTCTTTTTCAAAATTGTATAGACGGTCCAAGTTGTTCGCATTTTCATATAAGTTTTAGAATTACCTTACCCAGTTTCTATCTTAAAAAAAAGGAAGACAAAACCCTGCTGGATCTTGGATTGAAATTGTGTTGAATATAAAGATTAATTAGGAGAGAATTGTAATCTTAACAGTACTGACTCATCCAACTCATGAATACAGTGCATGTTCTCATATACGTAGGTTTTTTTTCATTTCTCTCAGAAATATTTTATGGTTTTCAGTGTACAGATACTATACATCTTTGAGATACCATGTTTATTCATACCATTACTAATGGTATTATTTTCATAATTTTAACATTCAATTGTTGCTAGTCTATGGAAGTAAAATTGATTATTGACGTTGTATCCTGTGACCTCACTAAATTCACTGTTAGTTTTAGTAGCATTTTTGTAGATTCTTGGGTTTTTCTATATATATATATGATCAGATGGTCTCTCTTTTTTAAAAGATTTTATTTATTTATTTATTTATTTATTAGAGAGAGAGAGAGAGCTGGGGGAGGAGAAGATGGAGGGGACAAGAATCTCAGGCAGACTCTGCAATGAGTGCAGAGCCCAACATAGGGCTCATCCCACAGCCCTGAGATCATGACCTGAGCCAAAATCAAGAGTCAGATGCCCAAATGACTGAGTCACCCAGGCACCCCAGTCCTGTGGTCTCTTAATAAAGACAGTTTTATTTTTTCTTCTGGTCTGTAAGCTTTGAATTTCTTTCATTCGCCTTATTGTACTGGCTGGCTACTCCAGTATAAAGACACGGTGAGAGTTTGATATCATTGCTTTGTTCTTAACCATAAGAGGAAAGCATTCAGCCTTTCTTCATTAATTCATTCATTAAGTATATTACTTGTAAGTTTTTCATAGATGTCCTCATTCAGGCTGAGCAAGTTCCATCCTATTCCTAGTATGTGGAGAATTTTTATCATAAGTCAATGTTGGATTTTTATTTTTATTTTTTATTTTTTTAATTTTTTTTTTTAAGATTTTATTTATTTATTTGTCAGAGAGAGAGAGAGAGAGAGAGAGAGCGCGCGCACTGGCAGACGGAGGCAGAGGGAGAAGCAGGCTCCCTGCCGAGCAAGGGGCCCGATGTGGGACTCGATCCCAGGATGATGGGATCATGACCTGAGCTGAAGGCAGCTGCTTAACCAACTGAGCCACCCAGGCATCCCAATGTTGGATTTTTTAAAAATGTTTATTTTGCCTGGATTGAGATGATCATATATCTTTTATTGTCTGTTGATGTGATGTATTGTTTAATTTTCATTCCTTTCAGTTCTTTCATTCCTTTTTTTTTTTTTAAAGATTTTATTTATTTATTTGACAGACAGAGATCACAAGTAGGCAGAGAGGCAGGCAGAGAGGAGGAAGCAGGCTCCCTGCCGAGCAGAGAGCCTGATGCGGGGCTCGATCCCAGGACCCTGGGATCATGACCTGAGCCGAAGGCAGAGGCTTTAATCCACTGAGCCACCCAGGTGCCCCTCATTCCTGGTTTAAATACTCTCAGTCATAGTGTATTATTATATTTATACACTGCTAGTTTGAACAATTTACTGATATTTTGTTCAGGACTTACGTGTCTATGTTTATTAGGATACGGAACCATAATTTTATTTTCTTGTAGTGACTTTGATTTTGGCATCAGGGTAGTGCTGGCCTTATACAATGAGGAGTGCTGGGAAGTGTTTCTCTTCTATTTTCTTTATGAGTTTGTATAGAGTTGGTATTATTTCTTTCTTAAATGTTTGGTAGAATTCAATAGCGAAGCTCTCTAGATTTTTCCTAATGGGAAGATTTTTAACTATATATTCAGCCTTTTAATCATGTAAGAATATTCCAGTTATTTATTTCTTATTGAGTGAACTTTGGTAGTTAGTGTCTTTTAAGGATATTTCTCCATTTCACCTAAATTATCAAATTTAGGAATTCCCTTATTCTTTTAATGTTGTTCCGCTTTATGGTGATGTCATCCTGTCTTTCATTTCAAATATTGATATTTGATATTGTCTCCAATTTTTGCTTTTTTTCATCAAACCAGTTAGAGGTTTGTTAATTTTGTTGATCTTCTTAAGGAACCAGCTTTTGGTTTCTCTGTTGTTTTTCTGTTTTCTATTTTATTCATTTGTATTCTCATTTTTATTATCTCCTTCCTTCTACCTGCTTTAGATTTAATTTTCTCTCTTTTTTTCTAGTTTCTTTTAAAAAACATTTTATGTATTTATTTGAGAGTGAGAGAGAGAGCTTGCACAAGTTGGGAAAGTGGCAGAGGGAGAGGGAGAGAGAGAATCTAAAGTAGGCTCCATGCCCTGTACAGAGCAGGGCATGATCCCATCACCCTGAGATCATGACCTGAGCAGAAATCAAGAGTCAGACACTTAACTGACTGAGCCACTCAGGTGCCCATCTTTTTTCTAGTTTCTTAAGGTTGAATCTTAGGTTGTTGATTCCAGCCTTTTTTTTCTCCTATTGTATATAATTAATGCTATATTTTCCTTCTTTTTTTTTGTTTGTTTTAGCTGAATACCATAAATTTTGATATATGTTTTCATATTTATTGGATTCAGAGTTTTTTCCTGCTATCCTTTGTGATTCTTTTCTTTGACCCATGGATTATTTAGAATTCTATTTTTTAATTTCTAAATGTTTTGGAAAAGATGTATTTTCAGATACATTTCTGTTATTGATTGCTTAATTTTATTTTTTGACAGTGTACATGCTTTGTGTGATTTTGGTCATTTTTAGTGTGTTTATATTTGCTTTATGACCCAGAGTATGTTCAGTGTGTACCTGAAAAGAAGGCACATTCAGTTGTAGTTGGGTGAAGTGTTATATAAATGTCAATTAGCTCAATTGTTTGGCATTGTTTTTGAGGTCTTCTGTATCCTTACTGATTTTGGAGGTGGGCAGGGAGGGGGATACTTGTTCTGTCAGTCACTGAGAGAAGAGTGTTGAAGTGTACAAATATAAATATGGGTTTGCTATATTTAATTTTATTTCTATTAAGTTTGCTTTCCTATTTTGAAGCTCTGTTATTAGTGGCATATGCATTTAGGATTGTTATGTCTTCTTGATTCATGGGCTCTTTAGTATTGTGAAAGTTTGCTCTTTGTCTCTAGTTTTATTCCTTGTTCTGAAGTCCACTTTGCAGACATTAATATAGTTGGTTACTCCAGCTTTCTTTTGATTATGTTCACCTGGCACATTCCCACCCCCATCTTTTTACTGTTAACCTATCTAAGTCTTTATATTTAAACATTTGTGTATATTTTTAAAAAGATTTTGTTTATTTTTATTTTTTTTAATTTATTTATTTTAGAGAGAAGGAAAGTATGCACACACATGAGCTGGGGAGAAGGGTAGAGGTGGAGGGAGAGGGACAAGCAAACTCCGCACTGAGCATGGAGCCCATCATGGGACTCGATCCCAGGACCCTGAGATCATGACCTGAGTGGAAACCAAGAGTTGGATGCTTAACTGACTGAGCCACCCAGGTGCCCCCATTTTTGTGTAATCAGCTGGGTCTTGCTTTTACATAATCCAGTCTGACAATTTTTGCCTTTTAATTAGAGTTTTTAGATGATTTCTAATTAATGTAATTATTTATGAGATTAGATTAAACCTACCAAGTTGCTCTTTGTTTTATGTTTATCCCATAGTTCTTCTTTATTATCCCTTCCTGTTTTTATTTCATTTCCATCAGAATCTCTCTTCAAATAATATCACACCATTTCAAGTATAGTATAAAACTATACTTCCATATCTTCCTCCTAACCTTTGTTCTATTATTGACATACATTTTACTTGAAGATATGCTGTAAATCTTATAATACATTGTTTTACTTGAGCCATTTATCTTTTAAAGAGATACAGGAAAAAATATCCAGTGGAGATTTAAACATTTTTTTAAATGTCTTTTAAATTTATCTTCACTTTTACCATTTCTGGCACTCTTCATTTCTTTGTGTAGATTCAGATTTCCATTTGCATCATATTTGTTCTTCTTGAAGAACTTCCTTTAACATTTCTTTTAGTACATGTCTGAAGGAAATGAATTATCTCAGCTTTCATTCATCTGAAAAAGTCTTTATTTACCTTATTTTTGAAATATATTTTTGCTGCCTATGGAATATTAGATTGACTTTTTTTTTCTTTTAGAACTTTAGAGATGTTGTTCAATAGTGCTTTGGCTTGGATAGTTTCTGCCAAGAATTTGCTGAACTCGTCTTTGGTTTTCTGTATTTTATGGTTCCCCCTCCCCCCAACCCTGGGTCATAAGGATCCTGTTTTAGCTTTCCTTAGTGGCAGTGTTCCTTTGCCTGGGATGTGAGCAGGCCGGTGCTCTGTATCTCCCCCAGTCCCAGCCTGCTGTTTCTTGTTACATGTTGAAAACTCAGGGGCAGACAATTTTGTTTCTGCTTCTCCCCCAGAGGCATGAAATCTTTGCCTGCGCCCTAGAGGGGGACATCATTCTTTCGTGACTTATTTTTTCAGTGTGTTTTCTGGTGTGTATTATATAACAGTGCATTAACACATGTAACTAATTTAGAAATTAATGTGTGTATATAGGAGGTGTATATTCAACGGTTTTACTGATCAGAGTGTATAGTCAGAGTTGTTTGGAGGCCAATGTTATAGAGGGTCAGAACTTACAACTCTGATAGATTTGAAGCAGAATTTGCTACTTACTGTTTGATTTGAAGACAACGTGATTCAGATGGTTCACTTTATTGCAGTGAGTAACTTCATTTATAAGTGGAGAATTTTACAGTACACATTTTATTTTAAAAATAATTATTAGATTTATATGCTTAAGAGGTGCTTTTTATGAGCTCTTCTGAATTTTAAACTCCTTTCTTTTTTGTAAATGAAAATCTCTTTATTGTTTTTAGGACTGTGAGGACATGGGAAGTTGAAAATCCAAGGAAGCAAAGAAGTGTGTTTAAACCACGGACGATGCAGGGTAAAAAAGTAATTCCCACCACGTGCACATATAGTAGAGATGGAAACCTCATAGCAGCTGCCTGCCAGAATGGAAGCATACAGATCTGGGACCGAAATTTGACTGTAAGTCTAGGACATTAAAGTCCGCTTTTCTTAGAAGAAAACCACCTTATAAAGACAAACATCATGTTAAAATATTATGAAGGTCAGTTTCCTGAGTTTAGCCCTAATTTAAACTTCAGTGTTAGTTGATAAAACATTGGGACATTTGCAATAAACAGCATTTCAGCAAACATTCCAACTCAGTATTTTCCAATGTGTATGAGATTTTGTTTTTAAAATAGAGTAGATCTTTTAGTATAAAATTTAAAAAGCATAGTGCAGTTTTATTATTTGGTGTCTCGGTGTACTTGATTTTGAAAGCGAAGGGTTTGATAGTACTGTAAAACAAGACTAAGCAGAATACTAGAAAATACCCTTTAAAAGATTTAAGAAAACCATATGTGTAGGATGGTCCATCAGTTGTTTTGCAATTATTTTTGTAGTAATTTAAATAATATTTTGTTTTGACATTCCATGACGTTCCATTTGAATATTCGGGTTTCAGATTTCCTTTTACAGTTTTAGATCATTATTAGAATAAATAAATTTTTGAATTGGAAGGGATCACAGAATTCTATGTAAACAATTCTGTGAAATAATGAATATGAAAGTCTTTGGATTCTGGGAATTCAATAAACTTTAGAAAGGATTTTGTTCTATGTAGAGATGGTACAACAAGATTTTTTGATAAGTGGAATGATTCTGTTTTACCAATGTTAAAATGAAAATTTACACTAATGTTGTAATAGTATTTGGTTATCTTTATTTTAATTAAAGATCCTGATAAAATGATTAATTTAGTAATTTGTTAGAATTTATTGGGGCGCCTGGGTGGCTCAGTGGGTTAAAGCCTCTGCCTTTGGCTCCGGTCATGGTCCCAGGGTCGTGGGGTTGAGCCCTGCATCAGGCTCTCTGCTCAGCGGGGAGCCTGCTTCCCCCTCTCTCTCTCTGCCTGCCTCTCTGCCTGCTTGTGATCTCTGTCAAATAAATAAGTAAAATCTTAAAAAAAAAAAAAAGAATTTATTAAGTAACTCTACTACATGATAGGCACTATTGTAGACACTGGGAATACTGCAGATTATAAAAAACTCCTGTCCTTTGGAGTTTATATTCTAGTTCTAGTTTAAAAATTATAATAATAGTTTTTCAAATAAAATTGCCCATCATACATTTACGTTTTGAAAGACACCCTAGGAGACATTGTTGTCTTTTAGGCAGATGGGTTAAAATCATTTGTCTTAGAGTGAGGTAAAAAGTAATGATAGGGAAAAAAGAATCCATGTTGATAATGCTGGAAATATCTTTGGCATTTTCTGTTTGTCAGATCTTTTTATTTCTGTTTTCATCTCCATTGTAAACCCTATAAAGCTTCATAACAGCACAGAGATTTTAAAAATCCTTTGAATTGTAAACTGAGTTTTAACCAAGCAATAAATTTTTTAGTAACTGGCTTTCATCGTCTCTGGGTGCTGTTGGATTAAACATAAAAATTCTAAGACATGAAGTTTTCTTGTGTAGCTTTAATAGTGGTGTCTTAGTATGTGCATATATGTGTGCCTTTCTCTTAGAACCCATATATTCTTATAAAGTTGAGTATAGTTTTTAAAGATTGGCTTTGCATATCTCCTAAGATAATGAGTATCTTCTATTTCCATTTTTGTAAAAAACAAAACTTTTTAAATGTCAATTTACTCCCCCCCATCTTTTAAGCTGTTTTTCCTAATTATAGTCTTTGTTCTCTTTTCTTAGAATTTAGTAGTACATGAAGTTATAGCATATTATATAACATCCTGTTTATTTTTATTCACATTTTTACATTTGCATGTACATATGTCACCTAAAGACAAATCAAATGGAGAAGAAAAACTTGCTAGCAGGAAATACAGCTGGATTTAAGGACAGAATTTTACCAAATTTCTTATTATTACTTCAGCAATAATAAATTATCTGCAGGGAAACACTAAAGCTGAGATTAAAAAAAAAAAAAAAAAACTAATAGCAGTCGTTTTTCTGTGTAGTAGCCGGAGAATTACATGGCGAATAGTGATTAATACATGTGTGTGTTTTGTGACAAGTAAAACTATCATAATTGCCCTACTTAATCATAGAATTCTCATTAGAGAATTTAGCAAATTAAATGAAATGTTTCTTTTTTAGAAGTAAGGTATCTATTAGTGATAAATTCCTGTGTTCTCAAGACCTACCTCTGCTCTAGAATGACGTTGGCCAGTATTGTAGCCACTAGCCACATTTGACTGTTTCATTTCATTGCAATTAAACTAATTAAAATTTGCAATTAAAATTTCAGTTCCTTAGTCACATGGCACTTTTCAAGTACCAAATAGCCACATGTGTCTAGTTATGTGCTATTTACTGAGCAGCACAGATCAAGAACATTCCTGTCATTACAGAGAGTTCTGTTGAAAAGTGCTGCTCAAGAGGAATGTTTGCCCAACATCCCTTTCAAAAGTCATGTGATGATGGCCTGGCTGTCCATTTGAGGGAAGAGCTTTTCAGAGGAGCTTTTATAGGTCTGCAGGTCCCTCAGCCCGCATTCACCAGCGTACATCCGAGCAGTGGTGAGAAAGCCAGGGTGTGGGTGGAGTAGGTGAGGGAGGTGCAGAGCAGTGGGAGGTGACACGGGGCGGTAACAGCATGCCCTCTGACTTAGGTTCCGTGTGTGCAGAAGCCCGCTCAGCCCGCACTGTGCTTCTCCTATGTGCTCACGTGGCTTTTCCCCCTCACCTCTTTGAGTCCTTTGCTCACATTTTCTCTTCTCAGCAAGGTCTCCCTGACTCCACCCTACAAAAAATTGCAGGCTTCTCCCCACCAGTGGCACTCTTCTAGCCCTCTTATTTTCTTTTGTCATGCTGATCAGCATCTTACATACTCCACTGCATACCTACCATACTTGTTTATTGGCTGTTTACCTCCAGTAGGATATTGGCTCCATAAAGGATTATTGTCTATTTCTCTCCCTGTTGGATTCCCAGAGCAAAGAACAGTACCTAATATACAGTAGATCTTCAACAATGGTTTGTTGAATGAAGGAATGAATGAATGTATTCTGGAAGGATAACAAAATAAGGTTGTCAGTTTGTTTCTGGGAAGACATTTAAAAATAGCAACATAAAAAAAAAACTTCTCTTTATATGAAACCACAATGAAATAGAGATAGAGAAGAGATAGGGGAGAAATAGACTGAGGTAATTTTGGGTATATCCTTAATGATGTATGAATATACAATCTGTATTAACATAGTTAGATTTTTAAAAACTGTTTTCATGGCTTTCAAGCCTAATTTCTGACTTTTAAAATATTCCACCGTTGTATGGTCTCATGAGTATCTAACGATTTCTTCTGTTCATATAAAAACACATAGCACATTCTTTGGACATATTTTTTCAAAGCAGTGTTGCTGTTCTTTAATGTCTGTTAAGAATCTACGATATGCTAGACCCTTTACTAAAAGAACATGCTGTATTTGCTTGTATTGCAATCAGTATTTATAAACTAAGATTTTGGCAGGAAAATGGGGACCATCCTATTTATTTATTTATTTTTGTCTTCCCTAGACATGGGTGATGGGAGGGAATAGTATCTGAAGTTGTTCCATTTGGCAGTAGTGGACTGTCAACAGCAGCTTTACCCACTCGCCACCTGATTGCCTCTTACTTCTCCTTTTGCCTGCATTCCCTGCCCAGATTCTGGGGCTGTGCCTTTTGGGAAAATGACCACATACTGCAGCCCCCTATCAGGAAGATATTACAGAGACACATTTCTTCAGCTCAGTGGCTGATCAGCGCCCATACTATCAGCCGCCCTAGAGAATGGTTGGTACGGATCAGAGAAGGGCTCGGGTAGGAACTAGTAATGACGTTGGGAGATAAGTTTCTGGGCAAATGAAGCCCCAGTGTGTAAGAGAACAGGTATAAAGGAGAGAGACTGTGGGAAATAAAGTTACTAGGAGCAGCTTAGATCTAGTGCACTACATATCTTTAAATGATCTTTAAATGTCTCCAGTCACTGTCAGGTAACCCATGTTGAGCTTAGGTTGATTTATGTCCTTTTTCACCTTTCCCTTTATTTTTGTATAAACGTGCCTTAAAAGGTTTTATTTTTATATATAGAGAGAATTTGCAGTTTGCTTTTTTTTACTTGTAAGTGGACAGGTAGACCTCTAATTTCTTTATTTAAATAGGATCATAATACACACATGAAAGACACTTTTCAAAGAATTTATTTATTTTTATTAATAACTTCTTTGCTCTCATTATTCTATCTCTACCCCCAAATGCTTGTAAATTACCTGGTATGTATTCTTCTGTACTTTTCTCCATATCTCTGTATCTGTATTTGTATCTGGCTAGTTCGCTGTCTACATTAGGAGCATTTCAGCTGGTATTTTGGAGCACCTACCACCTCACTGAGAAGGAAACAAAAGAAATTTAAACTCATTAGGTAGTTTGTAAAAAAGAGAATAATCTGTAAGATAATTTGTAACCAGATGCTACCTGATGAGTGTCCAGAATATGGAAGAGTTAAGGAAGGCTTAGAGGGTCAGGGTATATGCATAGTCATGACCTCTCAGAGGTATGGAATTTAGATAACCAAGGGAATCAGTTGGGATTACAGACTAATAATGCTATTATTTTACTAACCAACGTAACAAGGGCTATTCTGTGTCAAAGCAGTCACATTGAAAGGTTCTTTTGAGATTGTTATTTCTCAAAATGTTTTGAATCTTTTCTTTTAAAATTGCCATTAAGCTAATTTCAGATAATGGCAACTACCAGAAGGAAAATAAAGCAGAATAAAAAGAATGTTTTGTGGGAGGGGTGGCACTTGAGTCCCTGGGTACCTTTAAGTTGCTTGAAGTCCTGTAGTCTCACAGTCTCACAGAAATCATTCCTCACTATTGGAGACTATCTGCTGTGCCTTCCACTATATATATATATATATATATATATATATATATATATATATATATATATATATATATATAGATTTGCTTCTCGTGGTATTTTTCTATTAAATTTCCACACTATGGCTTTGATCCTTCTTCTTTCACATGTCATGTAAATCAGTCAGGCCAAATTCTCTCATCCTGTTGTTTAACTAATTTTTTATGGATAGTTATTTTTTCCCCCTGCTTTTTGGACATTCTTATGAAGCTTTCATAGCCACTGAAGAGGAAAACACTATTTACTCTCATGGAGTTTCAGAATTATCTCTGAGTACATATACTAACAGAGAGCATTAGTGAGAAGGAAGAATTTTATGAAGGAGGGTTCTTAATATTTACCTCAGCTTTTTCATTTATACAAATAGAACATTCAAGACTTCCCTTAAATAGAGTGTTAACCTGTGTTGATATTACAGATTTTGGAGATTTTAGGAAGAATAATATTTTGAAGTATTTTTAGCATATAGTCTTTTGTCCTTTTTTCCAATCTTGTTTTGTGACAAATAATATCATTTGTTGTGCAATTTTAATGTTTCATAACTTTGCTTTGGAAAACATTTCATTACACAGTTATTCATCAATTACTATCATCTACAAATGTGAATAAGTCAAATTTCATTTAAAAATTTCCCTTTGAAATTTCAGCCCCAAACAGTTGCTTTTAGTCTTGTGTTTTAATTTTTGTGACATACCGCTTTAGCTGTCAACCTTGTGGAATGATGCATGGAGAGCTTTTTGAGATTTGATTTCTCTGTACTCTTTGAATGTCCTTTTTCTTTCTCATAGTGATGTCATCAAAGGGCTTTCATGAATTAAACAGGTGTCTTCTCCCTTCTTTACATGAAGACTGGTCGTTTAACAGTGATCAAAGCTTTTAGCCAGATCAGTTCAAGTTAAAGTGGCAAAATATTGTCTATATGGGACAGCAAAGCACATTATAAGTGGGAAAATGGTATTTTTAAACAATTTAAAAAGCAAATTATTTAGGAAAAAAATTCTGGTATCATCCTTTGAGGAAACATGCTGTATCTCTGAAAAAAAGTATATAAAGAGAATTATTAAAAAATCAAATATAGATTTTTATCTCTTCATTAGGCCTAATATTGGGAGTCTAAAAAATATGGACAGCTAAATAGCAATTGCATACTTCTATGGCACAGTTTGTAAATAACATTTGAGACATAAATCACATTATACATTACTGAGGGCTTTCTGTCTGTCGGTCCTGGCTTTCCTGAGCATTCTATATGTCTATTTCCTAATTCAGGAAATGAGGGCATGATCACCATCTCATCAGATTATTTTGAGGAATGTGTTAAGTAATATATTAAAAGTACCCAGAATGGGACTTGCACGTAACAGGTTCTTGGTAACTATCGGTCTTCTTTCTCCTTTTCCTCTTTAGCTTCTAATCAGCTTACAGTTTTTGTAGAGTGGTTGGATCTCAGGATGCTGTTGAACTCTGACTGTGAACGTGTCATGAGTTTCCCAGATTTCTTGGTGACTAGAGGTGTGGCTTAGAAAGATGAGAGTGTAGATCCCTGTTACAGCTAGCATTCAATGTATAAAAATACAGTCACCATCAATTAATGAGAATGTTATGTACCCACCGGCTAGTGTGCCTGAGTAGATGTATGAACTGTAATTACCTTTTTAAATAAACACTCGGGAGAAAACATGTGACATACAGATTGCTCTGTAGTGTTTTTAACACGCATATTTTTCGAAGTTTACTTTTCAAAAAAGTATGTCATTGACTCACAACACAAATAATCATCAGACCTGCACAAAATTACTTGCAGGCCCTGAAGTTAAGTTCTAATTTGTCAATTATTTTAATGAAAGCTTTAAAGTTTTACTTATAATGCTTTTAGAAAATGTTGTATACTGTTGGAAACAACATTTTTTAAATGAGAAAATACTGGCTTTTGAAAAAGGTAGGTTAAAAGATTCTCTTTTAAATATAAGTGATTATTGTCCTTGTTTTTTGAGGTCAGGAATAATAGAGCCATTGCATTTTAAGACTTTCAGTTAAACAAGGTAAATTAAACACATTCCACTCTGTTCCTTCCTGAAACACCACTAAAATGACAGAAAGGGCATTTTTAAGAGCATAGATGAAGAGAATTAGAGGGGAGATGACAGCAGAAAAGAGAACTCAAGACAATTTTGGAAGCTGGAAACCAGATGCAAAAATGGTAACTGACTTAGCCAAGGAGAGAAAGCGGAGACCTTAGCAGTGGCGGGAGCAGCCAGTAAAAGTCCAACTGACTTATCCTTTGGGTCCCTTCTCTGTCATGTGCAACCATATCACTGTTCTTCCCTCTTTTTCCCTCACCCTGACAGAACACTAAAGAATTACTTTTGGGTGTTAGAGACGGTATTTCAGGTAAAGCTGTGATAAGGGGAATATCCTCACGTGGAGGTGTGTTTCTCCCCCCCCCCCATTGTTACTGTAATAGCAATTACTGGTGCTTCCTGTGGGGTAGGTGGTATTTTAAACACTTTATGTGCGATATTTTATTAAATCTTTATTGCATTCCTGTGATGCAAGTACTGTTAACTATCATCACTTTGCAAAGGGGGAGATAAGACACAAAGAAGTTGAGTTGCCTACCAAAGATTATGGTCATTAAGTGGCCGAATTGAGATTTCGTCTCAGGCAGTTGGTTCAAGGGCCAGTACCACAACTTAGCAAAATACAGCCCGTGTGCCAAATATAGCCCACCATCTGGTTTCCTATGGCCTGCAAGCTCAGAAGGGCTTTTACATTTTTAAAGGTTGTATTGTTATCTCATGTAATAAATTATCACAAACTTAGTGATTTAAAACAACATGAATTTATTATCTTACACTTTTGTGGGTTAGAGGTCTTACTGGACCAAAAGTAAGGTAGTTATGGGCTGTGTTCCTTTCTGGAGGCTTCAGGAGAACATCTGTTTTCTTGCCTTTTCCAGCTAGTAAGAGTCACCCACATTCCTTGGCTCATGGCCCCTTTCCTTCATCTTCAAGGCCAGCAACAGTGAGTGGAGTCCTTTCACATCACAACATGGTGACCTTCTCTTCTGTTTCCCGGTTTCACTTTTAAAGACCCTTGTGATTACATTGGATTGACTCAGTAATCTGGAATCGTCTCCCTATTTTAAGATCAGTTTTTGCAATATTAATTCAGTCTGAAACCTTAATTCCCCTTTTGCCATGTAAAATAACTTATTCACAGATAAGAAATTAAGGTGTGGAAATCTTTGGGGGGCATTATTCTGCCTGCTTCAGTGATACACAATGTTTAAAAAAGTCAAAGTATTGGGGCACCTGGGTGGCTCAGTCATTAAGTGTCTACCTTGGGCTCAGGTCATGATACCGGTGTCCTGGGATCGGTGTCCTGGGATTGAGCCCTGCATCTGGGCTCCCTGCTCCTCCCTCTCGCACTCCCCCTACTTGTGTTCCCTCTTCTCACTGTGTCTCTTTCAAATGAATAAATAAAATCTTTTAAAAAATCAAAATATGAACAATATTTCATGACATGAAAATTATGTGACTTCAGATTTCATAGTCATAAAATTTTATCAGAGCAGCCTTGCTCATTCATTTTCATATTGCCTGGGGTGGTTTTTGCATTGCAGCAGCAGAGTTGCAACAGGCTCTATGGCCCTTAAAGCCTAAAATATTTACTGTCTGGCCTGACATAGTGTTTCTAATCAGCTTTTTAGCACCTTACTCTTATATATGAATGGACAGACAAGGGTTACCAGACATTTGAGGAAATCCTTTAATATGAAAGGCAGAGATTAAAGCAAACAGAGTAACTCAGAGGGGGGAAAGAGGCAATGTAGAAAAGAGAAGAAAATTTCAAGAAAAAAAAAAATCCTGTAATTAGTATTCCAGAGAGAAAAGAGAAAATATTACAACCAAGAAACTAAGCAGAATACTACAAAAACTTTTTTGGACATTTAGAGTTCAAGCAGGAACTCTTGGAAAGTAAATGGATGATACTAGGGGTGGACATCCATAGGAGTGTTGAAAGATAGAGTCAAAGAAATCTACTAGAAAGGAAAATAAAACACTGAGAATGATAGTCTTTTAAAAGGGTCAATTTTGACTTGAAAAGTCTAGAAAAAGAAAATTTAGAAGAGGGAGGATGGAATTAGATAAGATTTAGTTATTCTTCCCTTTCCAAAAAAAGAAAATCAGAACTGAAAAAACCATAATTTTCCGGATAGGAAGACCTCATTGAATACTCACTACAGTGAATGAAAAAGACTCCCGTTAAGCTATGGGTCATGAACTTCCCGGGCACCAAGCTCATAGAGAAGATATTAAGAAATCTCAGAGAGAGAAAAAGAGGAAACATGTAACAGAAGGATAATGGGGCATATAATTAAGGATGCTGGTAAGACAGTTGTTCAGTGTGGGTTCTTGGGTCAGTAGAGAAGAAAACAAAGAGCAACAGGGGCCGATAGATGGAAGGGTGGCAGAAAGATCACATCATTGATTCCACAAAAATTATTGAGCATCTTCTCTGGTCCAAGCCCTATTCGAGGTGCTTGGCACATACCACAATGAACAAAATAGTGACCCGACGCAGTGTGCTTTCAAATGCCCTGGAGAAGCTGGAAAATTGATATTTTGAGGACGCATCAGAAGATATTATGTAATCTGAGTATTTTGAAAAAATAAAATATAAGACTTTCCAAGCACCAAATTCAGCTTTTTCTCCTTTTTCCTCTTTTTTCAGTCTTTCTTCTCCTTATTGACAGTATTACTCTTTGAAACAACCTCTTCTCCTACTAATTTCCCTTTTCTTTTCCTTTTTATTTTTTTTTTATTTCCCTTTCCTATAACCAGTGTCAGTCTTATAAATTCTATGTTTTAGTGGCCCTCACATCCACCCCCTCCGTTTCACCTCCTTTGCCTTCCTTCTACTTCAGACTTGCATCATCTCCAGCCTGTGTTTCTGGGTATCCGCACCCTTCTCTGCCCATTCCCTCCGGTATACCCAGTTCCAGTTTAAATCTCATTAAATGCAATGCACACCGCTTCAGTGCTCACCACATACTGAATATAGTTCATATTTCCTCTGACTGACACCTACAGCCTCTCAGTTTATCTTTAACCAGCCTTTGAATATCTCCCACGACTTTCTCCATAAATAGAAAAACTTTTTAAAAAAATCAGACTTAATTATACTTTGTTCCCTCCTGATCATCCTCTCCTGCCTTGCTGCCTTTCTCAAAACTGACCGCTCTGCCCGGCGTGCTTCTCCCGCAAGCCCCCCGCTGCAGGTGGTGATTTCATTCTTTGGAAGCCAGATCAGATGCTGTTCCCTGCAGGCTGCTCCTGAACGGTGGTCCAGAAGATTATTTATCCCAGGACTTTAAACCCTGTTGAATGTTTTTAAAGAAATAATCTTCCATTTTAAAATCTTATCATTTTAATAAGTGAAGAATGCTTTGCCTGAGTTTGGCCCATGGTGATGGTGAATTCCCCCAGAAATGTCTATTAGTGACCTAATGTTACTGCAAGCAGTTGGATAGGGAAGGGGGTGATTGAAATAGTGAAATGGTACAAGAATTTAGTGTCTGCCTATCTCTTCAACCTCCTTTTCCTTCCCCTTCTTCTTCCATAAGACTTATTTATTTATTTGAGAGATAGAGAGACAGCGCATGTGCAAACAGGGGGAGGGGCAGAAAGAGAGGGAGAAAAGCAGACTCCCCACTGAGCAGGGAGCCTGACACGAGGCTCCAACTCAGGACCCTGAGGTCATGACCTGAACCAAAATCAAGTGTCGGAAGCTCAACTGACTGAACCATCCAGGCGTCCCATCTTACCTTCTTTATGCTCATTAAACTCCAGACTAGCCAGCCTCTTTCCATTCCTCAAATACTGCTAAGCCTTGTCCCGCCATGGAGCCTTTGTACTTGTTACCCTTGGTGCTTGTAGGCCTTTGTCATGGTTTATTGCTTTGGCTCTGGCAGCTAATTTCTCATTTTGACTTCTGGCAAAATGTCATCTCAAAGAACCACAAAGCAGTGTGATATTAGAGAATATGGATTAAGAAGGCTAGTTCTAGAGCAAGGCTTGATTTCTGTCTAGAGTAGTGCCCTTGTTTTCCCTGACCCTATATCTCTGTCCCATCGCCTAAAGTATACTATTGTCCTTAGAACATTTACCACTGGATAATTATTTTGTTTTATTTTTCAGTTGTCTGCTCATTTGGTTTGTTTCCTCCTAACCCAAGCTTCATAGGGTCAGGGACTTTTTGTCTTATTTGCTATTTTCCCATCCCTAAAAAGAGGATGACATGACATTTAGTATGTACTCCCCCTAAACTAAGGACAGGGGTGCCTGGGTGGCTTAGTCGGTTAAGTGTCTGCCTTCCACTCAGGTCATGATTTCAGAGTCCTGGGATCGAGCCCCACATCTGGCTCCCTGCTTTGCGGGGAGCCTGCTTCTCCCTCTGCCACTCCCCCCTACTTGTGCTCTTTCTCTCTCTCTGTCAATAAATGAAATCTTAAAAAATAAATAAATTGTCTAAGGACAAAAAAGTTTACAGGTCATTGTTACATGTTCTTTGGAGACAGGGTTTTTTTTCCCTTTCTCCTTTAACTTTGGATCCACTGGGTATGGAACACATGTAGTAGGGATTTAATAAGTAGTTGCTGAATTAAATTTCAAGGACTTAATTTACCTATACCCTCAATATTTAAATTTTATTCCAAACATCCTTGCTTTCATATCTAATTTTGCACAGCATCCTGAAAAAGGCAAAACTTACGCACTGCCTTGATGCAGTGTTAACATACAGAAAGAAGAAAATAATACACATGAAAATAATGTGTGAAAAAATTCTTAGGTTTAGATGATCATATACTGATCAAAGTTGCCCAGGGAAGCCAGAAAAAAAGTTAAAATTGAATTAAGATAAGTATTTTTCTTATTAAGATTATAAATATTCTTAAAACATTTTACCTTATAAGTAAAACTAGAAGAATTAGAATTTTCTCCTAAATGTGGTAGGAGTAGAAACATCTATGACTATCTGTGGATGTGTGTTGATCATTAGAACAAGAAAAAAATGGAAACTGGTTAGCCAAAACCCCCAGTATAAGATATGTGAATAAGAGGGGTGCCAGGTGTCTCTGTTGCTTGAGTGTCTCACGGGCTCAGGTCACAATCTTGGGGTCCTGGGATTGAGATCTCTGGCTCCCTGCTCAGCAGGGAGTCTGCTTGTCCCTCTGCCTCTACCCTCCCCACCCCTGGTCACATGCTCATGATCTCTCTCTCTGTCTCTCTCAAATAAATAAATAAAATCTTTAAAAAAATATGTGATTAAGAGCTGCTGTTATGGAGTCAAATATATAAATATTTTAAGTAAGCAGTTAGTATAATCTTACATTTTCTTTACACTGAATGTATAGACCACAGGGGCTATACAGATTCAAGAGAATGATAATACTTTTTGTCACTGTTTGGTGACTTGAATTTAGTCAAAATGTTAAAGTAATTATAAAATATCTGTAAAGACGTAAGACATTTTTATCTGCGTGGCATGTAGTCATGATTAGAGACACTTCTTATGTAACTCTGTTTTCAGTTTCATTAGACATGTATCCAACACATAGCTCATGATTTCCTCTGAGAACCTGGTGCCAACCTTTCCCCTATGTAATGGTTCCCAAAGAAGGTTAACTTGGGCTATTTTTTCTCTGATTATAAAAGTAACCTACAGTTATTTGTAAAAATACTTGAAATAGAAAAGCATATGAAAAACATGAATTACCTATAACTACTCCACCCAGAGATGAGCATTTCTAGATTCTCTTCTGTACTCACATGTAAGGTGTGAGCTTTGCATGTGTGTTTGTTTCAGTGAATTGAGTTTCTTAGTAACCCTAATAATTTAGCACCCCTCTTCCCTACATGAGTTCTAAGCAAAGAAATAAATAAAACTAATCACCAAAGCGTGATAGATGAAGCCCTGAATCCGCCTTTGCCACAGATGGTGGAGGAGGATAACAGCCAGAAGTGCCTGCTATCTAACTACTAGCATTGGACAATATTGCCCACCCAAGTCCCGTCCAACATTGAACCTGGCTAGGCATGACTCAGGAAGACTTTGGGCATGGAAAAGGGGAGGAGAATTACTCCTCAAGGTCAGCTTACACCCAAGAAGGAAAAGGGAAGAACTAAGCCAAGTGCTGTCAGTTACTTTTTACCACAATCACAGGTCAGATTAATGTACTACCTTCCTTCCTAGGGAAGAGTGAATGAGACATGGGAAAAGGTTGGGGTGGGAGGCTGTCAGGTTGAAGGGCCTCAGAGGCTATGTCAAGGAGTTTGAATACTCTTCCAGGATGATAGGAAGCCATTAGACAGATTCTAGAAGAATGACTCGATCCAAGTTGTATTCTTAAAAGAACCACTCTGGCCACTTTTTTTTTTTTTAATTGAAGTATCATTAACATACTGTGTTATATTATTTTCAGGTGTACAACATCATGATTCGGCAGGTATTTTTTTTTTAACTATATTCAGTTAGCCACTGTATACTACATCATTAGTGTTTGATGCAGTGTTCAGTGATTCATTAGTTATATATAATGTCCAACAGTTCTATACATTACTAAACACTCACCATGATAAGTGTAGTTACCATCTGTCACCAGACAATGAGTATATTTCCTGTGCTATATTTTTCACCTCTGTGACAGTTGTTTATTTTATAACTGGAAGTTTGTACCTCTTAATCCTCTCCATCTGTTTCACCCATTCTCCCCACCACCACCCTCATCCCCTTTGGCAACCCCAAACTCTGTGCCACTTAGCATGGAGAATAACTATAAGAGGAGAAAGGTAGAAGTAAGGTGACTGGGAGCTGGCTGTTGCAGATTTCCAGGTAATTTCTTGGACCAGGGTGGTGGTGGTAGAGGTAATGTTTGGATTTTGGAGATTTTTTTTGAAGCTAGATTGACAAATGGGTAAAATTTAATGTAAAGGTAATTTTTTCACAGCATTTTGAATTATGCCTTTTTAAAGAGTTGTGCACTGTGTTATAAAGAAAACCACAGGCCTAAAATGGTATCACTTAGGTTAAGGCCCCAAGTCAGTAAACCAACACTTAATACCTAACCCATCTCTAGTTTCAACCCTCCAGGAATATAACCTTTAACCAGTCAACAAGGGAATTTTCTGGTCAGCACTAGGAAAATTACTGAGATACCCTTCCTGTTATCCTTAGGAGGGCAATTTTGCCTAAAATAGTGGATTCTTTGCTAATAATTTCTTTTTGTCCACCCCCTCTCTATCTTTAAAAACCCTTTCTTTTCTGTAGCTCTGTGGAGCTCCCCTCTACTTGCTAGAAGGGATGCTGCCCATTTCATGCATTGATTAATAAAGCCAATTACATCTTTAAAGTTTGCTTGGTTGAATTTTTGTTATTTAACAACTGGTATAATAATAGAGCATTTAATTTGAGAAATGACTCCATAAAACATTTGATCAGGGGCGCCTGGGTGGCTAAGTGGGTTAAGGCCCTGCCTTTGGCTTGGGTCGTGATCCCAGTGTCTTGGGATTGAGCCCCGCTTTGGGCTCTCTGCTCAGTGGGGAGCCTGCTTCCCCCTCTCTCTCTGCCTGCCTCTCTGCCTGCTTGTGATCTCTGTCAAATAGATAAAATCTTTAAAAAAAACCCCACACATTTGATCATCCATGTCGATGCAGATGGTGGGTATTCATCCTTTCTGATGGCTGAGTAATATTCCATTGTATATATGAACCACATCTTCTTTATCCATTCGTCCGTTGAAGGGCATCTCAGTTCCTTCCACAGTTTGGCTATTGTGGATGTTGCTGGTGTGAATGTTGGGGTGCATGTACCCCTTCTTTTTACTAACATCTATATCTTTGGGATCATTCCTTTTCATTCTTTCTGATTTTTTAAAAGATATTATTTATTTATTTGGCAGACAGAGATCACAAGTAGGTAGAGAGACAGGCAGAGAGAGAGGGGGAAGCAGGCTCCCTGCTGAGCAGAGAGCCCCATGCGGGGCTTGATCCCAGGACCCTGGGATCATGACCTGAGCCAAAGGCAGAGGCTTTAACCCACTGAGCCACCCAGGTGCCCCATGCTTTCTGATTTTTTTAATGGTAAGTAGGCTGTTTGGGGTTGAGAATTTGGATTACATGAAAATCTGTTTTGATTTTGTGTTATTTTAGGTAATTTTAAATAGTTTGTTTTACTTTTAGGATTATCTTATATCATTTGGTAATGTGGAGTAAGTGCTCCCTAACTCTATTCTATTCTTCTCTTTTCTTTCTTTCTTTCTTTGTTTCTAGAGAGAGTGAGCGAGCATGAGTGGGGGTACGGGAGCAGAAGGAGAGGAAGAGAGAGAATCTTAAGCAGGCCCCATGCGCAGTGTGGAGCCCTATGTGAGACTCAGTCTCAGGACCCTGAGATCATGACTTGAGCTGATATCAAGAGTCAGATACTGGGGCGCCTGGGTGGCTCAGTGAGTTAAGCCTCTGCCTTCAGCTCAGGTCATGATCCCAGGGTCCTGGGATCAAGCCCCGCATGGGACTCTCTGCTCAGCAGGGAGCCTGCTTCATCCTCTCTCTCTGCCTGCCTTTCTGCCTATTTGTGATCTCTGTCTGTCAAAGAAATAAATAAAATCTAAAAAGAAAAAAAAAGAGTCAGATACTTACAATAATCCCTGAATCTTAAAAAAAAAAAAAAAAGAGTTTTTGCATCTTCTATAGCATGAGTAAAGTCCTTTGCAGTTGTCTAGATAGGGCTGTTATGTCATTTAAAATGGTGGATCTCTGCAGGGTGACTATAGCCTCTAGAAAGCCTATATAAGGGATTCCTCTCTAGGAGGGATATTTCCTGAGCTATGTTCCTCAGCTTCAAGACATCTATGATTTATTTTGTAAGCTGAAGAGGCCAAACATTACTGTTTTAATCATTATAAACAACTTAGTAAATGTTAAATGTTCACTCAATAGAGCCACTAGTAGGGATTTTATATACAGAAAGTAGTGTCTGAGCCAAAAATGTGAAAGCGTTCTCTGGGCTGTGTGCATTCTCTTTTAACCTACTCTTTGATTCGTTGCAACTGGAGAAGGGATATAACCAGTAATGGCTTGAGCTCTAAAACTCTTGGTGTTAACAGTGAACATCCCTGTTCTGTGTTTTTGTTTTGTTTTTTAAAAATATCCTTCTTCTACTAATTATACAAGCCATAATAATTTACCATATTTCATAGAACTCAGAAACTTATTTTTATGTATGATACCCAAATTACAGGGCATTTCCAGATTCTGGTAACCATCAACACTTTGGAATATTTAACATATTTACCAGTTTTGTTCCGTATCAGAGTTTTTGTGTCTTTTAGCTCTCTTCTACAAAGTAATGTAAGGATCCAGTCTTAATTCAGAAGTATTTTTAAAGTTATTGCCCCAACTTATTTATAGTTAATTATATAAAGTGTTATTCTCACAGCTGTCTGATAAAAATGTTTACTTTTTGCTGTAAAAGTTTTACTTTGGGTGTGTAACGCTGATGCTCACGAGATAGGTGGTGAAGTCTCCGATTGCTGTGTATATCCTATAATAACCCTGTTTTATTCCGAAAAACAGTTGTTATGGTTTCAGTCTGATCATATAACAGAGAGAAAGCACTTACTTGTTTTGTAAAACTACTTTCTTTTGCCCACAGTAAGTTACATTTTCACTGTGACCAACTCTACAAGTATCTTTGCACAGACGGACACACACCCACACTTACATACACACACCCATGCAATTTAAATAGAAGTTTACCAAAACAGTTCCTGATCTTGCAATGTACAATGCACTCCCAGTTGTTTTCATTTCACTTTATTTCACTGTACTTCTAATAATCTATTAAATTGATTTTATGAACCACTAATGAGTTAGAATCCAGAGTTTACAAAATACTTTTGAAGCATGTCCCAGATATAATTTGATCTTTACAGTGACCTTGTGGTTATCGATCCTTTCAAGATATAATTAAAACCTGCATTTAAAAAACCAAAGTTAACACAGACCTGTACCCCTGGGGATAAAAATACATTATATGTTTATTAAAAAAAATTAAAAAAAAAACAAAAACCAAAGTTCTATGGGACACCTGGATGGCTCAGTCGGTTAAGTGTCTGCCTTCCACTCAGGTCATGATCACAGCAGGGTCCTGGGTTCAAGTCCTGCATCGGGTTACCTGCTCAGTGGGGAGCCTGCTTCTCCCTCTGCCTGGTCTCCTTGCTTATGCTCTCTCTGTCAGACAAATAAATAAATAAAATCTTAAAACACACACACACACACACACACACACAACCTGCAAAACCAGAAGCTCTGACTGATGAAGAAGAAATGGCTTGGGGCACTGAGTGACCAGCGGGCATCATGAACACAGCAGTCCCTTCAAATGGTGAAAGAGAGGAAGGGGAGCTGCTGAGATTTAGAACAGGAGGTGGATGGATGCAGTAGATGCTTTCTCTGCCTTGGGATTTTTGCCTCAATCCTTCAGGACATCTGCTATGCTACCAGAAATCACTAGTCGTTAGACTGTACTAGGTTGCTGGTATCTTGAAAAGCTACCAAAATTAGTTTGTCCAGGGCTCTACCTTTGAGATTCCCGTGGTTTACCCCCAGAAATCCCATCCATACTCATCCAGTCCAGTTTCACTAGTTAAGTGTGTTTCTCAAACTTCATTTGTTTGCGTACTATTCCCATAACTTTTCCCATCTCTTTACGCTATCTTGTTATTTACTTAATTTTAAAACACTGATTTTTCCACAGTTCGGCAATTGTGGCCATTGCTGCTATGAACATTGGGGTACAGATGGCCCTTCTTTTCACTACTTTCAGTATCTTTGGGGTAAATACCCAGTAGTGCAGTTGCAGGGTCATAGGGTAGCTCTATTTTTAATTTCGTAAGGAATCTCCACACTGTTTTCCAAAGTGGCTGCACCAACTTGCATTCCCACCAACAGTGTAAGAGGGTTCCCCTTTCTCTACATCCTCTCCAACACATTTTGCTTATTGTCTTGTTGATTTTGGCCATTCTAACTGATGTAAGGTGGTATCTCAATGTGGTTTTGATTTGAATCTCCCTGATGGCTAATGATGATGAACATTTTTTCATGTGTCTGATAGCCATTTGTATGTCTTCTTTGGAGAAGTGTCTGTTCACGTCTTCTGCCCATCTTTTGACGTGATTATCTGTTTTGTGTGTGTTGAGTTTGAGGAGTTCTTTATAGATCTTGGATATCAGCCCTTTGTCTGTAGTGTCATTTGTGATTATCTTCTCCCATTCCATTGGTTGCCTCTTTCATTGACTGTTTCCTTTGCTGTGCAGGAGCTTTTGATCTTGATGAAGTCTCAAGATTTCAATTTTGCTTTTGTTTCCTTTGCGTTTGGGGACATGTCTTGAAAGAAGTTGCTGTGGCCGATGGCAAAGAGGTTACTGCCTGTGTTCTCCTCTAGGATTTTGATAGATTCCTGCCTCACATTGAGGTCTTTTATCCATTTCAAGTTTATCTTTGTGTATGGTGTAAGAGTATGGTCTAGTTTCATTCTTCTACACATAGCTGTCCAATTTTCCCAGCACCACTTATTGAAGAGACTGTCTTTTTTCCATTGTATATTTTTTCCTGCTTAGTTGAAAATTATTTGACCATAGAGTTGAGCGTCCATATCTGGGCTCTGCTCTGTTCCACTGGTCTGTGTGTCTGTTTTTGTGCCAGTACCATGCTGTCTTGGTGATCACAGCTTTGTAGTAAAGCTTGAAATCAGACAACGTGATGCCCCCAGCTTTGTTTCTCTTTTTCAACATTTCCTTGGCAATTCTGGGTCTCTTCTGGTTCCATACAAATTTTAGGATTTTTTGTTCCAGCACTTTGGAAAAATGCTGTTGGTATTTTGATTGGGATGGAATTGAAAGTATAGATTGCTCTGGGAAGCATACACAATTTAACAATATTTATTCTTCCGATCCAGGAGCAGGAAAGCTCTTCCATCTTTTTGTATTTCCAGTTTCTTTCATGAGTGTTCTGTAGTTCCTCGAGTACAGATTTTTTACCTTTTTGGTTAGGTTTATTCCCAGGTATCTTCTGGTTCTTGGTACTATAGTAAATGGAATTGCTTCTCTAATTTCCCTTTCTATATTTTCTTTGTTAATATATAAGAAAGCAACTGATTTCTGTGCATTGATTTTGTATCCTGCCACAGTACTGAATTGCTGTATGAGTTCTAGTAGTTTGAGGGTGGAGTCTTTTGGGTTTTCCATGTAAAGTATCATGTCATCTGTGAAGAGAGAGAGTTTGACTTCTTCTTTGCCAATTTGAATACCTTTTATTTCTTTTTGTTGTCTGGTTGCTGTTGCTAGGACTTCTAGTACTATGGTGAACAACAATGGTGAGAGTGGATATCCTTGTCGTGTTCCTGATCTCAAGGGGAAGGCTGTCAGCTTTTCCCCATTGATGATGATATTCGCTGTGGGTTTTTTTATTTTAAAATTATAAATACTTTTTAAATTGAGGTAAAATGCACATAACATACAGCCAACCATTTTATTTTTTTTATTTTTCATTTTAAAATATGTAATTTTGTGGTGTTTAGTGTGTTCTCAGTGTTGTGCGATCACTAGCTTTCTCTAGTTTCAAAACTTTTTCATCATGCCATAAAAACACCCAGTGCGGGGCGCCTGGGTGGCTCAGTAGGTTAAGCCTCTGCCTTCGGCTCAGGTCATGATCTCAGGGTCCTGGGATCGAGCCCCGCATCAGGCTCTCTGCTCAGCAGGGAGCCTGCTTCCCCCTCTCTCTCTCTGCCTTTCTGCCTACTTGTGGTCTCTGTCTGTCAAATAAATAAATACAATCTTTAAAACAAAACAAAACCAAAACACCCAGTGCCCATGAAGTAATCATTCCTCATTCTCCCTTCCTAAAGGAAACATTGTAACACTACCATAAGCAAAAAGCCAATGTTGCTGTTAATAGAACATAGCAATTATTAAAATTGCATTAAAAACAAAACAATCATAAATACTTGCTAGATACTATTGTCAGCTGAGGCTCTGTGTCTGAATTTTTTTCTGTATTAAAGAGATAATTAGCAAGTGTTATGGAGGTAAAAAGACAAATCAGTGCTAAATCAAGACTTTCAGCTTGGAATTTTAAAAATAGGAGAATTTTAAAAATAGTTTTCTATGAGATTCACTACCATTTAATGCTATTTCCTTGTACCACCTCAAATCTGTCTTGCTATAGCTGAATTTATCCAACCCCCACCCCATCTTTTCACTTGCTTCATTTTTAAAGGGCGTCTGTATTATTCCCAGAGAGTTTTCTAGAGTGAAATTCAGAATGTGTTCTACCAAGTATGGTGATTGCAGTCTTCATCATTATCCTTGATTATATAAAATTAGGTATTTACCAAATAGTGAACTAGATGCTTTGGGAGTTTTAAAGAAAAGACACAGATTCTACTCTGGAATGATATAAATCTTTGTTGTAAAAATCTATGCACAATTAATACTTAGGAAATAAAACTCATAATAGTAGACAAGTAAGTTGATTGTATTCTAAAAGTTCACTGGTTTAAATTGGAACTTGTATACTTTTTTGTAGAAACAGTGTTAATATTAGCTAGTATTGTGAATATTTTAGGTTAGCCCAAATGAGCTTATCTTTCTGCACTCTGTACTCTCGGTTTGGTAGGACAAAAAGAGTACTTTGCCTCCCAAGCTTCAGTGTACTCATCCGAATAATAAACTTCATCTTTGTCTGGTTATACGGATCAAGTGAGATAACCTTTGTGAAAGTACAAAGCACCAGTACCTGGTCCTTAGGTGAAGGTCAGTAAGTGTGCCTTTTTTTATTTAGTCACTCATGTTCATAGTCTGGTTAGGTTGTTAGGAGAACTACATCAAGACTATATGCCCACAGGCACTTAGGTGGCTCAGTTGGTTAAGCATCCACTTTTGGCTCAGGTCATGATCCCAGGGTCCTGGGTTTGAGGCCCACATGGTGCTCTCCGCTCAGTGGGGAGCCTGCTTCTCCCTTTCCCTCTGCAGCTCCCGCGGCTTATGCTGTTTCACTCTCTCAAATGAATAAGTAAATAAAATCTTGAAAAAAAAACCAACCCACTATTTGCCCAAAGAAGTCAGTTAGCTTTGTTTTGTTGTGACCTATGGAACTTTACCAGAGAATTCAGTTTCTTCTCACTGCTACCTACCTCAACATTAGTAATTGTGGTGGTGGTAGTGATAGTAATAATAGTAATAATTATTAAAATAGGAGCTAACATTGTCCACTACTTTGTACCAGCAATTTTTATAAATGCTTTCAATCTCGTTGCTTGCTATACAGATTATGGCTTAATATTGATATCTCCATTTTAAGGATGAGTTAACTGAGACTCAGCAGTTTATCTGAGGTCATGCAGGAAAGAGTAGGTAGAGCTGGGATTCGACTCCAGGCAGTCTGGCTCCAGAGTCTGTACTTCTAACCACAATCTCGAGTCTCTGAAAGTGGGAAACCATTCATCTACCCAACTGAAGCATATTCTCTATATGTTGTTCAAAAGCCAGGAGATGCATATTATCAAGGGTAAAATTGTCTGATTAATGATCTGGTTCCAATAAGAAAAGATCCAACTTCTGTCTGTCTGCCTAGAAAGGCTCCACGGGGCTGGGTAAGTGGGGAGTGGATCCTGGAGAGAAGAGAGAAGTCGGAGGATAGTGCAAAGGAAATTCCTGGGTCTTTCTATCACAATTAATGAGGATCAAAATGGAATAAGGCTGGAAGAGGAGAGGAGCTCAGTTTAGACTCAGATAATTAGACAAGGAGTGACTACCACAGTCTTTCCTTACATCTGTATTTCCAAATGCTGTCACCTAAATTGACTGCATAAGAAGTGCTTCTAAATTTTATATCTATTTCCCTTGGTAAAAATGTGTGGTGTCCACATTTATTAAAGGAAGTAATTCACTCTGTACTATATTTATGCTGTCTGTATTTTATTACTGAGATAGTGAATCAGGATGATAGAAATAGCATAAAATTAAGACATTTTACTAAGTTTAAATGGCCATAACTTAAATGGAATTCTTTGTCATTGACTAGATCTAGTAGCCAGATGACATTTTGCTATTTTATTTTTAAACCTAGGAAGATTTGCCTATAAACCATTTAGTAGCAGAGCAGACTTTCCAAGTGCTATGAGCTAAAACATATGGAGATGCTAAAGATATTTGCATGGGGCTTGAATGTTTTCCCACACATAAAATCTGTATCTTAAGGAGGGAAAGATATTTTAGACGTTTCACTGAAACACTAGTTAGAAGTTATAGCAAGATACATGATAGTTATTATTTTTTATATTGAAAAATTAGTACTTTTAAATAGATATGATAAGCCAAAAAGTTTAAAAAAATCTATACTGTAAGCCTAAGCCCTAAATTAGGAAGTGACCCTCCGTTATAACCCTGAAACTGACATAGTTGTGTGTGCGTGGATGTGTTTGAGTTTGACACTGATTGCTTGTTTGTCTGGGGCTTTCCCATTCACAAAGATAGACTTGGACCGAGTGTCTCTGTTTTATCTTACAGGAGAGTATTTTTCAGTATCTTAAAAACCAATACATATTCTGTGTTTTGCAGTTAGCTATGAAGACTTTGTTAAGCTTTACTTTCTGTACTCTGTTACAGAAACAGTAGGAAATCGAATATGCTTTTTCAAACAAATCTCTGTCCTTACCCCACACGGTGATTTGCCATGCACTGCCTGGGGGCATTGGGGTGGGGTGAGGTCGAGAGGAAGGCCTGGTTTTTTTCCCTTTCAGTAAATGGCTGTGTGCAGGAGAGGTATATGATCAGAGTTGTTTTTGAAGAATCACTTTGTTGTGCATGTGGAGGCCTGGGGGTCATTTAAGAGGTGCTAGGTGAGTCCAGGCCCAGTGAGAGGTGAGAATGGAGATCAATCCAAGAAGTGGATTAGAGAGATATTTAGAATATAGGACAGACACATACAATTCCGTAAATGTTTGTGGAAGAGGAGGCAGGATGAGTGACTGACCAGGCTGAGGAGCTGGGATGCATGCCACCATCGAGGCAGGGAGATTTGCTTGAGGAAGTAGAGGAGGGAGAGGATGCTGGAAGGAGTTCAGTTTGGGTTGTGTTTATTCACAAAAGCCTCAATTCCATATCCAACTCAGTGGAATAAATGAATTAGTTAATTTATTAATTCTTGGGGCTTATGTCCATGCACATTACTCCTTTGTCCCAATTTTGACTAAAAAGTGCCCCTTTTGCCCTGGGGCTGGGCTTCTATTTCTGAAACCTCACTGAGATTGGATTCTTTCCCCCATGATATCCCAGCCTAATTTCCTTGTTTCTTTTCTTTCTTTATTTTTTTTTTAAGATTTTATCTATTTATTTGTCAGAGAGAGAGAGAGAGAGAGAGAGCGAGTGCACAGCAGGGTGAGCCACAGACAAAGAGAGAAGCAGACTCCCCGCTGAGCAGGGAACCTGATGCAGGACTCGATCCCAGGATCCTGGGATCATGACCTGAGCCGAAGGTAGACGTTTAACTGACTGAGCCACCCAGGTGCCCCTAATTTCCTTGTTTCTGCTTGTTGAATTTCCATGCCTTGACCCTATGCCTCCTCTACCTATAAACCACTTTGCCTACGATCTCTGTCCCATGTTTAACTAGGATCCTGACCAACTCCCTGCCTGTCTTAACTTAGCTTTAGATCAAAATTCTCTTCTGGATGCATGTACTTGGGAGAGGTGGCACTATGTGCCTTGTAAGAGATGTGTCTTCTCTGTGTCCCTGTGCACTAACTTTGATGGGGGCTGGGAAAGCTCGAGATGCTGCAGAGCAGAGGACCACGGCCTACTAGACCTTGTGCCGCTGCTGCTTCAGAGTCGGCCTTGGAAGTAAACCGCTCCACCCTCCAGGGCCTGTCACGTTCCTGCTGAAAATGTTTGATTTCAGTCTAATAATGAGAAAACATCAGACAGATCCAAACTGAGGGATGATGTGGAAAATAACTGGTCAGTACTTTCCACAAGAATCAAAATAACCTATTCTAGATTGGAGGATACTCGGGACATGACCGCTAAATACAATGTGAGGTCCTGTGTTCAGTCTGGACCAGACATAGTGGTAAAACTGGTGAAATTGGAATTAGGCCTATAGATGATTTAATAGAATTCTGTCAGTGTTAATTTCTTGTTTTTTAAATAATTGTACCATGGTTATTTTAGATGTTAACATTAGGGGAGGCTGGGCAATGGGTATGTGGGAACTTTTTGTAATTTTTTTGTAAATTAGAATTATTTTAAAATAATGAGTTTAGGGCATCTGAGTGGCTCAGTCAGTTAGGTGTCTGCCTTTGGCTCAGGTCATGATCCCAGAGTCCCAGGATTGAGTCCTGCCTTGGACTCCCCACTGAGCAGGGAGTCTGATTCTCTCTCTGACTCTCCCCCATCTCATGCTGTCACTCACTTTCTCAAATAAATAAATAAAATCTTTAAAAATTTTTTAAAAAATAATGAGTTTAAAACTTGCATTAATTTTTTAAAAGATTTTTTATTTATTCATTTGAGAGAGAGAGAGAGCAAGTGAGAGCATGAGCAGGGGCAAGGGACAGAGGGAGAGGGAGAAGCAGATTCCCCTCTGAACAGGGTGCCTGATTTGGGACTTGATCCCAGGACCTTGAGATCATGACGTGAGCTGAAGGCTGACGGTTAACCCACTGAGCCATCCAGGTGCTCCTAAAACTTGCATTTTAATCTTAAAAATGATTTTGGAACAGCCTTAGTGTCAACGTGACAAAGTCAACTCATCCAACTCTTTTTCTCTCCATATTCTAAGTCTCAAAGTGCCAAGGTTAGTAGATTTTGAAAATTTTGAAGGAGATAGTTATACAGGGCAGCAGGAAGTTCTATTTAATAAATGGAGAGGTAATTTTTTGCTTTTTGACATCCCTGAGGATTAGTAAAGCTTAACATAAGAATATGTTCAAGAAGTATAAGTGCATATAAATGATTTACCTTCTGAGGGTGGCCCTCTGGAGGACAGTCATGTCTCCTGATGCCATGAGATGAGTGTTAGTGGGAAGCAGAGCACAGCTCTTACACCAAAAGCCAAAAATGCCGTATGCTGGCTTTCTCAGCCTTGTTTGTGTTTCTAGAATGCAGGTTTTCAGCCTAGGCTTGAGCAATCAAGTTCACCTGCTCCGGGCTTTGAATCAGGAGCTGGTGAGAGGGGGAGAATTCATCCAGGGGTGGGAGTAAGAGCAGAGGCTACCATTTTCAGGGGTACCAGCAACGCTGATGGTGTCACATCCAACATTCTGAAGTGGCCATGGTGCCTTCCTGACTTGCTCTGGATTCTGAATCTGGCTGGCATCCTGACTCTGCCAGACCTGCCTTGTTCCCACACAGTTTCTGAGCCTGGTTCTGCAGTTTCCCCAGCAACTATAGGATGCATTTTCTGTTATTTCAGTGAATTCATTTTCTTGTACAGTTGAGAACTCTTAACTGGTAATGTACAGATCTATTCATGTTTAGTTGTTAGCTAAAATATCAGAGGTAAGATAGAACCCTTCAGCCTATGATTTTAATGGATTTAATACTTTTCCCTGTGGTTGATAGAACTTTATACAGCCTCTATATTTCTTATCCTGTCTATTAGGACACTAAAATGAGTTTATGTAACAAGAGTTAGTTTGAGGCATGTATATTTCAGATTTAATGTTCTCTTGTATGTGTTATATTGATCTGTTGAGTTTGAGAGTCATTACAGTGTAAAGGTTAACAGTATAATTTCTGCAGATTTGCCTGGATTCAAATTCAGGCTGTGCCACTTATCTGAATAGTTTCTCCACTTATAAGATGGGGATAATAACCGTACTTCCCCTCAGCTTATTAGGAGGACTAAATGAATGTATGTGTATGTATTATATTAGCTATTGTTAGCTACTGCTGTTATTTTGATTCTCTGATCAGCTCAGAAGTTTATTTTTGTTCCATTTTCTGCTTAATTTTTATATGTCAAGTCCTTTAATCTTCTTTGTGTCTGCAGTAAGTTTTCTCTTTGTTGACTTCTGTAGTAGGTGTCTTATAGGAGAAAGTTCACACCAATGCTAAGATCTGAGATCAGATTTTGTGAATTGATAATGTTATTGAATCAACTCTGTTTTTGGCAGTTTTGGGAATCTATACAGCCTTTCAGTTTTTAGCCAATTTGCTTATAAGTAAAAGTGATAACTGCCACCCCAACTTAAGAAGGAATTGAATTTGTTACTTTGAGAGCAAGACTAAAATATTAGCTTCTCTTAATTATCTTTAAATATTTCTAGAATAATTCGATATACATAGTGCTTAAAAGAAAAAATGTATCTAACTTAATTAAATGGATTTTTATAAGCCAGATGAGCAAAATTAAGCTATTCACTGACCGCCCAAGAGATGAGTAAGTTAGAACATTCGGTAGAAATGGAGAACATAAAAACAACCCCTGAGAGTTACTCATTTAAATAATGAACAACAGCATCATTGTGTTGAGCCTTTGAAATTCTTTCCCTCGTTGCCTATTGGAGTAAGTTTTCCTTAAAGAATTATTATACCAGTATGATGGAAAAAAACTGAAAAAATTTTCCTGACAAACTTCACACTTTCTGATCTTGTGATTAAGACTCAGTGATTTTAATCATTATGATCGTGGTTCTTTCCCAGTGGATATGGACATCATTATCCATCTCTGAAGGCTCATCAAAACCTTCTTCAAAGTTTTATTGTAGTCAGTTAGCAGCCTATGAAAGGAAGGCCACAGTGCTCATTGGGGCTGCTAGTGAGACAGAAAGAAGTTAAAAAATTACCCTCTAAATACTTTTCCTGCCTAATCTGCAAATCTAGGAATGCTCATCTTTGGACCTTAATAATTAATGAATGTTGTTAGTCTTGGTTCCTCCATTTTTGTAGCTCTTAAGCTTTTTCTGGTCTGGGTGTGTTGTATAGTTCTTTGTCAGCGGCTCTGGCCTTTTACATTTTAGTTGATGCCAGTGTCACCTGTTTTCGATTAGAAGTTCCTTGAGGGCAGTGACTCTTTGGCTTGGGTTCTACCGTCCTCTTTGATGGTGATCATGATGATGAAGTGGTTTGCTTCTTTGATTTCCAGTATACTTTTGACTTCTGGTTAGCATATTCTGAGAATTAATAATATTGCCTCTATTTCTCAATATTCATCTCCTTTCCAATTGCCTATTGTGTAATAGCTAATGTAATAACTATGGTTTGTTGATCATTTTCTGGGTACTGGAGGTGTGTGCGAGCACTTCACATTTATTATTGCATCTAATTCTCGCCACAATTCACTGAAATTTGTGCTGTTTTCTCATTTTACAGGTGAGAAAACTAAGGCTTAAAAAAAATTAAATAACTTGCCCCTTGTGTACAATTAGAAATACTAAAGCTGAGAGACCCAGGTCTTTGTGATTTTAAAGGCACTGCTTTCAGGCACTGTATCATGGTTTTCTTTGAGTCCCCATGGACATTTGCATGTGTCATTGATTCTTTTATTTCTCTGAAATTCAGAATTAATTTTCATTCCTTACAGAATGCCTACAGAGTTAAAATTGTAATGGCATGCTCTTGAAAAAATGAATATTTCACTGAGTTGTCTTCACTTATTAGGGAAAACAATTTTAAAAATGTTTTCCTACCCCATTTATTTAACACCAAAACCCTGTTATTTGAATTGTTAATGCTGTTTAGAATATGGAGTGGACATTTCCTGATGGTAGCTGCCGGCATTGATACATTTTGTAGTTCCCTGATAATTCCTCTATAGCTATGCCTTAGCCTTTCTGATGTGGCATTCACTAGTCTTTGATAAATAGACTGTATTGTGTGGTTTTTTTTTTTCCTTGAGAGAATGATGGAGTTAAAAATAATCACAATAATAATTTTAAAAGAACATGCTGACATTTAGATCTAAAGACTTTCTCCTCTAGGCTATAGAGTGTTAAAAGTAGGTCACACTTTGGGTTTAAACTCTGAACAGATACTTGCTCTCTGTATTAGCTTACCTTTTGATCTTAAAGCAGCACTTATTCTTGACTTCAGTAAATTTTAAATTGTCCTTCCCAATTTGAAATACCATATGAAATGAAAAATTACCATTTAAAGGAGAAAATTAAAGGAACAAGTTTCTGTCTCCTTGAGGAATTGGAACTTTTCTTCAGTCACTGATTTAAGCTAGAAATACGAGACGGTTTATAAGTATAGAAGTTTATGCTCACTTGACTAAAATGAGGTATAGGGTAGCATCTTTCAAATTCTCTGTCGAGTTACCTTTCATTAACCAGAGGACAGCAGAGTAAGAGAGTGTTTGCAGGCTACTCCCTAAATAGAGCCTGCCTCACTGAGTTAGCGTAATTGTCAATTCACTAGTTTCCCAGTGCTCTATTCATTACAACAAAATTTCTGTGGGTCTTTTGAACTGTTTTTCCTCAGTTCCACACCACCACAAACCACTGAAGAACATGACCTTTAGCCTTTCCTCTTTTATTTCTCTGATTCACAGCATACTTTCTTATACTTAGAATTTCTCTTCCAGATTCCCCTGCCCGGTACTGCCTAGTTCCAGTTATGTGTAAACAGCAGGTTCACTTTTCTGCTGTAGGCATCAATCACTGAAAAATGTTTTTGCAAATGGATTTTTTTTGTTCTATAGTAGGGCAAACACTTTTAGATGTCAGCTGTTTTCGAAAAGCTTATTCTATGGCTGGAGAAGGTTAGTGGTGGTGGAAGTGTAATTAAAGGTTACTTTAAATTTTCTAGATCTAGTAACTCTCAATACAATATTTGATATAAATATAACTATTAGAGTTTTGAAAGCATGATTGCTAAAAATTTGGTACCTGTTTACTTGTAGAGTAAGTATTTCTTTATTTGTATCAACTGCCTATAGTTATGTAGTGTGAGGAGGTATTTGTTTCAAGATCAGTTAACTGGTGTTGATTTATTTCACATTTTAGTTCCCTAGCCCGCTGTTACCCCCACCTCCCAGTATTACCCGTCCTACTCTTCTCTTCTTCTCTATACCAAGTCTAGTTTTTCCTCCCAAATGCTTAGTACAGTTTTCTCTTTCCTTTCTTCCTCCATTTCTTTCTTGTCTTGTTACTGAAAATAATAGTTAACTAAATTCTTTGTTTAGAAAATAAGAATTATATTCTTTGTCTTATTACTATTTATATTTGACATTATAATCTTGATCTCTGTTGCCATGGTTTAAAATAGGAGTCCCCAGACTGTTGAAAGTGAGCAGAAGATTATAATCCTATATAAGTATTTAAGGGGTCCCATTGAAGATGGTCTAAAAGAGAATATTTCCAGCGTGAAACTGTCGAAATAAGACACTTACCATTCACGACAACCAGGAAGTGGGGAAGTATAATTAGAATCGGAAAAGAGAACCCTGTTGGAGGCATAATGCTTAGAAGTACACAGTGAACGTGCATTTTGTACTGACTCACAAAGTACTGACACCGAAAAGGCATTTTTCGCTTACCTAAGGAATACAGAGAGAGTGACATAAGAAGAAGAGCGTAGAGTGAGAGATCAATTAAAAACTGATCCTGCAGATGTTTTTTTATCTTCACTTTCTTATACCAGCTTCTAATTAATTTCATCAGCTGTTCATAGAGAAAATGACCCAGCATCCTAACTAATCCCAACTAATACTTACTGCATAAATACTATTGCTTGGTCCACTTATCTTCATAGGATTATGATCTATTTCAAAGTATAAGAACAGTCCAAAACTGACCAGAATTATACATAAGCATTTTTAACGTTTGTTTTTTGGTGACTAATAAGTAAGCAATATGTTTTCCTAAAGAGAATGAAATCTTGCTAATTAATTAGGAAACTCAGAGGTATTTTGAACTTGTAATGATAGTTCTTATATCTACCAAATGTAGGATTTAGATAAGATGTTAGACTGTTCTTCAGGAAATGAATATTATTCTTCCAACAGAATTGTCACGCTTCAAGTTTTTATGACTTCCTTGGGCATTTTGGGAAATAATTTTTAGATTTTCTAAAATATTTTAACCTCTACCCAAATGAGAAGGCAGCATGAGAAATAATTCCCTTTCTAGCATTCCTTATAGAAAGGCAAGAGCTTTGTTTCTGTGGTTGTTGCTGTTAAACAATTTTAGGAACAATCATGAAATAGTGAGGTCTTTACCATTGCATTTTATATAATGTGTGACTATCATGATATTACACAGACTGTTACCAGATACATCTAGCAAAAGGCTGTTTTCTTTTTTTTTTTTTTTAAATAAGCTTATAGTATTTTTTTTTTTTTTTTAAGATTATTTATTTGACAGACAGAGATCACAAGTAGGCAGAGAGGCAGGCAGAGAGAGAGGAGAAAGCAGGCTCTCCACAGAGCAGAGAGCCCGATGCGGGGCTCGATCCCAGGACCCTGGGATCATGACCTGAGCCGAAGGCAGAGGCTTTAACCCACTGAGCCACCCAGGCGCCCCTGTTTTCTTGAACTTTGTAAAATTTTTCACAAGATCTGAAATCAGAGCTGATGCTTGCTCTTTTGTGTAGCCTAGAGTTTGTAAAGGAAAAACAGCAGCACTGCTTTTTGATTATCTGTGCTATTTCCAGCCTTCCTATTCCTTCCTATATCCCGTGGTAAAACAAACTTAGGAACAACTGAAATTTATTTAAAAAACATTTTTGAAGGGGCGGGGGGTGGGAGGTTGGGGGAACCAGGTGGTGGGTATTAGGGAGGGCACGTATTGCCTGGAGCACTGGGTGTGGTGCAAAAACAATGAATTCTGTTTCGCTGAAAAGGAAAAAAAAACTTTTTTTTTGACCTGTAGAATAAATTCAGTGTCTTTTATTCTGTGTTGTGTCTTGTGATACTTTTGAGCTTATTTGGACATTTTTTCCTAGTTCACGCTGCCCTATATCAGCTATACCTAAATGTCTACATGTTCACTGTGTGACATAAAATGCTAAATGCCAACACTTTTCCTCATGAAGTATTATATCTTAGCTTTGAGTGCCTCAGACACAGGAGGCACTTGATAAATATCGACAGGCTGAAGTGTATGTATAAAAGAGAGTTTTCAAAAATATTTTTAAAAATAGTTGTCTTGGGGTGCTTGGGTGGCTTTGCAGGTTAAGCCTCTGCCTTCAACTCAGGTCATGGTCTCAGGGTCCTGGGATTGAGCCCCGCATCGGGCTCTCTGCTCAGCGGGGAGCCTGCTTCCCCCTCTCTCTCTGGCTGCCTCTCTGCCTACTTGTGATCTCTCCCTCTCTGTCAAATAAATAAATAAATAAAATCTTTAAAAAAAAAAAAAATAGTTGTCTTACTGAAACAAATTAATGTTCCAATTTTCTCCCCACCAAGAAATTTGCCCCATATTAAAAAAAGGTTCATCAGTAGATATATGGGAAGATCAAATGAAAAATGTTTATTTTGAGAGGATATACCTAATAAATGCAATTTTCAGTATCTTCTCTTGCTTGACTAAGATGGTGGTAATTTCTGCAATCTGTGAAGAGCCCTTGGGTTCTATTCTGAAAAGATCATGTCTTTCAGGCATGCTGAATTCTCTTCTGTTTTAATCTAAATTTATGAAGCCACTCCACTGTAAAGTATGATGCCATAATCTAGAAACACAGTGATTAATCCCAGTATTGACTTGAACTAATTAATAACTTTTTTAAAAAACAGAAAAATACTTTCCAGAGAAAGAGAGCTATTCTTTTAGTGGTAATCTGTTGGTAGCTTAATTGTGAGGAGTAACTATAAAAGAAAACATCAACAAACATGGTTGGTACTCTTCACCCATTATTTGTTATCCACAGTTTATGGAAAAAAGAGTGGTTTGATATATTTCTTCGGCTTTGAACAAAACAACACTATAAGGTTGAGTACTTCCTCTTTCTTTGTACTTCACTATTCATAGGGTTTTAAATTATAGCTAAAATGAATGTGTCTTCTTTATGAAAGGAAAAGTAACTAGAACTTTCAAATATGAAGATTTTATTTCATATATAAAAATGGCAATTTGGATCAAGGATTTTCGCAGATGTTTTTAGTTTTTATCTCTTCTAACTTGCAGTGATCCTATTGAATTTTACTTTTAAGACATTGATTTCTTTTTCATTGTTAACATTGTCAGCGGCCTCTAAATGATTTTTATGTCATTTCTAAATGATTTCTAAATCAATGATTTAGAAATCATTTAGAAATGACATAAAACTAAACTGTGACTCTTCAGTGATAAAATCCCTGAAAAGCATATTCCTGTACCCAACTTCATAAAAATTAAATCAAATTAAAATTTTAAAAAGATATTTTTAAAAAGTTCTTGTGGGGCACCTGGGTGGCTCAGTGGGTTAAAGACTCTGCCTTTGGCTCAGATCATGATCCCAGGGTCCTGGGATTGAGCCCCGCATCCCATGGGGCTCTCTGCTCAGCGGGGAGCCTGCTTCCTCCTCTCTCTCTCCCTGCCTCTCTGCCTACTTGTGATCTCTGTCAATGTCTGTCAAATAAATAAGTAAAATCTTAAAAAGAAAAACTTTTAAAAAGTTCTTGTGTGTATATTAGAAAAGCTTCATGTAGTAAAAGGTACCTGGATTTTGACAGGTTAACTAGGGCACGCAGAGAGGAGAGAGGCAGGCTCTCTAGATAAAGAACAGCATTGGCAACAGTGTAAAGTAGAAAATGCAAGTCTTGCCAAGTAACAGTGCCAATTTGAGTTTATCTAGAGCAAAGGATTGCCGCTAGGAGTAGTAGGAAGGAGGACCAGGAAGCTGGGTTGGGTCCAGATCATGGAAGAACGTGAGTGTCATCGTGCTTGGTTTTAGACATTCATTCATTCATTCACTCATTCATTCATGAATTTACTTACTTTCTTACTTAACCTATTAACTTGTGTATTTTCTTTCTTATTTTGCATTGTCACTTTCTAAAGGTCTGTGCATATGGAAGTAACACGACCAACAAAGTTTTATGAGAACAGTTAATTTGGCGTGGGTATATAAGATGGTTGCGATGGGAGAAAGATCTTTCCTTACCTTGAATTATTATAATAATTGCGATGAAGCTGAAGAGCACGATGGGAAGTGGCACTTGTGATCTTGAGCAGGGTCATTAATCTTTCTGATCCTGTGTGGTTTTTCTATCTAGACAGTGGGTAAAACAAAAAATACCTTTCCTAGTTGTCTCACTGGGTTGTTGTGACCAAGAATGTGATAGTACACATAAAAGTGGTTTGTAAACTATGAAGTTAGTATATATTTAGCCCTATATTACTTATTATATCATTGTCAGTATTTATGGGAACACTCAGGGGTTGTCAGCCATCATAGTGGTTACTAAAAGGCGGCATTGGATGTGAGAGATGTATTATATCAAGGGATATCTGGTAAGGGTCAAAGATTATGCTTAGTGACTAAAAAATTATAGAAGGTTAGCTAAAATTTTAAAGATTTTTATTTATTTAATTGACAGATGACAAGTAGGCAGAGAGGCAGGCAGAGAGAGAGAAGGGAGGAAGCAGGCTCCCTGCTGAGCAGAGAGCCCGATGCGGGGCTCAATCCCAGGACCCTGGGATCATGACCTGAGCCGGAGGCAGAGGCTTTAACCCACTGAGCCACCCAGGCGCCCCGGTTAGCTAAAATTTTAAAAAGTCAGGACAGGGAGCAGGTTTGGGGGTAAAATGTATGAGTTCAGTTCTAGGAATAATAGTCAAGTATCATATGGTTTCACTTATTTGTGGAGCATAACAAATAACATGGAGGACATGGGGAGATGGAGAGGAGAAGGGAGTTGAGGGAAATTGGAAGGGGAGGTGAACCATGAGAGACTATGGACTCTGAAAAACAACCTGAGGGTTTTGAAGGGGCGGGGGGTGGGAGGTTGGGGGAACCAGGTTGTGGGTATTAGGGAGGGCACAGATTGCATGGAGCACTGGGTGTGGTACAAAAACAATGAATACTGTTACGCTATAAATAAATAAATAAATAAATAAATAAATAAAAGGAAAAAAAAATAATTATTGGAAGAAATAATAGTAAATCTGAGTGGAAATGTCTAGTATCATTACATGTTAAAGGCTTTGCTTGAGAGAAAGTTCTGGAACACAGTGGGGTCGAAATTTGGGGATCCATTTGCATGGCAGGTTATTGAAACTATTGAAGTGCATTCGTGAGCTCTTGGGCAGTAGGTATGGAGAGGAGAGCAGACATTTAGGGGCAAAACCATGCACATAATTTGTTCCCTCACATACTATCTCATATGTTTTGCTGCTTATTTTGAGGAGGAGAAGACACTGTGCTTTGTAACTCCCTCTGCTACGCAACTACCCACTCTTTTTTTATACTGTCCTGAAACAGCAACACTTGCTTTAGCAGAACTTCCTTGAGGGCTTTCAGAACATCAATCAGCAGAACAGGCTTTGTTTGTATAAAGGCATTAACTGGCTATTTATCTTTACTTTTGAAAGGGGGAAAAAAAAAGTCTTTTTTATCTCTGGATCGATACTTCTGTCTCATTTCTTGAACTGATTTGGTGGTTCTGGCAATTAAAGTTGGCATGATAGTGAGAAAGGCTGAGAATCAGTCTGCTAATGTGGCCCTGGGGACAAGATATTTATTGGAGTCCAAATCTTGTAACCTGGGCCATTGCAGCAGGACCATCTGGTAGGATGTGCAAGTTTACCCTGTCAGTTAAGGCCCTTGATAATCTGATCCCAGTAAGTCTTCTCTACCTTATGGTCTAAATTTCTGTTTTTTTGTTTTGTTTTGTTTTGTTTTTTGTTTTTAAAGATTTTATTTATTTATTTGACAGACAGAGATCGTAAGTAGGCAGAGGTAGGCAGAGAGAGAGGAAGGGAAGCAGACTCCCTGCCGAGCAGAGAGCCCAATGTGGGGCTTGATCCCAGGACCCTGGGATCATGACCTGAGCTGGAGGCAGAGGCTTTAACCCACTGAGCCACCCAGGCACCCCGACATTTCTGTTTTCTGATCAAACTGTTTCCAGAACATGCCATGTATTTTAAACTTCCTCCATACCTTCAACTAGGCAGTTTCCTCAGCCTTAGTATCTCCTCCGACCATGGAATACCAGTCTTCCATTAAGGCCCAGTTCAGATGTGTCTGCCAAGAGAGAAATAATTGTCCCTTTCTTTGCTTCCCCAAAGTGTTTTAAATCAGGAATATATAAGAGGTCTAGCTCTAGAGTCAGACTTTGTAGATTTAAATTCTACTTCTAAGTATATAACCTGCCTCCTCATCTGTAAAATGGGAGGTTTTATGAAGATAAAATAAAATAATATAAATAAAGAGGTTACCCTGGGAATGGCACATAGTAAGTACTTATTAATACATGTGATTTTTTATAGTGATTATTATATCTTGAAACCATGAAAGTGGTTTCATTCTTAGTTACTCATAGTTGTATACTTTTTTGTCTCCTTTGCAAGATTGGCGGTCTTGGGGGCCTCCAGGGCCCTGTGGTAGTTATTTTATTCCTCAGGGGGTCTAGGACAGTGCCTCATTTACAGTAGGAACTCCATAATTGAATATATGAATTGAGGAACCAATTGACTGTGGATATGGAACAACAGTAATGGTTTGGTCTCCCTTCCATTGAAACCATAGTGTCTTCAAATCCAAATTTATTTTTTTTTATTTTATTTCTTTTCAGTGTTCCACAATTCATTGTTTATGTACCACACCCAGTACTCTATGCAATACGTGCCCTCCATAATACCCACCACCAGGCTTACCCAAACCCCTACCCCCTTCCCCTCCAAAACCCTGTTTGTTTCTCAGAGTCCCCAGTCTCTCATGGTTTGTCTTCCCTTTCAATTTCCCCTAACTTACTTCTCTCCATCTCCCAATGTCCTCCATGTTATTCCTTGTGCTCCACAAGTAAGTGAAACTGCATGATAATTGACTCTCTCTGCTTGACTTATTTCACTCAGCATAATCTCTTCCAGTTCTGTCCATGTTGATACAAAAGTTGGGTATTCATCCTTTCGGACGGAGGCATAGTACTCCATAGTATATATGGACCATATCTTCTTTATCCATTCATCTGTTGAAGGGCATCTTGGCTCTTTCCACAGTTTGATGACTGTGGCCGTTGCTGCTATGAACATTGGGGTACAGATGGCCCTTCTTTTCACTACATCTGTATCTTTGGGGTAAATACCTAGTAGTGCAATTGCAGGGTCATAGGGAAGCTCTATTTTAATTTCTTAAGGAATCTCCACACTGTTTTCCAAAGTGGCTGCACCAACTTGCATTCCCACCAGCAGTGTAAGAGGGTTCCCATTTCTCCACATCCACTCCAACACATGTTGTTTACTGTCTTATTAATTTTGGCCATTCTACCTGGTGTAAGGTAGTATCTCAATGTGGTTTTGATTTGAATCTCCCTGATGACTAATGCTGATGAGCATTTTTTCATGTGTTTGTTAGCCATTTGCACGTCTTCTTTGGAGAAGAGTCTGTTCACACCTTCTGCCCATTTTTTGACGTGATTATCTGTTTTGTGTGTGTTGAGTTTGAGGAGTTCTTTATAGATCTTGGATATCAGCCCTTTGTCTGTAGTGTCATTTGCAAATATCTTCTCCCATTCCGTGGGTTGCCTCTTTGTTTTGTTGACTGTTTTCTTTGCTGTGCAGAAACTTTTGATCTTGATGAAGTCCCAAAAGTTCATTTTCACTTTTGTTTCCTTTGCCTTTGGAGACATATCTTGAAAGAAGTTGCTGTGACCAATGTCGGAGAGGTTACTGCCTGTGTTCTCCTGTAGGATTTTGATAGATTCCTGCCTCATGTTGAGGTCTTTTATCCATTTCAAGTTTATCTTTGTGTATGGCATAAGAGAATGGTCGAGTTTCATTCTTCTACACAAATCCAAATTTAAAAGGATAACACTTTGTTTTATTTTCTTTATAAATTACTGCCCATTTTTACTCTGACACCCCCTCTCTTACATATACTGTGGCGTACACACCTTAATCATGTCACATACTGACTTCTAACTGGCATCACATAAGTAATAAGTTTATACCCAAGTGATAACTTTTCAAAAAAGAATTAGGACTCTAACTCATGTGAAGAAATGACAGAAAGGCTAAATTTGTTAGCTTTTTGTTGTTTAGGTGACTCATTGTTTTTAATTAAATATAGATAAGAGTCTCTAAAATTATGAACATTGTTTAACATAGTTATAGATTAATGCTCCCATACTATCTCTCTTTTACAGTGAAAATGGAAAATACCTAGATATATATACCCATTTCCCATAAAATATTGAACATGCTGGTTACATAAGAACTATATATCCACAAATGCTACCTTTTCAGTGGAAATTCAAATAGAACCAACTCTCTAATCCTATGTGATAGTAAGAAGGGGCAGCCTGAATATTAGACTACCAGACAATTGCTTGTCATCTCTAAATGTACTGTGCCCTCTCCCACTGTGCCCTAGAAAATATGTTCCTTCTACCTACTATATACCTTGCCCCTTTCTCTGCCTAGTGACCTCCCAGCAATCTTCCAAAACTGTCCTTAAATGTAATTATCTCTGTCAAAACATTCCTGCCCCTAGGTAGAATTTGTTCCTTGCTCCTCTCTGCCTGTGTGAGACCCCTTGGAGCTCTCCTTCCACACTCCACTGTGAATTCCCGGAACAGCAGCCATCTCTGTAGCCTCAGCTTCCCAAGTACTTAGGGGCTCTAGAAATGTTCAAAGTTTGGATGAACTGGGGAATGAGTTGAGTAAATTAGAAATCCACAAATAGTCCCAAATCCAGGATTTTGGTAAGAGGGATAGGCTAGCAACTTGCTTTCTCCCAGCCATTTGCCAGCCATATTTTTTGTTTTAAGACAAAATCAAACATTTGAAGTTTTAGTTTCATTATTTAGTTTCATTTTATCTTGCCACTTTCTGCCAGAAGACCATTTGTTCAAGAGACTGGAAGTAGAAAACTGAATACTTTGCATTTGGGCTACTCAATTCCTGATCTCTATGCTAGGAGATTCTCTTTGGTACTGTCATATTTTCTATCAATAAGAGGAGTCTTAATGATGTGTACACATTTCATTCCGTAATTTTCATTTCAGCAAGTTCTTAGAAAATGACTTAGGAGTAGATTATTATTTTAATTTTTTTTGGAGGGGAAGTGTGCTCTACATCCTCAGTAGCATATGTTTTAAGATAAGTATATAGACTATATAGATTTTAAGGTAAATGCTTCTCTAGTTAGAAAACACATTATTAATACTTCTTAGCTGTTTGTGACCTAATGCAATAACCTTGACATTTTTGTTTTGGTTCATTTCTCTGTTTTGTTAACCACAGAAGTTGGATATAGATTTCCATTTGAGTTTCATGTTTTTGATACTCTTGTAAATTTTTTTCAATTTCTAATTATTCATTGTTTTTTATTTCTCTATTTTTTTGATTTTTTTGATTACTGCTCTTTACTATTTTCTTCCTTTTTATTTGTTCATCTTTTTCTAATTTCTTAAAGTGGAAGCTTTGGACTTTTACGTGAGACCTCTTTTTCTTTTTTATATATACATTAAATTTCCCCTCTAAATACTTTGTATCTTAGTTGGCTCGGGCTGCCATAACAAAATACCATAGACTGGATGGCTTAAACAACATTTATTTCTCACCATTCTGGTTACTGGGGAGTCTAAGATCAGTTCCTATTCAGTTCCTGGTGAGAGCCTTTTCCCTTGTTTGCAGATGACAGCCCTCTCATTGCTGTGTCCTCTGCAAAGGAAGGGGGCGGGTGGGAGCTATGGCTCTTTTCTAGTATCTCCTTTGGATTTCTTCTTTAGGCCATGGATTATTTAGAAGCATGTGATATAATTTTTAAAATTTTTCTGCCATTCTGTCCATTGATTTCTACTTGAATTCCAATGCAGCCTGAGAATATATTTGTATGATTTTAACCCTTCAAAAGTTATAGTGATGCGTTTTCCATGTTCCATGTACATGTTCCATGTACAGTTTGAAAAGAATGTGTATTCTGCTGTTTTAGGCACGAGTGTCCTATAAATGTTCGTTAGGTCAAGTTGGTTGATAATATTGATCATGTCACTTTACTGATTTTATGTCTACCTATTTTACCAGTTGCTGAGAGAGAAATGTTGAAATCTGCAACTGTTATTATGGATATGTCTCTTAGACTATTATTATTCTATTGTTTCTCTAGAGAGTCTTGGGTGAGAGCACATAGTCTGTTTTTCATCTTTCTCTGTGACATCTGACCTTTGCCTAGAAGGGGCATAGGCCGGGAGGTAGGAGAGTTTCCTATCCTTTATCAACAGTAGATGCTTTTTGCTTTAAATTAAAGTAGTATCTGGACCACAGCCCAGGGCCAAAGCTCATCACCACACCTGTGCCTGCCACTTATGGATAATGTGAAGGGTCTTAGGAGCAAATACACTTATAGATAGGCTTTCAGAACAAAATATATTGATAAATAGCAGAACTTCAATATTTTTCCATTAAAACTCAGATGAAAAAGAGATTGAGAGAAAATCTGAGCTTGTGGAGATAGCAGAGTTTTACAGATAAGTAAATGTTTTCCAAGATCAAGTAAATGTTAAATAACTGGGAGAGGTTTTTGTTTGTTTTAAACTCAACATTGTACCTTAATAAAGATTGATTTGCATTCATGTCCAAAACATACTTGTCTGCACAAAGGAGGAGTCTACCTATCTTGGTTAAAATAGTTTCAGTGCATCCTTGTGCTTATACTTAATGATATCTTATTAATAAATGAGTTACTTTTTTTTTTTTTACTTCAAATTAAAACAATTTCTTTTGTCAGGTTATCTTAAGGCAGTCTTTTTTTCCTCTGTTAGCCTATTGTTACAATGTGGAAATAAGGTGTGTGGGATCTTTAGTTTATTACTAAGAGAAGCCAGAAGTCCCTAATTTCTTGAATGCCTGTATTGTTATAAATTCCTATTTGTTTCTTCCATCTTCTGACTTATTTTAATTAAAAACTTTAATGAAGATACTTTTTTTTTTTTTAAAGATTTCTGTGTCATTTAACTGCTTGGTCATTATTCCTTTTTTGTGGATAGTTGAAAGATTACACCAGGCTCATTAACAAATAGAATGAACAAAGAAATATAAGATGCTATTTAACAAGGAAAAATGTTATTAAAACATTTAGAATATGAATTATAGTATAATCTTGAAGGCAGGGATTGTGTTTTTGCCTCTGCTCCTACAAGCATGGCAAAATGCCACAGAGCTAGAAAGCAACCAATAAATATTTGCTTTAAGGCGATTTAAGTGTGTGAAATTGGAACTCTTGCTTTTTTGAAATAAGTTAATGCTATCTCAGTATAAGCAAAATATTGATACTATTATTTTTAGTTGTCGTGAAGGCATTTTCGCTAACAAAGTGTACATTTAAAGAAAAGAAAACATTCTATTTCTGTAATTGAGCTAAGTTTAAAGTTACATTATACGGACCTCAACTTTGACTTTGGGGGCAAAAATGCATATTTAAGCCAGTTAACTGTGGCGTGTAATCCTCGGAGAAAAGGCAAAAGATCACTTGACTTCTGTGGTACACGTTTTACCAAGATTTAAACTGTGCTCTATTTTCTGTTTTCTACCCTGCACCTCTGGTAGTGTGGTTCGTTGCTGCTCTGCTCTGGCTCAAAGTCCAGTGTGATCGAACCCGCAGATCTGCAGATCGGTATATTCCAGATCGATGATACAGCCTTTCTTCTGGGCACCCCCGGCCTTTGGTAATCCCTTCCCTTTTCCTGTCCATTTCTCTCTTGTCATTTCACCTCAGTGGGGATTTTCAAACTCAGCCAGATCTCCGGTCTACCTTGTAATTCCCACCACCTGCTCGGTCCTCTCTCCTTCTCTACTTGGAAGAATACGGAAAATGTGCTGGACCTCTGTCAGACATTGCCGCCTGATGTAGGTGAATGTCTCTAGGTTGATACCTGCTTGTCTTCAGCCTCCTTCCTTGCAGCTCTGCGGAAGAGGTCTGTCTTCCAGCGCCTCACAACCTTTCTGCCTGCACGCTTGATCGAGGCTCCTTCGTGCTGCCCCTGACACTTCTTTCTGTCAGTTGCTCCCTTTCCTGAATTTTCACCCTTTTCATCCCTATTGGCTCCTCAAATGCTCAAGCTCCTCTGCTTTTTATTTACTTGATTTAACAAAAACCTTTTCCAACTCTTCCTTCTTTTTTGTATCAGGTATCCACCCAGAAGAGACTATATTCGCTCAGTCACAGATTCACCAAAACTATGCCAAAATTGCCAACTACAATCAGTTGTTCTCAATTCCCCAGCTTCAAGCCCTCACCTGCTCTCACCTGGACCACCGTGGGTGTTTACTAACTTCTCTCCCTTCCCCTAGTCTTCCCTTTTCTAGTTTATCTTCCCCACTTCTGCAGAACGATCTTTTAAAATACAGATATGATCATATTATGCCTCTCTCCTTAAAGTCCTCAGAAGCTCAACATTGCCCTTGGGTACAAATTCAAACTCCACAGGAGGATATCTGAGGGCCCTAATGATTTGATCTCCAGCTCTCCAGGTTGATGTGCTACCTGTCTGTTCTTGAGTCTCACCTGTGGTTCCAAAAGCAGTGTGCTATTTCACAGTTCAGAATCTTTTATATTCGGAGTCCTCTAGTGGAATAACTTTTGCTTGTACTGCTAGTGATCTCCTACTTACCTTCAAAGACAGGTGTCAAGCATCCTCACCAGGTTTTACCTGATTTCTCTCTCCTCTACTCCCAGCCTACCACCATTTTGCTACCATGGCAGAGTTGAACATTATTCTTGGGCATATTATATAGTTTGTGGATACTGTGACATATTATATAGTTTGTGGATAGTCTGTGACTCATCTGCAACACCTGGCATAGTGTCTTGTACATAGCAAGCACTCCATAGATGTTTGTAGAATGAATGAATAAACCATTGGATTAATTTTCACATATATTAACCCATCCTGCTTCTATAGACTCAGTGTTACACTTTTAAAGTTAGATAATAAGTTTTGGGTTGTATGTTTCTGATATCACTGTACTTGAAGCTGGCTACTGTGTCATATAGTTTTAAAAAGACTTAAAGAGCAGGAGGAGAAGGCATTTGTAGCTAATGACTTAAGAGAGTTATCTGAATATCGAGGTCTTTTCCTCATATTGCCCTGGTGCCTGGTACAAGCTCATCCATTCATTCTTTTCCTAATTAAAGTGTACAAAACTAGGAAAAGATTTCGTGATTTTATAATCATTTTTCTCCTTGCTTCCGATCTCCCTCGCTATCTCCATGGAGCTGCCAGAGAACTCCATCTGAAATGTAGGTCTGATGGTTGACTCCTCTGTTCATGACTCTTGATTTCTTCCTTTCCTTTCTCCTATACTTTGTCACTTCCATAGCCTCCCACTTTACCAAATTTAAGGTCTTGTTCTTAGGTGGACTTCTTTTGAAAGTTTATTGTCACTCACAGAACTGTTCAGTGTCCCTTTTGCACCTGTAGTTGATAACACTCACTATCCTCTCTTCCAAGCATATTGTTTCGGAGGATAATTATAACAACACATCAGTAATGTTTACATTAAATGAGCCAGTCCTCTTCGAGCATCTGCTGCACAGGCGCAGAAACAGATAAGTGGTTTTAGTTACTGGCTGCCAGGGGAACAGAAGGGTTGCCACAACAAACTCAGCAAACAACCCCAAAAGTCCCCAAGAAGCATAAACTCCTGCTGCTGGAAAATCAAAATTAGTAAAGGATTGTTGTACATTTTTGATGCTTGATCTTAGCTTTGTCCCCTACATCCTTACGGAGAGATTGGACTATTCTCTGCAGCAACTGGGCCATCTTTCGATCTTTAGAAGAGTACATTTGAGAGTCACTTAGCTTTTGAAGGAATTTGAAAACTTTCTGGTCGCTTTGTGGTCGAGTTGGATTGTGCTCTCCTGGAAACTTGGTCTTTTGACTAACACTGATAAGGTTGGTTCCAAAGAAACCCAGCATCCTCTTTGCCCTGGCGCCACTGGGCCTCGCCACCCTCCTCCCCCCGCCGCTCCCTCTTCCTCACCCTTCCTTCTCTGCCACCTCTCTATCCCTCACTTGAACTGGCTGCCAGAGTTCACAGACAGCTGGGCAGAGAGTGGCTAAATCTGCCCAGCTGCCCGGGAAGCTTGGCGGCCAGGCCGAGGGAAGGAAGCATCGGCTCTCTTTGAAGGTTGGCCGCCAGTGAATCTCAGGCAGCTGGACTTCAAAGGGGGGACCGCTGGGCTTTCCCTCCTGTCTAGGCAGGTCATTCCACAGCACTGTGCTTCCGGTGTTGGCGTAGTGGCTTTCAAGTTCCTCTTCAATTAAAAAGCTGAATGGAAGGCCGCACTTGTGTTCACATTTGTGGTTCTTGTGTCATATAAACGCTCTAAGATCCTCACCCCTCTTACCCCATACTTAAGAGTAAAGGTGGAGGGGAAGGGTAACATCATCCGAAGGGCAGCTAAGGAGATTCACAGCAGTAAGTGGGATTTGCTCCTTGCCAGTTGTAACTTGTGTTATTTACCGAGTTTTAAATTACTTTAAGGACTCGTTGTGTGATCTTCGCAAGTAAAGAACCTTGGCTTATGGATTGCTTAACTAGTGACCTAGAATTCGGTTTAGTTGTGACAGTGGTTTTATTTGTTTCCAGAAGCTGGTGTAGTGCTCACCTACTACGCTGCACTCTCTAGTTCTACTTCCCCACTTTCCACTTGCAAATTTCTTTGGTGGTTAGGGGTTGGAGGGGGAGGACTGGCCTCTTGAGGAAAGAGCAAAGGTGCTGCACAAAGTCCAGGCCTTTGGTGCTAAAGTCAGAAGAGCTGTGAGAATATACGTGTCAGTGGTGGATAGGAGAGTAGGCACTGAAGCCGGGTGCCTGAGTTCAAATCTTGGCTCCCACTTAGTGACCATATGGCCTGGGCAACTAACCTTACTTACTGCGTTGTCCTTCTGGAAAGTGGGGATAATAATAGTATTTATCTCCTAAGGCCATTAGAAGATTCAAGGGGTTAATACATAGCGTGCACTTAGGACAATATCTAGTCCTCAGTAAATTCCCAGTAAAAGTTAGCTGTTATTATCATGTACCAGATGCCATTGAATGGGGCTAGAGTGGAGGTGAAAATGACTGGTTTAAAATTTTTATCCCCCCTTTATAGATTAAAGATGGCTAATTTCTGCTTTAGATGGAATTTGTAATAGAATCCCCTCCCCCCCGAAATCCTTAATAGTGTTTAAATAACATATTATGTATTTGAAGGAGAAAAGTTATTTCATGTTATCTACTCTCCATCCCTCCCTCCCTGCACTGCCTTTTTTGGGGGTACAAGGAGATACAATCATTTAGGACCCTTATTATAATAATCTGTACAAATCCAAAAGAAGCCTGATAAAACATGATAGCATACATATATGTATATATACTTCAGTACATAAATATAAAAATATATGGATATATAAATTAAAAGAGATGATTTAGTGAAGAGTACACTTTCTGGAGTTAGAATCAGGGTTTGAATTTTTGCTATGACAATATACTAGTCATATGTCTTTCAGTAAGTCACCTTGCTAGCCTCAATTTTCTTGTCTGTGGAGTGAGGTGATTACATACATCTCAGGAGGCTTGTTCTAAGGATGAAATTAGAAAGTGTATGTTTTACTGCACCAAGTAGCAGCATGTTCAATAAACATACCTGTTGTTATTGACACCACCATTGGTGTTACAAATTAAATTCTTATTGAATCACAAGGAAGCCTTTAGTTTATGGAGCAGTGGTTGCCTTTCCCTGAGATTTTTATTCTCTCTAGGTCAGAGGCCAGCAAACTGTGGATCAAATCCAGCCTGCCATCTCTTTTTTATTTTTATTTATTTATTTATTTATTTTTTATTTTAAAAGATTTTATTTATTTATTTGACAGACAGAGATCACAAGTAGGCAGAGAGTCAGGCAGAGAGAGAGTGGGAAGCAGGCTCCCCGATGAGCAGAGAGCCCGATGTGGGGCTCAATCCCAGGACCCTGGAATCATGACCTGAGCTGAAGGCAGAGGCTTTAATCCACTGAGCCACCCAGGTGCCCCTGCCATCTCTTTTTTAAATAAAGTTCTATTGGAACACAGCCTCATCCACTTGTTTATGTATTATCTATGGCTGCTTTCATGCTACAACAGCAGAAACCAATAATTACAACAGAGACTGTAGTCCTCAAAGCCTAAAATATTTACTGTGTGGCCCTTTCCAGAAAAAGTTTACTAACTCTTGTTCTAGATACTGCATTTCCCCAATTAAGGTCCAGAGAATGTTAGTTTTCTCAGTGTTAGTAAGTACTATGTGTATTTAAAAAGTGCCACGGTCAAATAAGCATCAGAAATGTAAGAGAGGTTGAGTTATTCTAGGACTGCTATTTAAAAGACTCTTTCTTTTAATACACTAATGTGCATTGTGAATTTTCAAGACAAGGGCATGGTTTTCAAATAAACTCTATTTTCCCAGGCTTCTTTGCCCCCCGCCCCCACACCCACCCACCCCTGAAGAGGGTGATGTTACACAAAACATCTGGGAAACCTGCTTTGAGGCTGTTTCTGGAAGGACTTTTTTTCTTAAATCATTCTTCTTGGTGATTTAGGTGATATCCTCATTTGGAAACCTACAGAATATCATCTCACTTTTCTTCCCCAGTAAAAAGTATACTTTGCTTAAAATTGGAGCAGTCAAATAAATCAGATATTTAAATGTTCTAATCAGATAACATCCCCATCTTTAAATGATCCTATATGATGTCTGAAGATTAAACTTGGAATCTCAAAGTCCAGAGTTTCACTTTATTCCTTATGCAGAGTCCAAAAGCTTGGGTTTTCTGTAGGGCTTTAACATTTTTTTCCATCCAGCTTTCAGAGGCATAAATCTAGAGTGCCTAACTGGTGTACCAATTGATTCAGCTAGGGTTTATAGGAAGGGAGATTAATGTGAAGGTAACTTGTGCCTTAGCCATAAGGGGTTTATTTTATAGACTAAAGTAAACACCTTGAATTTCAAGTTGCAAGCACACGGGGAGCCAGAAGATTCCAGAACAGTGGCGTCATATGCAGCCTGTGACTCACACAGCTCAGTGACTGAGATTTCTCCTGCAGCTGCAGCTTCCAGCTGGTCATCAGATAGAGCCCTAGGTAGTCACACACTGCAGTCACCTGGCTTCAGATGACCCAACAGTCATAGAATTGCAACATTGTCCAGTTATGAATGAAGGCTGGCTATCTCTTTGCCAAACACAGTTGGAAAATAAATGCTAAGTCATACCTGTTTTCTGAAATCACAGTGGTTGCAACAGTGAGCCTGGACTAAGCGTGGAGAACCCTGCTGGAGAGAGAGTTCAGCCCCGCTCATAAATGTTCACACTTGCCCATTCTGTCTCTGTCTTTCTCTTGCTTGTAAGTTTCCCCATTAAAGGCAGAGGCCAGATCCTAGTCATTTTCGTGCCCTCTAAACCTGGCTTGTAGTTGATCCAGTAAATGTTTTATGGAAGAATAAGAGGTCTATGTGTGTCTCTCCCTTTTCCAACTTACAAATCATTTGAAGAACATTCCATGTGGTCTCTTCATTTATGTATCTCATTGTTGTGTGTATAATAGGTCCTCAGTAAATGTGGTTCCTACTGTAAATGTGGATTCTGAAACTTTCATTTTCACACTTTTATTTTATGGGGGATGATGAATAGACTTTTCAGAAACCTTTGTCAGATTATTACTGTCTTTTGGCTTTAAATTATTTCTTTTAAACAGAGGAAGGGAGGGCGGGAAAGAAGGAAGGAATGAGGGAAGGGAAAAAACATCTTGGCTGGAGCATAATTATCTTCTTAAAAAAAGTTAGAAACTTGGAAAATTGTCAACTTAGTATGAAATATATTATTCCCTTGAAACATCCTCAAAAGTTCTGAGTTTCATTTGCTGTATTTATTAAGTCTGTTCCTCTTACAAGCACCATGATATGTGATGTATAGCATATTATACTGTTCTAAAACTCATTGGCGTTCTTGGAGTTCAGATGTGTCTGGGAAAGAAGGAATCTGAGGCTGACCTTCTTGAAAGAAAGGATTGGAAATGTGGGGAAAGAGCTTTTATCTAGTACAATAAGGAAAAGCAACTTAAACACAGTCCTCCCTTTCACATCCTCGAAGAATGAACTGTTCCTAAGCATTCTCTTCTCTCACTGCAATATTGTCTGCTGGAATCATCTTATTCGGTGTCCCAAGATTATATACAGGAATGGCTGCAACTGGTTGGAACCAGACTACAACTACCTAGAGACAGGGGCGATTCCAAGCGACCACAGCAAGGATTAAGAAACGTTGCTAGAGAGAATTCTTGCTCTCACAGGCAGGTGCAGAAAGGCAAGAGAGGAGCACAGTGATCATGTAAAGTACAACACATGATAAAGTTGAATAAATTTTAAATACCGGATTTTGGGACTGGTTTATGATGGATATTATTTGGTAGCATGCTGAGGTAGGGGAGAGAGAGTCAGCCTTCTTTAAAAAGTTATGCTCCTGTAGTATCATCTGACTTAAAATAATGCCAAACACATGTGATGTTTACTATCTGTCAGGTACTGTCCACGTCCTTTATGTTATATTGGTTACCTTTTGCTAACCTAACAAACTACTCTAAAACTTAGTAACTCAAACAACAGACATTTCTTGTTTCTCACTATTCTGTGGGTCAGTTGGGCAATACTTCTGGTCTGAAATGGCAGGGCTGATTTCTCCTGCGTTCTCTGTTGCATCTACAGTTAACTAACAGCTGGATGGTCTAGGATGTCCTCATCCACATGTCTGGCTGTTGGCAGGATGTCAGCTGGTGCTATGGGGATGACTGGGCACATCTCTGATCATCCAGGAAGCTAGTCCATGCTTTTTTACAAGATGACTGGGTTCCAAAAACAGCAAGAGAACAAGTCCCAATGTATATGCCTTTACAGTTTTCTGCTTGTGTCTTGTTTGCTAATGTCCTCAGTTAGGCTTCTCCAAGAAGCAGACGCTAAGGCAGCCTTAGATGTATAAGAGATCTATTGCCAAAACTCCTACAAGGGAAAAAGTGAGTGGGGGAGCCAGACGAGGAGGCTAGAGAGTACCAGATGGTGACACAGGTCCGACTCCTATGGAAGAAAGAGGGAGGGAAGGGGGGAATTGGTGTTGGCTAGGAAGAATCTCAGACAGCAGCACAGTTCTAAGAAAGCATTGACCAGGCCAGTGGGAAGTCCTTTTGCCAGAATCACCATAAGGCTTTATTAATCTGCTCTAGCTATGACCTGTCATTCATCACAGGAGCTACGATTGGGACTACTACTCCATTAAGTCTGTAGTCAGCAGTCCCTTTGTGGAAGGACTAGGAGAATTATTGCTCCACTGAGTAGCACTCTCCTTTTTCTTAGGAATCTGGCTACCTCTGTGGTTGGTAGGCTCCTGATCTGAAAATAGGCTTAGATATGGGACTAGAACAAGAGATCATGACTTTTTATTGAGGTGACCACCTTGAGCCTCTTCCTCCTCCGTTCATCTCTCTTTTTGATGGTAGAGATCAAGCATTACCTTTGTTGTCTGCCCATCCCTTCTGTCCCTAGGAATGCTGTATTCTGTCAACCTTCTCCATAACTCCCTGCACATCAAGCCCCCTTGCCTGCCTCTGTGACTTTGCCAGTCATTATGCTTTATGTTATAGTAATTGCAGCCTTTTGACATCTAGTAATTAAGCACTACAACCTGGCTGTTATTAATTTGGGCCTCATCGTGCCTGTTAATTTTAATGGTCTAGCTCTGTGACGTTAGGCCTGGGCTGCAGAGGAGAGCTGCCGTTGAACTTCTCAGGGATGCTGGCTCTCTCCCCTGTGCTTGCTGATGTTCCCTGTAAATGGTGGTTCTTCTGGGCTCTCCCATGAAAAACAATAATCTGTTTTCTCCGGCCTGACATAATATATCCATTCCAGTATGCCCACTTCCCTAGGCCTTCTTATTTCCTCTGCTGGGACGATCAGGGTGTTTTTATTTTAGTAAACATTGGCCATCACTTTTCTAAGCCTCCAACAGCTTTTAGGCCCCTAGCAGCTTGTTTGCCCCATATCCTGGGTTCCTTTTCCAAAAATCCTCACCTCCCTGTGCCAAAATCAAGGAATCCTGCTTATCTAGTCTTACCTCAAAGCCCCATTGATTAAGCATCATCACACTTTAAACTCAAGACACGTCGTGGCTCCTTCCAGTAGCTGCTAGCTAATTTGTCCCAGTAGCTGCTAGCTAATTCTTGCATTCTCTTGGTGTGTAATGTCTTTCCTCCTTTCAGCCACTGCAACAGCCCCCCACTCCCCCCACCCTGCCCCAGCTGAGTCATCCTGGGATTCAACCCTCGTTATTAGTCTAGAAGCCAGGAGAGGAGGAGGTAGGGGAAGGTCCTCATGGGGGAGGGGCGGTTGTAGCATTTTCCAACACAAACGAAGTTCTAGCTCTTCCTAGGGCAAGAGTGGCCACCACTCTAAACTGTGAGTGTTCCAAGGGCAACTGCAGATCCGGCGTTCTATGGACATCCATCCAGATATCCTATCCTTATGTTTCAGGGTCTCAGGTTTTCCCAGCTAGAACCCTGACCTTAGAACAACAGACTTGCCTTGGTTGAGCATTTAAATGTCCCCGGAGCTCTATAAATCTAACTACCAGATCACTTTTGTCTGTTGCTCAGCTCTGTCCGTTCTTCCACTGCAGGAGATGAGGTCCTCTTCAAGAAGTACTGAAGTCAGCCCTCTGGCTCTCCCACATCGTCTTTAACTATTAATGGCCCTCAATTTCTCATTATCCCTCTGTAGGGTATCAGTACAACTTAGCAGTAGCCAGCCAACACCATTATTTCTGTAGGCATTGTGCCTCCCATGTCTTTTAAATGCCTAAAACATTGTACCCACGAGGACATTCCCTTATACCAGGAAGTGTTCCCAGGTCACATCCAGTGAAATCTGTAGCACTTGAACTAGTCCCAAGTGCTAGAGTGTATCTGTACCTCATAGTCCACTTAGAACAATGTCTTCTCTGTCAGGCAATGAATGAGCCAGTCCCACATTCCTATCTCACCCTGATGTTGTTGGATCCCTCATAGCAGCACTTGTGTTAGTCTGGGTCTTCTGAAAACAGACACCAAGATCAGGATTAAACATTAATTAAACATTAATTAAACATTAAACATTAAACTGGGGACAGGCCTGAAGGGGGTAATGGGTAGGGAGTCTGCGAAGTCTGGAAAGAGAGCATGATATGGGTCACACCTCTGTGAAAAGAAAGAAAGAAGCATTAAATGTTCATCTGCGGATGAGTGAATAAATAGAATGTGATACATTTATACAGTGGAATATTTTATTTGGTAATAAAAAGAAATGAACTACTGATACATATCTACACTGTGGATGAACCTCAGAAGCATAAGTGAAAGAAGCTGGTCACAAAAGATAGCTCATTGTGTAATTTCATTTAGATGAGATGTGCAGATAGACAAATACATAGAGACAAACTACAGTAGCAGTTGCTTGGGGCTGAGGAGTTCGGAGGGAAATGGGCAGTGATTGCTAATGTGCATAGGGTTTCTTTCTGGGGGTGATGGAAATGTACTAAAATCATGGCTGCCCAACTCTCTGGAAATACTAAAATCAGTGAACTGCATACTTTAGGTAGACAAATTCCATGGTATGTGAATTATATCTCAATAAAACTGTTACAGTAAAAGAAAAGAAAAAAGAGGGCTGTACAGAAAAACTCTTGGACTGTAGCACAATATCAAGAAAGTTTCATGCAGATTGGCTGGGAGCGGTCCTTGGAAAGCCCGGCCGAGTCACAGAGGCAGGGGGCATAGCAGTCAGTTACGGTTTTTACCCTGGGAGATATGACAGGCACATTTTCACGGCCGCCTGACCTGTATGCCCAAGCAAGTCGTATGTCCATACCCAGAACCCAGGGTTTGAGAAGTAAACAGCACATCTTGGTGAAAAGAACAGCAAAGTTGTATTGCAAAGACTTGTGCCGTGCTTGCATCAATTCATTAAATTTTCCCAACAGCTGATGTGGATATTATTATTATTCTTATTTAATAGATGGCAGAGGGAGGCATAGGGAAATTAGTTCACCCAAGATTGTTCAGATGGTAAGTGGTGAAGCCTGGATTTGAACTTGTCAGTCTGGCTGCATCATCTGTGCTTTTTATCATGATGTCATATTTTCACACACTGTATTAATCTGAATATCACAGCATCAGTTGGAGAGGCGTTACTGTCCCTTTCTCCTCACTAAAATGAAGGCTTCATGGCAGTAGGGAATGGCAAATCATGTTTATGCGACAGTTTCTGTTGTTTTGTACACATTCTCTTCATTCTCCTTACTACAGAATCAGAGAAGCAACAGTGAATTATGCTCGGTCTAGACCAGTATTTATTCTGTTCTTACTCTTGCCATTTAAAAAAATCCTGGCATATTTTTATCCTGGTGTAGTAGGTAACTCTAACGTGTGATTGCAAATGTAGAGTTTCTTGGGTGTTGAAACTAGGTTCCCAAGGAGAAAGAAATTTTTTATCTATTGAGGGGGTCCTAGAAACGGATTTGAGAGAACAGTCAAATGTTAGTACCCGTCATCGGTTAGGGAGCCCTGCATTTGCTTCATCTTGCTCTTGGGATTTGTATTCTGGTAGCACAGTTGCGTGCCAGCAACTTTCTGAAAAGAGGTACCTACTACAGAGTTAATGAATGTGTGATATTGACCTAAGGCAGGGATTAGAAAGTCAAATGTAACTCCGTGTCTTTGGGAGTTGAGGAGAAGGGGAGGGGTGGGAAGATATGTACAGCATGTTATTTTAAAAATTAACAAACTGAGAAACAGAAAGATTAAGCAGTTTGGCCAGGGTCAAACTAAAATGTATCAGACTGAAAATTTAGGTGAAATCAGCTTGGCTGTAGGACCAATATTCTTTCCGTTGAATTTTCCTCTATTTTCAGCCCAGCAATTCATTTAAATTCCCTCATTTAAAATAGTTTATTCCACTGTCTCTATTAGTTACAAAACATATTTTGATCATTTTGAGGGCTGTCATTCCTCTCGCATTGATCGACACACTAGAACAATGAAGATACTGGGATCTAGGCAACCCAGGGGTGTCAACTCACTGACCATCGGTTACACCTCAGAATGTTTGGATTATGTTTAGGATTTGGGGAATGGTATATTTAAGACTTTGTGGAAGACGTCATATTTTTCTATGAGAATTTGGCAGACTGTGTTGGAGAAGAAAAGCTGGAATTAGTGAGCACAGCCACAGAAGACAGGACCAGGCAGGAGTCATACGTAGATATTGGAATTCTAGGAAGGAGTCTTGGACCCAGTTTAAGAATAGTGTTCCCAGTTAGAGCCACTCAGAAATGGACTGATCTTGCCTGTGAGGTAACGTGTTCTGTGCTGCCAGAGGCTCCTGGCCGTCTGCTAAGAAAGGATCGAGGGACAGTTTTACCAATTGGAGTTTGTATGGTATGATCTCAGGAGAGGGCCCTTAAAACGCCCAATTTGTGCTTGTGTTTTCCATCACTATGAATCTGAGACTTGATACTCTCCAAATCATAACCAAAGGCCCTCCTAAGAATAGGAAACCTATATAAAGGAGTTAATAATCTCAGCTTCCCTGAAGAACGATGTTCTTTGCTTGGGATGATCATAAAATCAGTTAAAGGAGAAGTCGCGGTTTTAGATTTCCCAAGTTATGCCAGAAGTGGTTTTAGTCGGGTTGACACTGTTTCCAGAGCATAAGTGTGTTTGTCATCATGACTGCCCAAGTGTTGCTATTTTATGCAAGTTTAAGATCTCCTCTGGCTCTCATTTTATTTCATTAGAATAAACTTCTGTTATTGGTTAAAGTGAAGTTAATAATTGGAGAGCACTTTTGACATGAAATCCGTGAACTGTTCATCGGAAGTGAGGACATTTTGCTTTTTTATTTTATTAGGTCCTTTTAAAAGAGGAAATGACTTAGATTATTTTGAGTGCAATCTCTCTTGAAATCTTAATTTTTAATATGCGGCCGTTTGTTGCTCTAAAAGACTGTTGCACTGACATGTGAATTACTATGGCAGCAGGAACCACGGGAGTCAGAAAGATGGGAGGGGGAGTTGTTTTGTGGTGTATATTCACACATTTTGCCCTATAAATAGTGAATTGTAAAAATTTCAAAACACCCAACCTCCAATATAGTGACCCTTTAAATAAAGTAGTACCTAAAAGAGGAGACATAAAAGTGGGACAGATGAATATTTGGTAAAGTTCTTTCTTACTAGATTCAGGCAAAATGACCTGTTGTCACAGTCCCTTATTCCCATCAGTTCCTGTATTACAGTTCCACCTCGCCGGTTAGATCCGGTAGAATCTTGAGTTCTGAAACAGCGCTTTCTCTTTGCTTGAGTACCAGGTGGCCATATGCCTTTAAACCGTAGAGCCCCTCTCAGGGCAGTGAAAAGTGGAAGCAAGACCCATCTAGGGAACAGCAGATTCGCAGCCTCATCTCACCCTTCTCTGAGCAACAAGGATGAGAATTAGACAATCACAGGGAGAAACCTGCTTGCTGTGGGGCTCATGCTGAAGTTTATATGATGTGGTTCCTTTGGATTCTATACCTTTTAAGGTTCTTTATCCCACTTTACTGCTATATGTTTATATACACACATCTGTGAGTATGTGTATATTTATGTGTTCAAATGTTGGCATTCCAAATCTGTTTTGTCCTATTAATAATAAAAAGTACATACTGATCAGTTTGTTGAAGTATAAAATATTATATATACTAGTTTTTGTTTTTTCCTTAAGAATCACAGAGCTGTCAGTGACCCTAGAAGTCATCTGGTGCAATCCATTTATTTTACAGCGGGCAGACTAGTGATCTGGAGAGACTAATTTGTCCCCAGCCGCACTGCTAGTTTTTATTGAATGAAGTCTAGATTTTCTGTCTCCTGGTCCTGGCCCAGTTTTACTATCCTGCACTGCCTTACCGTTCCTGAAATGACTGGCCTTCCTTCTATGTAGATGTGTATATATATATATTAATGAGCATTAAAAAGAAACAAAACATTTAAAACAAATAAACAAAAAACTGAATTAATTTCACTGAGAGGCCAGATATAAGTACAGACTTTTTGGTAAGCTGCTACCAATATGGTATCTTTCAGAAGTTCTATTTATTTTTTTATTTTTTAAGATTTTATTTATTTATTTGACAAAGAAAGACACAGCGAGAGAGGGAACACAAGTAGGGGGAGTGGGAGAGGAGAAGCAGGCTTCCTGCTGAGCAGGGAACCCGATGCAGGGCTCGATCCTAGGACCCTGGGATCATGACCTGAGCTGAAGGCAGACGCTTAACGACTGAGCCACCCAGGCGCCCCCAGAAGTTCTATTTAGAGTTTAGTAGTTGATAACCTGATAAAATATGACCACGTGGCAGATTTTCCTAATTGAGTTTGGTAGCAGTTTTTCTGAGGATCAAAATACTCCCAAACTATTCTCCGCATGTGCCCAGAATGATCTTTTTAAAATAAACAAACCTACTCACGTTCTCCTCTGAGTAATCGCCATTAAGCAGCTCCCTTTTGCCTTCAGGATAAAATCTAAGCCCTTAACATGGCCTATAAAGCTCACTGTGATTGAGGCCCTGCTCACACCACCCCCCCACCTCTCCTTTCCCTCCAGTCGTGGTTAGCTTCTTTTAGTTCTTTGACCGCAACTAGCTCTTTTACCTTTATGCATGTTAGCTTTCCATTGCTTCTTTAAAAATTACACTATTTAGTGCCTTTAAAAAATCACCCAATTTATTATTTCACAGTTTCTGTAGGTAAGATGTCTGGAATGATGTGGTGGGTTCTCTTCTTAGGGTCTCATCAAGCTAAAATCAAACTGTTGGCCAAGGCTGTGGCTCTCCTCAGGGGCTCAGGGTCCTCCTTCAGACACACTGGTTACTGGCAGCATTCAGATCCCCATGTCCCCGACACATCTTTAGAGTCAACAGTGGCATGTCCAGCACTTCCAGTCTCTGACTTACTCTCTGTCCTGTCTCTGCAGCTTCTTCAGAATTCTGTCCTCAGCCAGGAGAAAGTTCTGCTTTCCCGTCTCCTGTGACTACTTCAGCCCCACCTGGATAATCCAGGATGATTTCCCTCTTTGAAGGTTAACTAGTTAGTAAACTTAGTTATACCTGCAGCGTCCCCTTTGCCAATGTAGTGACATGACTCCAGGAAATGGAGGTCATGGGGGTCGGAATTCTTCCTACTTACAACACAGTACCCTGTGACTGGAATATTCATTGTTACCTCTGTGTCCTCCTCGGTCATCTGCTAACTCATGCTTTCATCCACTGGGTCTCAGGATTTCTTTCTGCCCCCCTCCCCCCGTCTCAGGTTTGGATTAGGCATCTCTCTTCAGTGCTCACTGATTACTCCTCATGTCCCCATCGTACCACTTGTCACTTACGCTTACCCGTATTCCTTCAGGGGACTGTCAACTCTGTAAGAAGAAAAGCTGTGTTTATCTTGGCACATTTGTGTTTCCCTGTTTAACCTTGTGTCTGTCATACAGTTGATGCCCAATTAAAAGAGAAGTTGAGTCAGTAAATTATTTGTACCCATGAAAGGTGGAAGCATGAGCAACATGTTTAATACAAATTTCTAAGACTATCAGAGGAAGAGAGAGGACAAATTAAACTCAAGATATACAAATTATTAAAAACTAAAACTAAAACAAAACCCAGCCTGCTTTTGTGAGATAATGAGGTGCTCCTCATTACTGGAAGCTTTTAGGTAGAAGCTCACAGACGGGGCATCGGGGGTATTGATGGGAGGCTAACGGATATGAGCTCCATTTTGTAACTCATTCTTGTTAAGGTTGATGTCAGACCGAAAGAGATGGAGGCACTTGTATTCCTATCCCTGTGGCTCCCAGGAGAGACCTCCATGTCACTAGCAGTGTCCCTTGTCCAGTCACTGGAATTACCCAGCCTGGTGGAGCTGAGATAATCGACCCCTAGTTTTTGCCTGTGCTGGTTACTGAATCATAACTGGGTGACAAGATTAGTTTAGTAGAGTTACCTTTATAAGTCATTAACTGTGAAGAAGCAACACTGGAAGTAAAAAGACTGTTAACATACATGACTAGAGAAGGAGTATCATGTAGAGTGTAAGAGTGGCCTTTTGGTTCAAACACTGAGCTGTACCACTTATGAGCTATGTGACCTTACCTCAGGTACGTAAGTCTTTGTGGTTCTGTTTCCTAATCTGTAAAACACAGATGATAATAGTAGAACCTAATTTGTGTAGTGATTGAGAGAATTAAGTAGATGAGATAGTAAAGGGTACAGTGCGTAGGGTATGATTAGCATTGTGTCAGGGTTAGTCTCTCCCGCTTCCGCTCCACAGCAACATAATCCTACAGGCACGTTAAAGAGAGTTCAAGACCTACAACCACATGCATGGTGTCTGGCATATATTAGGAATACAATGAGGCTTGAACTCACAATGCTAAGATCGTGAGTCCCATGCTTTACTGACTGAGCCAGCCAGGCAACCCTACAATGATATTTTTTATTTAAAAAATGATACGTTCATTTGTAACTTGTATTCAAATTTTCCAATTTTATTTTATGCATATTTACCATAGGAAATGATCCCAATGACTTTATGCTCTGAGAACTAAATACTGTGCCAATCTTGTGTTGCTCAGAATTTGCTAAGGCAGTCTGAAAAAATGGGACTTAATCTCTTTTTTATTATTAAAGCAAATGGATGTTTTAAGAAACCATTTGAATTATTTTCCAGATTAAGAAAACTATAGTCAAGTAAAATTCATATTATACGTGTATCATTTTCTGGATGATAAAGTAAAATACTCCTGCCGCAAAAACGTTCTCATTTGAATTCCGATGAGATACTAACACTTTGCTTGTTTTTCAAACAGGTTCATCCCAAATTCCACTATAAACAGGCTCATGACCCGGGCACAGACACTTCTTGCGTGACCTTTTCCTATGATGGTAATGTCCTTGCCTCTCGTGGAGGTAGGTTAAAAACTTTCTTTTGGATGTGTCCCTTTGTTTAAAAATGATCATAATTAACAAATGTTACTTTAATATCCTAACAGTAAAACTATCTGTCCTTTTGTTAATGTACCTTTGCCAGTCTTTTTTTTTTTTTCATTAAAATGCACTCTAACTTAGCAATATTGTTTTCTTAAAAGGTATCGAGTAAAATTTAGAAAATATATACTTTCTGCCTAAATTTTTATTTTAGCTTCAAATTCCATCAGAGTTGAGCCTTCAAGGATGACCTTTGCCTCTAACTTACGGAATTTTATAGATATGTTCTATATTCTTCCTATATTGTTTTATAATTTAGAGTCTTCTGTTGGCTCACCATTTTTTTTTCCAGTTTGAACACTGTACCTCAATTTAGTTAAAAAAAAAAAAATCGTGTACTTGGATGTTAGTTTTTAAATAACTTCATAGTTCTCTATTTACCCACATTCATATGGTGAATATGGGTTTTTTCTCGCTGAATCTTTCTCACATCAGTGAACCAAGTGTTGACACAAGAGGATAGAAAGGGCAGCTTATGAGCTGACTGAGCCAGACAGGCAACCCTACAGTCATATTTTTTATTTAAAAAATGATACATTCATTTGTAATTTTTATTCAAATTTTTCATATTCCCATTATGGGAAGTATGGGATGTGACTGAGGATCTTCCTGTAGGCCCGTTTGTGGGGAGGGAAAAGAAACAGTAGAGTAGGAGCCATTACTCCTAATTAAAGATGGCTTTAATTATCACATAAAGGATTTGGTCTTTATTCTGTAGGCCATGTTAATCTAGCAGCACTACATTTGGTCAGTCATTCACTCACTCAACTGCTCTATGTTGAGCAACTGCTCTGAGCAAGCATTGTGCTAGGTGCTGGGTCTAAACTGTGAACATCATAGAAGAGTTCCTTTCCTGAAAGAATGTGCACTGGTGTAGAGGAGTGAGGAGGAGATGGAGAGATTTGGCCCGGCTTTCACTCAATTCAGCCATTCCATGTCTGTGTACCTTGGGAACTGCATCAGATTCTCTTTCTTCTGAGGAAGCCTTGTCTGTTATATCCAAACTACCATCACTTACATAACTGTTAAAACATCAAAGCACATGTATTTTCTATTTATGGTCTATATGGAAAAGGAGGGGGGTCTGTATAAAATATGTATTTTGGTCTATCGGTTCTAACCAATTTGAGCCTGAGAGGACTCTTAATTAAGACTGTATATACTCTTTACTTACAAATAATGGTTCTTACCTCTAAAGTGTGTACCTGAATCTTCTGAGAAAGTTTTTCAAATGATAAATGTTTCACTTAGAAATTATCACACAGGGGCGCCTGGGTGGCTCAGTGGGTTAAAGCCTCTGCCTTTGGCTCAGGTCATGATCCCAGGGTCCTGAGATCGAGGCTTGCATCGGGCTCTCTGCTCAGCAGGGAGCCTGCTTCCTCCTCTCTCTCTGCCTGTCTCTCTGCCTACTTGTGATCTCTGTCTGTCAAATAAATAAATAAAATCTTTAAGAAAAAAAAAAAAGAAATTTTCATATTTACCCTTGCAGCTTTAGAATGGTGTACCTAAATCTCCAACGTGGAGTGGGGGGACGAGAGAAGAATAAGAGGGAAGCATAGTTTGAAAATTCCTCTCAGAGGATTCTAAAACAGGCCAGCCCCAAACCAGTTGATAATTACTAGAAGTATAGGACTAACCTCATTTCAGTCAAAGCCATTTTGGTGATAATTCTTGCCTTCCCCTTCCATCCTATAATAGCTGTTGGGTAACACGTCGCCAACACAACATGTATACTGTATTCCATCATTTTTCTTCCTGGACGTATAGAATATGGCAGATAGAATTCTAGTCAGCAGAGTCCCCAGGTGTTGCAAGGTATTCCAGCTAGCACCAGAATCTGTCAGGTTAGCTAAACTGTTTAATGCAGATTAATGTTTTCTTATTATTTGGGAATTATGAGGATATGTAATCTTTTTTTAAGACCAAAAGCAAAAAAAAAAAAAAAAAAAAAAGGTGAGTCTTACAAAATCCTTCCATTTTAAGCAGGTCCCCTGTCCAGCCAGTTGTGGATTAGTGCACCTGCCAAAAGTTGGGTTTCAGAGGAAGGGTCACTTGGGAGAGAATGTAGATTTTTATTGAAATCTCCACTCACCTCACTTGCACCTGATACTGATTCTTTATTGGACCCAAGGGGTTGAGGCAGGTCTCAGCTGTGGACACCGGGGAGAAAAGGAAAGACATCACTTATATGAGTTTTGGCTTTCATTATGGCCAGAATATTAGTTAGTAGTCCTATAGAAATATAGAAAAAGTGATTCTTAGAAGAATATTCATTACACTTTAAAGAGCTTTTGGAAAAGCTGTACTCCCCGGCAAAGCAAGGAATGATAGCCACGGTGGAGTCATACTGGAGGGAAGGGAATCCTGTGGCTCACTCTCATTCATGTTAATGGATAGCTTCATCTACACCCCAGTGGGAGAAGGAATCTGTTGTGAACTGAACTGTTTTCAGTCCTGATGGTTGTTAAATTAATATCTTCTTAAGAAGTCAGGTTATGTTCAACTATACCATAGGGGAACTGCCAGCTGCTGTAAAATCACTCCTTAGAGCAGAGTCTCCAGGGCTCTTCTAGCCTACAGATGCTACATCAGTTTGAAAATTTATTTCTAGGAGGCCAGTTCATTATCATAAATCTTTCTACTGTTCTCACATCCACTACTTTCAGACTCCCCAGTTAAAACAGTAAAATGCACTTATGTGCACCTTTCTTTCCCCTTCCTTACTTCTTTCCTTCCTGTAGTTATACACTAAGTTTAGCAAAGTCTAAACTTAGAATGAGTTTCTTTGCATAATTCACTTTTTTTTCTTTTCCATTCCTCTATCAGGTGATGATACATTGAAATTATGGGACATTCGACAATTTAATAAGCCACTTTTTTCAGCCTCGGGTCTTCCTACCATGTTCCCAATGTAAGTAGCATATTTTAAATAATTGATAAACATAAGAGAATAGAAAAAAATTTTGTCACTTTAATTTATGTCATATGTCTTAAAAAGGGACAAGAAGAGTATTTGAAAACTGTTCTTTGAAAGATGCATTTTATTTTTCCCTTTCACTTGCACATTCTTCAGACCATAAAACTTTTTTGAAGTTGAAATGATATACGTTCATGTGTCTCTCTGTGTGTATACTTGGGATAGTAAAAATATTTTAAGAGATTGAATTGTTCTTTTAATATGTATAAGTGAGAGGGTAGGCCTACGTATTTGTTGTCTTTTAAAATTTGAACCCCATTCCATCAAAGCCATCTTTTATAGATCCTGAGCATTATTATGTGTCATTCTCTCAGTTTTTTCTTACCATCATCCCAGTCAGTAATTCAGTATACTTCACTTGTTCAGAGTACCTTGCTCTAGGTAGCTGAACACCATCACCTCCATTCTGTTAAGTTGACAATGGGAACACTTACAGGTTTTTCTAAGGCAACTGAGGTGGGATTTGAACTTTTAAGTCCTACAATTGGTGCCTAAATAAAACTTTCTATTTTTGTAGAAATAAAATCTCACATCTGTGTTAAATAATGACCAACAGGGAGAGCGTGAAGGGGATGGAAGCGTCAAACGGAGGAAACTGTGTCATAGCAGAGCATTAATTCTAGTGTGGTCCGTTGCCCGTGGCAGTTATCTGTTAAAACAAACAGATGGACAAACAAACATGAATTTATAGCTGATGAGAATTTTTTGAGCTATTATGCCTGCTGCAAGCTATACTAACTACATAACTTCTTTGGATCGTGTCTTAGATTATTCACAATCAGGTGGCCAGATCTCTAATAACAAGGGCTCTTGAATCATAGCCATCAATTAGGTTCCAACAGTTCAACCTGCTCCTCATTTCATGGTCCTCGACTTGACAAAACTCAAATTATTCGGGGATGGTGGCTAGTGGTGGTAAAAAATAATTCCAAAACTGGACGAAATTATCACTTCTTAAACATTAGTCATACAATGTCTGTTTGTCTATATCACTGTCAAGGTCTATCTTGAGTTTTTCCCACACTTCCTTTACATTAAAAAATAGGGTGTGTAGAAGTTAAAAAAGCACAGATTCTGGAATCAGACTGCCTGAGTTCACATCCCAGCTGCTCCACTTACTTCTGTGATCTTGGGCAAGGTTTCTTTCACCTCTCTCTGCCTCAATTTCCTCATCAGTAAAATGGGGATAGTAATATCTACCTCATAGGATTATTGTGAAGATTAAGTGAACTAATATACATGCTTGACTTATGTTGAGCCCTCGATAAGTTACCTCTTGTTACTATGGTGGTGTTTATGTTTTATTTAACTCATTGCTTTAGGGTCATAAGCTTATGCCTATACACTGTTTTTGTCTGTAGGACGGACTGCTGTTTCAGTCCAGATGACAAACTCATAGTCACCGGGACATCTGTTCAAAGGGGATGTGGCAGCGGCAAGCTTGTTTTCTTTGAGCGCAGGACTTTCCAAAGGGTGTACGAAATAGACATCACGGATGCGGTATGTAAATTCTTCTCTCCTCAGCCTTGAGATTGTAGTTTGCCTCTTAGTCATCTTTTGTTTTGGTTTTAGTTTTTAAATAGAACATAAGTCCTGGCCCTTACGGTGCAATGGTAGCTGCTTTTTTCACCAACACAGGAATTCATAATGTAATGCCGACTGGCTGATCTATGCTCTCCTTTCCTCTGACCCAGTATTTCCCATGGGCCCACACTTCAGTCGGAATTTCGGCTGGGCTGGGGACATTTGCCCCTCTGCCAACCATTTGGAGGACAGCAGAAGCTGATCACCATGTAGGATCCAGAAAGGAGTGCCCCACAGGGTGTGTGTTTGTGAGGATTCAGGGATTGTGGGCAGAAGTGAAAGTTCTGCCCTCAGAAAGTGATGAATTGTAGCATTGTTCCCTAAACCTTGAAAACTTTGACAGAATTCTGCTTGCTAGATTTGTCATTGAGGTAAGACTCAGCTTCCACTGAGCTTAACTTCTGTTTAGTTATTGGGAAGTTTAAAACATTTCACAGTTAACTTCTGCCTCTAAAAAAGTCCATTAGTTTTCTTTACATATTTATAAAACACCAGCATGCTTGGGGGCGCCTGGGTGGCTCAGTGGGTTAAAGCCTCTTCCTTCGGCTCAAGTCAGGATCTCAGGATCCCCGTGTGGGGCTCTCCGCTCAGTGGGGAGCCTGCATCCTCCTCTGTCTCTGCCTGCTTCTCTGCCTACTTGTGATCTCTGTCTGTCAAATAAATAAATGAAATATTTAAAAAAAAAAAACAAACCCCAGCATGCTTGCATGCATTGTTCCACTGATTCATCCATTCCTGTCCTGAGACCGGAGCTGGATATAACACGGTACGAGTGAAGTTTCCCTGAGGAAAATCCAAATTCCTTTATAGTCTTTTAAAGTATGTAATAGTATTTAGAAGGTAAGGTAAATCATTGTTATTTTCTGAGTATGAAACAGACCGATTAATGTCTGTGCACAATTTCTTTGGCTCACTGTCAAAGCCTTTAGTAATACCCGGTGTCTTAAACAGTGCCCTTATGTAGACTTCTCCACTTCTTTCAGCTCTTTGTAAACAGTTGGGACATATTATGTACTTAAATGATTCAGACAATTGAACAACTGTTTTTAAATCACTAGTCAAAAGCTCCTGTCTCTAATGTTCTAGTATTACTGTGTACTCTTAATTTGTAGGCCCTAAATTTGAAACCCTGGTATAGTTAGTTAAAGACAATGAATTAACAATGAGACCGATTCTAGATGAGTACTTAAGTTTTATAGATTCTAATCTCATGACATAATTTGAAATGTACCAGCACTACTAATAATTTTTTTGGGGTACCTCTATGAGCCAACTCAAACACTAGAATCAAAGAAAAACATTCTTGACTCTATCAACTTTAATCTCAAAAAATAAAATTATTATAATAGGTTGTTCCAGAAGTAAGCTGTGTTCTGTTATGCCTCTCAATGACTATACATGTCAGTATTACTCGTGGTGTTCTGGTTTTTAATTATAATTAAAATTGAAACCTGAATAAATTAAGGGATGTATGATTGCGCTTTTAAGAACCCCTGTGTTTTTGTAGTGTATAGAACATGCTGTCTGCTGTGTTGCTCTGAGTTGCTTTTCTAGCTAGATCTTTTGCTCCGTAGTACTTACTGCCGTTGCATCTGTTATGTGTTTGTTGTCGGTTTTCTTGCGTCAGGATGTAAGCCCCCTAGAGCAGAAACTCGTTTGTGTTCACCGTGATCTCCTCAGTGCTTAGAACAGTGCCTGACACATAGTTGTTGAATGAGTGAATGGTATACTTGGCAAGTGAATGTAATGCATTCTGTATGTCTTTGGAGAGTGAGGCAGGAGAGGAGTATCTAGAGACGGAAAGTTAAACTGATCTTGTATACCATAATAAGAAGGTGACTTTATCTTCGGTTTTTTGTTTGTGTGTTTGTTAAAGCAAAGGAATGGCACATCCCGATTTAGTCTTTAGAACAGATAATTTTTGTTGAAGTGCAAAGGGTAGATTTACAAGATTTGGTGTCGTGTATGGAGGCTGAGGTTTATTACTTGGGAGATTGGGCCACTGTTCCCCGAGATTAAAAAAAAAAAAGAAGAAAAAAGCAGATTTTGGAAGAAATTCAGTGCATTGTTGTTGAAATAACTGCAGAGCCTCTGGGTGAAGACAGTAGACAGATAGGTAAGTGAGTTTGGTCCTAAAGGAAAGAAGACACAGTTTGGGGGGAAATATTTACAGTTTATAGTTGAAATGTTGGTTACTAATTAGTTTGATCAAGGAAAGGGCACAAAGGATGGAAAACATGGGCTGTAGGAAACCCAGACTTTTAAGGGATGAGCAAACGAAGAGAAGCAAACAAAGGAGAATGGTCATTAAGTCAATGGAGTATACCTCCTATTGAATTGTCTTAGAAAAGCCAGAAAACAGATTTTGAGATCCATATTAATAGATGAAGAGAAAACTTCAAATAGGGACGAAAGTGCCATAGCACTTCAAACCAGCTTTTTAAATAATTGATTTAGGATCTGTTTGATTGTATTTTTGTTGTTGTTACTATCAAACAGCATTGTTTTTGTTTACATAGTGGAATGGTATGGTAAAAGAACTTTAAAATGTCCCTCTGGGGGTGCCTGGGTGGCTCAGTGGGTTAAGGCTTCTGCCTTCGGCTCAGGTCATGATCCCGGGGTCCTGGGATCGAGCCCCGCATCGGGCTCTCTGCTCTGCAAGCAGCCTGTTTCCTCCTCTCTCTCTTCCTGCCTCTCTGCCTACTTGTGATTGTTGTCTGTCAAATAAATAAATAAAATCTTTAAAACATAAAATAAAATAAAATGCCCCTCTGATCTAAAGTTTTAAGACTTGGAATATAAGAGAATAAATGTGCTCTTTGGAATGGGTAAAGATAGTGGCCATTTTGCTTGAAGGGCCAAAAATATCTCTAATTTTATTGTATTTTTGTCACTAAAAACCAGAATAGTCATCTCTTTTGGAAATACCGCACTCTGCTGCTGTAAGGTACTTACTGTGTTGAGTTTTAATTTACATAAAAGGCAACATCTCATTCTTTTTTGTTTGTTTGTTTGGGTTTTTTTTTGGGGGGGGGTGAAAACTCCTCTTATTTGTATCACGAATTGTACAATCTCCAGTTCTCTTTGTCGCTAGAATATCCTAGCTATAGCATTGGTGCCTGGATCAGACTTGTAGAATCGCTATACTGAAGACATGGAGCGCCAAACAAATGTTTAGAAAATGTGTTTCTTCAAAGCTGTTATGACTCTGGGTGATTTCTTCTGGTTTTTAATTCTCTTAGTGGTGTGCTTGCTTGACTAGACACAGACAACGGTGGCTTTAGGTCTATCCTAGATGAGTCCATTTACTTCAGCAAAGTATGAGTGATTGTATTCTCACACTCTCTTCTAAAACGAAATAAATCCCTAGGTGGCTATATTTTAGAATGCCAAGCTCCACATGTATATGGAGCCAAACACTGTTTTCAGTCAAGGAGATTAACAACTCTACAGTTGCCTAATAACTAAAAACTCTATTACAAGCTTCACAATAAATAGCTTTTAAAAATACAATTATTTGTATTTTCCCTACTTATTTTTGAAACAAACTTAAAGGAAAAAATGGTTTTAATTCCATTCTCTGTATTGTTATATGCTCTGAAAATTTTTTTCTCTTCAATGTAGAGATTCTGTTCACTAGGAGATAACAAATGTTTCTTTAAAATGTACCATTTTATTATATAACATTCATACACATTTTACAATTCTGCTGGTATTATTTTTAGATGTTTCTTTGTAGTCCAGTTGTGTTCCCTCAAGTGAAAAAAACAGCATATTTCTCATTTGTCATCTAATTTTTTTATGATTTGAGTAGTGTGCTTAGCCTCTTTTCTAAGATAAATTTCAGAATATAACTTGAATTTAGTGAGTTTACAAACTCACTTTAGTTCTTGTGTAAGATGGGACCCTAAGCTTTTGTATATTGCATAAAAGGCTAACCATTACTTATTTTATATGATGAAAGTATGAGAGAGAAAGAATGGATGAAATATAATTTGGAGATGATATATCAATTTAAAAAAATTTATGTTTAATCGAAACCACAATGAGATACCACCTCACACCAGTCAGAATGGCTAAAATTAACAAGTAAGGAAATGACAGATGCTGGTGAGGATGCGGAGAAAGGGGAACCCTCTTACACTGTTGGTGGGAATGCAAGCTGGTGCAGCCACTCTGGAAAACAGCATGGATGTTCCTCAAAAAGTTGATAATAGAGCTACCCTATGACCCAGCAATCGCTGGGTATTTACCCTAAAGATACAAATGTAGTGATCTGAAGGGGCACGTACACCCAAATGTTTATAGCAGCAATGTCCACAATAGCTAAACTATGGAAAGAACCTAGATGTCCATCAACAGATGAATGGATAAAGAGGTTGTGGTGTATATATACAATGGAATACTATGCAGCCATCAAAAGAAATGAAATCTTGCCATTTGCGATGATGTGGATGGAACTAGAGGGTATTATGCTGAGCGAAATAAGTCAATCAGAGAAAGACAATTATCATATGATCTCCCTGATATGAGGAAGTTGAGAGGCAATGTGAGGGGTTTGGGGGCTAGGAAGAATAAAAGAATAAATGAAACAAGATGGGATCAGGAGGGAGACAAAGCATAAGAGACTCTTAATCTCACAAAACAAACTGAGGGTTGCTCGGGGGAGAGGAGTAGAGAGAGGGTGGTTGGGTTATGGACATTGGGGAAGGTATGTGAGTGCTATGGTGAGTGCTATGAAGTGTGTAAACCTGGCGATTCACAGACCTGTACCCCTGGGGCTAATAATACATTATATGTTAGTAAAGAAAAAAATCCAGAAAAAAAGATTTATGTTTAGAAGAAACAGACATTTTCAGGCCTTTTAAATTTTCCAGTTATTCAGGAGAGGTCCTGAAATAACATTATGGACTATTATTAGCTTAGTAATTTTTCATCAAACTGTAATTTGTTATAAAATGACTAACAGAATTTCCTTTTTCACTAATGTAAATCAGAAGACATGGTTTATGCAATTATACTAGCATATTAACATTTATACTCTTTAACCCAAGCATAATGGACTAAAGTTTTTTGACCTGGTGTTATTTAGGATGGTGGCTTCTTTCAGTTGCTTTTGGCAATAATTTAAAAGAAATAGCTGGTGTTCCCTTGGGTAAAGAGGAAAAAAAGTAGAAAGGAAAAAAGCCAGAAATCTCACCCTTGATCCTATGACTCTTCGATTTCTTTGTTAGCTTGCTTTGGTGAGAACCTTTGTTTCTGCAAACACTGACTGAACAAAGTGAGGAATAGAAAAAAAAATCAAACCTATATTTACAGAACAGAGCTGCAGATCTAGTATAGCTGATCTGGTATAAGGCTGCTGAAGGGAAGGGAAGGGAAATTTGCTTGGATATTTTCAACCAGACTGCTTTATTTTATTCATTCATTCATTTTTCAGCTAGTCTGCTTTGGGTATTTGAATTGTATTTTTCTGATTACAAAAATAGTACATATTAAATCCAAAAAATTGACACCATAGAAAAGATCATTAAGAAAGTAAATATCTTATTTATCCATAGATTATTCTCAGATATGACATTTAAATTAATACATTTTGATGTCCAAGAAAATGGCTCTATTTGTTAATCTAAAGAATGGCATATAGCATACAATGAAAATATCACCACTTTCATTTCACATAAAAAGTTTTTGTGTTTTTGTTAGGAGAGTATATTGATATTTTAAATCCAAAGAGATTGAAGGGAAAGAAGAAATGGGTATAATCAGAACATAAATAATAGACTCTTCACAAAACTAGCTGTTTATCTTAATTTATGAGTATAAGGGACATGCTGACCATTAAGACTACAATCATCCTTCATTATTTGTACATATGTAAGAGCAGAAAGGTCATTCAAATTAATGGATATTCCAGACGTCCTCAGAATTGGTTTTGGAAAGTGTCTTTGTTCTTACATATGAGTCTAAATAGAACAACTCTGGAAATTCACTTCAAAAAAATTAATGAAGCTGTGCTTGTGAAAGCTTGTCTCTGGAGAATTGAGGAACTCACCTGTTCTGTATCATCCTGGGAATAGACTAATGATCTGTCTCACTGATAGAAGGTTCCACCTCTTTAAAAAGTTTTCTGGATATAAAGGAGTCCAGCAGTGTCTTTGCCCAGTTAGGATTGTACAAGGAACAGGACACAGAGGGAACTTGAACTATTGGCAGTGCAAATGCCAACTGAAAATAAACTCGAAAGAAAGACAAATTTGGCATTTGTCTGCCTTCTAAAATATAGTGAAACCTTCTTAATATGAAGCACAGGGGATGGAAGAAATGGACTTCAAGTTTAGCTTTCCATTATCTGATTTTTATGACAGAGCAGTCAGGCAGCTGGTTAACTAGGGAACAGCAGTTGCTTTAAATTATATATTATCTTGGATAAAGCACCATCAGCTTAATGAAGTTTTGCTGTAATTCACTTTCTTGGGAGGATTAAACAATGCAGATTCTAGATGGATATTGATTAACCTATTTGTACTTACTAAAATAGGTATATTTTTCCCATAGCCAAGTGATAAAACAGTATATTCAATGTAGGTATTTAGAACATTTGCTCGTTGGAAACAGAAGGGCAGGGTACAGGAGCACTGGTTGTTTCCTGGTCTTCTGAGATGTATGAATATTTGATGAAAATCTTCAGAGAATTGTTTGTTCCAGTTCTGTGAAAAATGTCGATGGTATTTTGATAGGGACTGCAAACAATCCTAAAATTTGTATGAAACCATAAAAGACCCCAAATAGCCAGGGGAATATTGAAAAAGAAAAACAAAGCTGGGGACATCACAATGCCTGACTTCGAGTTCTATTACAAAACTGTGATCATCAAGACAGCATGGTACTGGCACAAAAACAAACACATCGTTCAATGGAACAGAATTAGAGAGCCCAGAAACGGACCCTCGACTCTATGGTCAACTAATCTTCGACAAAGCAGGAAAAAATGTCCAATGGGAAAAAAAGACAGTCTCTTCAATAAATGGTATTGGGAAAATTGGACAGCCACATGCAGAGAATGAAACTGGACCATTGTCTCACACCATACACAAAGATAAATTCAAAATGGATGAAAGACCTCAATGTGAGACAGGAATCCATCAAAATCCTAGGTAGCACAGAGAATAACCTCTTCTACCTCGGCCACAGCAACTTCTTGCAAGACACATCTCTGAAGGCAAGGGAAACAAAAGCAAAAATGAACTATTGGGACCTCATCAAGATAAAAAGCTTCTGGGGGCACCTGGGTGGCTCAGTTGGTTAAGCGACTGCCTTCGGCTCAGGTCATGATCTTGGAGTCCCAGGATCGAGTCCCGCGTCGGGCTCCCTGCTCTACAGGGAGTCTGCTTCTCCCTCTAACCCTCCCCCTCTCTCATGCTGTCTCTCTCTCTCTCATTCTCTCTCTCAAATAATAAATAATAAATAAATAAAATAAAATATATTTTAAAAAAAAAGCTTCTGCACAGCAAAGGAAACAGTCAACAAAACTAAAAGGCAACCTACAGAATGGGAGAAGATATTTGCAAATGACATAACAGGTAAAGGGCTGGTATCCAAGATCTAAAAAGAACTTATCAAACTCAACACCCCACCCAGAAAACAAGTAATCCAGTCAAGAAATGGGCAGAAGACATCTACAAACACTTCTTCAAAGAAGACATCCAAATGCCCAACAGACACATGAAAAAATATTCCACATCACTTGGCATCAGGGAACTATAAATCAGTACCACAATGAGATGCCACCTTACACCGGTTAGAATGTCTAAAATTAACAAAACAGGGGACAACAAATTGTGAGGATGCAGGGAAAGGGGAACCCTCTTATACTGTTGGTGGGAATGCAAACTGGTGCAGCCACTCTGGAAAACAGTATGGAGGTTCCTCAAGAAGTTTAAAATAGAACTACCCTACAACCCAGCAATTGCACTACTGAGTAGTTACATCAAAGATACAGATGTAGTGAAAAGAAGGGGCACTGCACCCCAGTGTTCATAGCAGCAATGTCCCCAGTAGCCAAACTGTGGAAGGAGCTGAGATGTCCTTCAGCAGATGAATGGTTAAAGATGATGTGGTTCATATATACAGTGGAATATTACTCAACCATCAGAAAGGATGAATACCCACCATTTACATCGACAGGGATGGAACTGGAGGGGATTATGCTCAGTGAAATAAATCAGTCAGGGAAAGACAATGATCATATGGTTTTACTCTATGTGGAGTGTAAGAAATAGTGCAGAGGATCCTAGCAGAAGGGAGGAAAAACCGAATGGGAAGAAATCAGAGAGGGAGACAAACCATGAGAGACTCTTGACTTTGGGAAACAAACAGGGTTGTAGAAAGGGTGGTAGGTATGGCAGGGGTGGCTAACTGGGTGATGGGCCTTAAGGAGGGCACACGATGTGATGAGTGAGCACTGGGTGTTATATGCAACTAATGAATCACTGAACACTAAATCAAAAACTAATGGTGTACTATATGTTGGCTATTGAATTAAACAAACAAACAAACAAACAAACAAACAGATAGATGGGAGTAAGTAGAAGATGATGGAGTTCTAGTACTGCCTGTGCTAATCTGCCAGTGCAGCAGTTACATGGTTCTTTCTCTAGCGCTGCCTTTTCAGGGTCAAGAGCTTCCAGGATGGCTATTAGGACAGTGTTTTACTGTCAAGATGATCACACAGTGATCAGCCACTACTCCTTTCTGTAGGAGTATTTTCTTTAATCACTGAAGAAAAGATATGTCATTGGGCTGTGATGAAAAACAGTATTGCATTATTGCTGCTTTCATGGTTTGGATTACTAAATTCTTTCTTGGGATTTCATGAAGTAAGCAGCATACTTACCAGACTTCAATTTAAATGGTACCTGGACCTCAGCTGGAGTCCCCTGCTAAGTTAGCTGTTAGCTTCACAATGTCTGGGGGTGGGGGGGTGGGGGCTGGTATTACTTGATTAAATTACTTCTCATTACGTGGAAAGCTATCATGTTATGTGTGTTCCAGGACAGAAGTTCTCAGGATTTGAGGAATACAGTTGAGTGCTCATCCGTAGGCACATGCAAATAGAAAAGAAACTACTGATTTCATGGTAATATCTGCTTTATCAAATCTAAATGTTTTAAGTAAGGAAAATGATACGAACTAGTTTAGTGCTGATTCTTTGTTTTTTTTTTTAAATGATACAGTAAAATGTATCTTTTTAAAAAATGTACAGGGACGCCTTGGGCGGCTGCCTTCAGCTTGGTTCGTGGTCCTGGCATCCCAGGATTGAGTCCCACATTGGGCTCCTTGCTCCTCGGGGAGGCTGCTTCTCCCTATGCCTCTGCCTGCCTGTGTTCTGTCTGCCTCTCTGACAAGTAAATAAATAAAATCTTTTAAAAAAGTCAATCAATAAATAAATTTAAAAAATTTTTAAAAATAAAAACTGTACAGTTCTGTGACTTTTAGTGCATGTACGGATTTATGTAGCTGCCGTCAGTACAATCAGGATACAGAATAGTTCTGTCACCCCCCCCCAAAAACTCCTTTGTGCTGTCCCACTGTAGCCGCTCTCTCAACCTGCGCCCCCCTTCCCAACCCCTAGCATTCATGGTCTCCACTGTAGTGATGGCTTTTCAAGAATGTGTTCTAAATAGACTCATATGGCATGTAACCTTTTTAGATCAACTTCTTTATAATAATAATTATTATTATTACTATTATGTTCAGTTAGCCCGGCTTCTTTTAGCAGAATGCTTTTGAGACTCATCCAGGTTATGGTGTGTATCAAGAGTTTGTTACATTTTATTGCTGAGTAGTATTCTACTGTGTGGACATAGTCCAGTTTATCTTATTACAGGACGTTTGATTGTTTCCACTTTTTGGAGATTATAGATAAAGCTGCCATCAGCATTCACATATAAGTTTTTGTGTGAACAGAAGCCTTTGTTTCTGTAGAGTAAATACCTAAGAGTAGGCTTGTTGGGTCATACAGTGAGTATGTGATTATTTTTATAAGAAAATACCAAGCCATTCTTCAGAGTAACAGTACCATTTTGCATTTCCACCAATGGTGTATTTGTTTTCCATTTGCTCCGTATCCTTAACAACAGTTTGTGTTGTGGACACTTTTTATTTTATACATTCTAATAGGTGTGGAATGGTCTCTCATCCGGTTATAATTTGCATTTTTCTAACTGGCTAATGATGGTGAATATCTTCATATGCTCTTTGTCCGCTGTTACTCTCTTTGGTGAAGCACCTGTTCAAGTATTTTTGCCCATTTTTAAAATCAGGTTGTTTGTTTTCTTACCATTAAGTTTTGAGAATCCTCTATATATTCTGGACACCAAGTTCTTTCTAGGATAAGTTCTTTTTAGGGTATCTGCAAATACTTTCTCCCAGTTAGTTGCTTATTTTTTTCTTAATAGTGTCTTAATGAAACAAAAGATTTTGAATCTGATACAGTCCGAATTACAGTTTTTTTCTTTTATAAAGTGTATTTTTGGTGTCATATCTCAGAACTCCCTGACTGACCCCAGGTCACCCAGATTTTCTTCTGTAAGTTTTATGTTTTGCATTTAGGTCTAGTGGTCCATTTTGGGCTTAATTTTATGTAATAGAGGGAGACATATGTTGAGACAGGTCCATCCAGGTCCAGGGTCAGGCTCAAGCACAAAATTTAAGGAGGTGCCAAAAAACTCAGTACAAGATAAATGACATTTTAACACAACATTATAAAAAATGAAAATACAAAAAATCCATGATGAATAAAATGCCAATATTTTAAATAAAAATGGGATGAGTAACAAGGCTGTGCCAAGGTGTACTAAAGCTTAAGGCAAAAGGGAAACTGAACTGAACCGAGCTGTCTTTTTCAAAATTTTGGTATTTTGTGCATCACAGGTTTTGGGGCGGGGTAGTGGAAAGTACTGGAATAAGGGAAATAGTAAACTCTTCTGTTTCAGTGATGTTCTGAATTCTGGACTAATTCCCCAATCTACCTACTACTACTGTTTACTTTTCAGAGTCCTCAAATAGGTGCTCTATGCCTTCTGTATTATATAACTGCATTCAGAAGGCAAGACTGAGTGGAATGTTTCCTCTGTCTCACCTAAAACCAGCCCTTCCTTCCTTTCTCCCTTCCTACTTTCCTTCCTTTTTTCCTTAACTTCCTTCGTTCCTTCCTTCCTTGAAAAAAAAATTACAGTGGTAATGGAAAATACATAATGGAATAGTACAGATTGCAGCAGATGTGCCTAGGAGGAAGCTTCTAAGATCCCTGCACATTTGCAGGGACATTTATATTGTAGGAAGTAAAATAATGTCATTGATCCTGGTGTGAGTCACTTCTCTTACTCTGGTGGTGTGTTCCCTTGATGTAACTGCCACAGGCAAAGCTACTGGCTTTTGCTTAATCAGCTGCCATCTGGCATCAAGCATACTTTGTTTAGTTTCTCAATATTATCTTCCGGAGTCCATCTCCTTGCCTACCTGGGAACTATGCCTTAATTCTTCTATGTGAAATTTAGAGTTAATTTTAACAGATTTTACAACCCTTCCAAAGAGTTCATTCCTTTTGTTGAAATCCCTTACTATCAGATCTTTTTTATTTTTTTCCTGTACTTGAGCCTCACATTCTTAAGCTTAGAGCCCGCATCCTTTACGGGAGTCCTCATGGAGTTGGAGAACAGCTGGTCAACATCCTCTGTTTCCTCTATTACAAAGTTTCTGTTCAGTCTTCTCTTGTCTACGAGAACCAAACTTAGTTGTTTTTTTTTTTTTTTAACATTTCCTTGTGGGTCATATTTTCTCAACATTTCTGTTATCTCTGATCCTCTCTTCTCAGACATTCTTTTCCTTGAAATAATGCTTGCTGTAGGAATTCATTCAAAACCTATAGTGAGATGTCCTTCCTGTAATTATCTCTTTGATCATCTGTTTGAAAAGATCTTATTTTGAGAGTTACGTTGAGTTGAAGTGCCAGTCACGTGCTGCTCTAGGCTTCATAAATCATTGAAAGCAAAAGAATGAGGACCAAAAGGAGAGCTCATTCAGTTTAATAGTTTACTCATTTTCTAGTGACATTTACCCTGTATCGTGCTTTATTTATTATTTATTTATTTATTTATTTATTTTTTAAAGATTTTATTTATTTATTTGACACAGAGAGAAAGATCACAAGTAGTCAGAGAGGCAGGCTGAGAGAGGGAGAAGCAGGCTCCTTGCTGAGCAGAGAGCCCGATGCGGGGCTCGATCCCAGGACCCTGGGATCATGACCTGTGCTGAAGGCAGAGGCTTAACCCACTGAGCCACCCAGGAGCCCTCATGCTATATTTAAAGACATCAACTACTTATTGGTATTAGCGATTTCAAAGAAATGATTTCTGTTTACTGTTCTGCTTCCATTTCTGGACCTGCAAAAACAATAACAAAAGTCACTATTACCCTTTTGGTTAAATAGAAACATTTTTTTCTTCTCTACACTCTTGTGTTTGATGTTCTTTTAATTGGTATTGAAATTTATTTGTATTTCCTTGTATAGATATGATTGCCATGAATGGTTAAGCTGGATGAAGAATTAGCCACTAGATAATACAGCCCTGAAGGAGAAACATACTTGACTCCTTTATAAAATATCAGAAAAGGAGAACTTGATTTTATAGATTTTTGAAGCTGTTCAGAATGGCACACTCTTCTTTATACAGTGTGAAACCATACAGCGCAATGATGACTAGTGCTCTGTTGTCTAACCCCAGCACCGTATTATGTCCTGCTGATAGCAGACCAGTGAAGGACTTTATGTCTTGTAGGACATTCTGTGACAGTTTTTCCTCTCCCAACCTGAATTTGATGAACGATCTTTAGTAACATGTTTTCCAGCTGTTCTATCGGACCTCTGGCCAGACAATTATATATAGTGTGGGGAAGAAAGAGGTCTATAATTAACACATATCCCAGGATAGTGGTTTTTTTTGGGGGGGGGGGAGTGATATAATGCTTTGTCATGTGTGAGGAGGGGTTGTGAGACTCCCCCAAAGGGCTAAGTAAAGAAGTATGATTTGTGAAACATTTTACCCATACTATATTAAGATAAATAGTGCTTTACATATCCTATATAGTTCATTTTTTTAAAAGATCTTATTTATTTGACAGAGAGACACAGTGAACAGCGAGAGAGGGAACACTAGCAGGGGAAGTGGAAGAGGGAGAAGCAGGCTTCCCGCTGAGCAAGGAGCCCGATGCGGGGCCGGATCCCAAGACCCTGGGATCATGACCTGAGCCGAAGGCAGCGGCCTAATGGCCAAGCCACCCAGGTGCCCCTATATAGTTCATTTTTGAAGATTCAACTTTTCTTGTTTGGTTTGGTTTGGTTGGTTTTACATAGCTGATAATTTCCAAGATTTAATGACGTGTATTTCTTACCTTGTATAGGGATTTAATAGCTTTATCTACTTGTGCTTTGTTTACTCATATAAACAAAGGATTTATGGTTATTATCTTTATGCACATACCTATTTTTCTTAAAATTTGAAGTCCAGTGTAGTTAACATACAGTGTTATATTAAATATGCTTCAGATGTACAATATAGTGACTCAACAATTCTTAACATTACTCAGTATTCATCATTATAAGTGTACTTATATCCCCTTTATTTATTCAATCATCCTCCAACCCACCTCTCCACTGGTAACCATCAGTTCTCTATACTTAAGAGTCTGTTTTTTGGGTTGTCCCTTTTTTTCTTTGCTTCTTTGTTTTGTTCCTTCAGTTTCACATATGAGTGTGGTTATGGTATTTGCCTTTGTCTGATTGACTTATTTTACTTAGAATTATACCCTCTAGATCCATCTCTGTTGTTGCAAATGGAAAGATATTATTTGTTTTTTTTTTTTATGTCTGAGTAATAGTCTGTTGCATATATATACCACTTCTTCATCCATTCATCTATTGGTGGGCACTTGGGTTCTTTCCTTAATTTGGCTGTTGTAAATAATGATGCAATACACTAGGGGGCACATATCTTTTTGAATTGATATTTTTGCATTCTTTTGGTAAATACTCAGTAGTAGAATTACTGGATGCTATAGCAATTCTATTTTTAATTTTTTGAGGATCTTCCCTACTATTTTCCACAGGGGCTGTACCAGTTTGCATTCCCACCAACACTGTACAAGGGTATGTTTTTCTCCGCCTCCTCGCCAACATTTGTTGTTTCTTGTTTGTTTGATTTTAGTCATTCTGAGAGGTGTGTGGTGGTACCTCATTGTGGTTTTGGTTTTCATTTCCCTGATGATGAGTGATGTTGAGCATCTTTTCATATGTCTACTGGCCATCTGTATGTCTTCTTTTGCAAAATGTCTATTCAGGTTTTCTGCCCATTCTTTAATCAGATTGTTTGTTTTTTGGGTGTTGAGTTATAATACGTACTTTATATATTTTGGATACTAAAACTTTATCCAGTATGTCATTGGCAAATATCTTCTCCCATTCAGTAGGTTGTCATTTAGTTTTGTTGATAGTTTCCTTTGTTGTATAAAAGCTTTTTATTTTGATGTAGTCTTAATAGTTTCTTTTTGCTTTAGTTTCCCTTGCCTCCTAGATGGGAGGCCTGTCTAGAAAAATGTTGCTATGGCCAATGTCAGAGAAATTACTGCCTGTGATTTTATGGTTTTTTATGGTTTCAGATCTTCTAGGATTTTTATGGTTTCAGATCTTAAATTTAGGTCTTTAATCTATTTTGAGTTTAATTTTGTGTATTGTGTGAGAAAGGGGTCCAGTTGCATTTTTTTTCATGTAGCTGTCCAGTTTTCCCAGCGCCATTTGTTGAAGAAACTTTTTCCCATTGCATATTCTTGACTCTTTTGTTGAAGATTATTTGACCATATAATTGTGGATTTATTCCTGGGCGCTCTATTATGTTCTATTGATCTATGCTTGTTTTTGTACCAGTACCATACTATTTTGATTAGTGCAGCTTGGTAGTACATCTTGGTATCTGGGATTGTGATACCTCCCATTTTGTTCCTCTTTTTCAAGATTGCTTTGACTATTTGAGGTCTTTTGTGGTTCCATACACATTTTAAGATTATTTGTTCTAATTCTGTGAAGAATACTGTTGGAATTTTGATAGGGTTTGCATTGAATCAGGAGATTGCTTTGCGTAGTATGGGCATTTTAACAATGTTTGTTCTTCCAATCCATTAGTATGGAATATCTTTCCATTTGTTTGTGTCTTCAATTTCTTTCATTAGTGTTTTATACTTTTCAGAGTAAAGATCTTTCATCTCTTCAGTTAAGTTTATTCCTAGGTATTTTATTATTTTTGGTACAATTATAAACAGGCTTGTTTTCTTAATTTCTCTTTCTGCCACTTTGTTATTGATGTATAGAAATGCAGTGGGTTTCTGTATATAGATTTTGTTTCCTGTGACCTTACTGAATTTATTTATTCTACTAGTTTTTTGGGCGAGTCTTCAGGATTTTCTATATACAGTATCATGTGATCTGCAAATAGTGAAAGTTTTATTACTTCTTTACCAATGTGCCTGCCATGTATGTATGTATGTATGTATGTATATATGTATTTATTGTCTTATTGCTTTAGCCAGGACTTCCAGTACTATGTTGAATAAAAGTGGCAAGAGTGGACATCTTTGCTTGTCCCTGATCTTAGGGGAAAAGCTCTCAGCTTTCACCATTGAATATGATGTTAGCTGTGGCTTTTTCATGTATGGCCTTGGCCTTCTTTAACTTGATGAATGAAGAAGAGTAAAGAGGCCTGGGTCTGCGTAGATTAGCTGAGAGATGTGGCCTTAGTGTTTCTCAAGCTTTTTCTCAACCAGGTGCTCATGATGATAATGTGTAAACAGATAAGGGTTCTCTTTGCTGTTAACTGATTTTCTGAAGGCTCTAGGACCCTACGCCCATCTTAGACCTGAGGAGATCTCAGGCCTGAGGAATTCCCTGCAGCCCATCGTGTGCCCACCAGTGGGAAGCTCCGCTAGAATTTTGGGACTGTGCCTCCAGTAAGTGCTGCTTCTCTGTGGATGGTTGTGGTATGGGGCCTCTGGGATATTTGCCTTGTAGGATCCACCGCCAGTGTCACTCATCCTGTGGACTCCAGCTTCCAGCTGCCTGTTTGTTTCCGGCTCCCAGACTGCCATTAATAAGAATAATTACCAGATTTTCTTCAGTCATTATTTGTGCTTTCTTTGCCTTTGTAAATTCTTCTCAAATAAGTGGATTGGAGCAAACTAACATTTAGTGTTTTGAATTAGATGAAGAAAATTGTATTTAATTTTCTTACCCAAGAGACCTTCCATTTACTCTGAGAACTTTTTCTTGTGATGAAATTCTTTAGGCATTTTTATTATCAGATACAGATGTGATTCATTTAGTGCCAAGGACAACTACCAGGTTTCAGATTTTTGCTGCTTTAGCAATTACCTTAATTTTAGAGCATAGGCTATAAAGGAAAAGATTTTAATAAATGAATTTTCCATGGCTTTGATGGGAATTAATTTGATAATTAGGTGCTAGTTTTTAAAAGTCATAATCTGTACATCTGTATCAGATATTTGTGGCAAGTACAGAGCAACACTTTTCCTTGTTTGGTTTTTCTGCAGCAGGCCCTACAATTATAAAAATGGTACAGCATTTTTTTTTTTTTTCTTTTCACCGTTAAGCTGCTATCTGGTTTATCAGAAAATTACTTGGGGCAAGAAAGGGGGAAGACTGAGATTTCAAGCAAAGAGTGATAGTTGCTTCATGTCTGGCCCTGTGGTAGAACTTCCTTGGAGTTGGAGGAGGTGTGGAGGAAGAAGAAAGGATAGGTGTGTATTTAGGAAGAAGAACTGAGAAGATGTCTGTCTTTAATTTTTTCCATTTGAGGGATGTCTCCATGGAGATCAGGTGGGTGTTGAGGAGTTTTATTTATTGGAGACTGAGACTTACTCACCAGGTTTTCCTCCTGAACTTCAGAGGGATGAAGCCAAGCCTCATGGTCCATGCATGCTGCAGAATACCCCAAATTTGGGGAAATCATGGCTTTGGCAGGACAGGACAAATAGCCTACAAAGGTATAAAGAATTCTCGTCGTACTCTTCTACCTTCGTGGCTCAGTGTTTTAATGTAGAAAGCAGTTCTTCTTTCTGTGAAATGAAATTTGGGCTTGTGAAAATTTGAAGAGTTTTTTCTCCAGTATTTTTCCATTTTCATCTGCCTTCTTTTTATTTATTTTGGACTCATATCTTGATCTGTGATCTTAGCCTTGGGAATCAGCACACACACAGCCATTCAAATGCAGTGGATATTCCTGAGGATATCCATGACCATGAGGCTGCCTCCATACAGATCTGCAAAACTGTGACTGTCTCCTTCACAAAGAGGTGTAAGGCTCCTTATTTGAAAATTCTGAAAAGTGCTGGTTCTCCCAAGGAATCCCTAGCTAGCTTATCCATTCTTGTACTATGTGACAAAAACCAAACATGAAAAAACCAGATGGAGTTTGGTTTACAGTATGGCTCAGCAGCTGGGAAGGATCAGGAAATGGTGTTTCATCATAATCATGTTTAAGATATAAAATTATGAAGGATGTTAGGCTTCTTTTAGCGTGTAGAGCAGAATAACGGTGGTGTTTGGGTATGTGCATTACAGACGCCTAAGATACTATACAGGCATTGATTTCTTTATAGTAACATTTATGACCTGGTTAGTAGTGAGCCTTTCCTTTATGATTTTAGTTATACCATCTGCCTTTTAATATAAACTTGCTAAGATTTCTACTTCTGGCTTAGGTGGGTTTGGAAATGATTTCAGATCTCCCACATCCCTTCCTCCCCATCTTCTAAAATAGGACTTTGCATAATTAAGTAGTAGCAGGGAAGGAGCACTGGAATTGGGAAAACCTCCCCACTGATCCCAGTTCCTTTCTGTACAAGCTGCATGGCCTTGGGAAAGTTCCCCACCCTCCTTTAAGCCTCAGTTTCTCGTTCTTATGAAATGAGGATAACATTACTAATTTTGTAGTATTGTTGCAAGGATTCAGTTACTTTAGATAATATAAAATTCCAGATACTTAGTAGTTCCCTTCCCACCATGCCCTAAAATATAAATTCATTTCTCTCATTCGCTTCCTTCTCCTCTCTTTATTTGCTTCCATGATTTCACTTAAAGTAAACCGTAAAAACCACAGAAATAAATTATTTGGAAGTTTTCATGGCCTTTTACTTTTGCTAAGGGGTAATCCCAAAATTCCTGTTTCGGAATATTGACACTGCTGTTTGTACACAGCGCTCTCTTCTTCCCCAGCCCATGCCCCTGCTTTTTCTTTGGTCTCTGCAGAGAAGAAAGATCTCTGTGTTAAGTACATTAAAGTCTTGTAATTCCTTCTTGTCATCTTGCTTATGACCTCCAGCCCCATTCCCGTCTCTTTGTGGCTCTGCTGCTAGAGCTAAGTACCTTTGGGGCAGATTGTGGTTACTCTGCATTGCCAAATTATAATGCAAAGATGAAGTTAGGCTTTGGTTTACAAGGCTACACCTAATTTTGTGCTAAAACGGAGGTCAGCCTAATTAGCTAGGGGAAGCCATTAGTGGATGCACATTGTTTTGGTAAGCTGAAGTAGATTAGTGTAAGAATAAAATGCCTTACCAAGTCAGTGCAGCAAATCAGTTTTTTAAAATATGCGACTAATTTCAGAATCTAGTCCTTCCCACGACAGTGGGCTCCCGCCGTTTGAATCTCAGGGTACAGTGTGAAGGCTTTCTCATAGATCCGGGTAGCTCTTGTGTCATTTTCCTCTCTGGTCCCGCCACTCAGATGTGCTGGGGACCCTCCGTTTGCTGCGTTGCTCGGGAAGCCCGCGGGTGGGTCCGACTGTGTCAGCCCCCGGCCACAGAAGCACCTCCCGAAGACCAGAGCCCAAAGGGAGGCTCCGGTGGGTGGTTGACGGAGGGGATGCCCTCTGCCGAAGTAGTTATAGCTCCTGTGTCTTCTGATAGTTCCTTGGGTTTCTAGCAGGCACGTGTCCCATTGTTGTTAAGTAAAGCCCGGTATGTATGTTCCACGAGTTAGCAGCGTGGCTGCTCTGTTGGCTGCCCCGCGCTGCTGTCTCAGGGTTTGTTTGGTTTGGCAGATGGCCAGCTCTCTGCTATAAGATGCATTTCCTTGACAGGACAAAGTGTGGAGCCGCATTAGCTGCAAAGTTTACAAAGGTTAGCTAAACACACACAATAAATATTAATAAACAAAAAAGGCCCACCCACCTTTGACTTTGAATTCTGTTTCTTCATTCCATGTTTCGGAATCCCTGTAGTATTTGATTAATAACCAGTCTTAGGGTAATTGAGCCTTAAGTATCCTTTGCCTAAGTTAGACGGCTCATGGAGCCCTCATTGGCTGCCTTGGTGACTCATTGCCACAGTGGATGGAGCTCTGGAATGACTGTTTAGTTCAAGGGGTCTTATCTGCATTCTCCCTGCTTCCATGTAAAAAGGAGGGTAAGTGAGCTTTATGCTGACCAGCCACGTGTGTGTCTAAGAACTCCGGAGCGGGAGGGACGTGAACGGGAATAGAGGTGCAATGGCCTGAGTTTGGACTACCTAGAAAGCAATCCAGCCTTGGTCTGTTGGCCTGGGCAGTTGCCTCTCTCTAACATTTACACCCTCAGCTTGGAGGGAGAGAGTAACAGTAACCTGCTGCCCCTGGAAACTGCCTGTTTGGCTGGGTGTCTTGGAATTTACCAGGCCTACATTGTGGATCCTTTCCAATTCTGCACCCTGCTCACTTGAAAATGTATTTGAGAACCAGTAATCTTAGACTGCTTAGCCAGACCTCTAGAGAACCAAGGAAGTGAAATAACTTTAATACTATGTCCTTGAGATTGTCCTGGGGCCATTTGTAGGTGGCTGGGATTTCTGAAGGCCCTTGAAAGCCCCTCTTACTATTGTCTCTCACTCTCTGGTTCATGCATATCCCTCTTTTTAGGACCACATTAGGAAGGAACGAACTCTACTTTGTCTGTAGGATACTTGAGTATGATAATGATCGAGAGAAATAAAATTATTCTCCATAGATTGTAATGATTTTAACTTGAACTTTCACTTGTCTCTAACTCTGCGTAGCAAAGCAGTCCATTTAGACTTGGGTGAATTCTGACCCTTGATTCATTCCATCAGCAAACATTTATTGAACACCACACACTAATCTAGGCATTTGGGATACATTGCCACCTAAAATACGCCAAGATCTCTGCCTATGTGGAAATTATGTTCACGTCAGGGAAGCAGATAATAAGCATAATTAAAGATAAAATTATATATTATGTTAAAAGGTGATACATGCTTTGGTTAAAATGAAAAAAACAGAGTAAGGGAAGTTGTGGGGCACAGTTTTAAATGGGACACTCTTGGCATGATGACATGTAAGCATTGATTTAAAGGAGATGAGTATTGGCTTGGATGAACTTATTCTAGATTGGGTTTTATAAGGTTAAGTTCGTGACTCTTCTCATGTTTCCTTATACCTAGCCATGACCATTTGGAAATTTCCAGTGGCCAAGGCATGGTTCTCAAATGAATCTCAATGGCAGAGCACCTGTAAGTCAGGCTGTGCTTTTTAGACCATGAACTGTTGATAAACTTAATGTCATCTTACCAACCAAGCACAGTTTTATAAGATAAAATGTGTCTTCTATGCTTGTGCATTATAAAGTAGGTTTCACAAGCATATAAACGAAATGACAGCCCCCAAAAGCCAAGCCGTGTATGATATACTGTTCTCAAGGATTTTTGTTAATAACCACTCACTACGTTATGTTTTATCATCTTTTAGTGCTTGCTGGTAGACACTGGGTAGTGGGCACCATAGATTTAAGAAAAAATTGTGGAAAGAACACCTAAAATTATAAAAACTTGCCCTTTTAACCCAATTTTACCCCTCCCCCCCCCAAACTGGGAAAACACAGCCACTCTGGTTTTATTTTCTCTGTAGACCATCTCGGCTGTCTTCCGTGCTGCAGAGCTTAGGAACCGCTCTTGTAGAGCATTGTCAGACAAGAATGAGAAGATCTGCAGACTCTTAGGTTTCCTCTTGAGTTCCTCAGGAATCTCAGAGAAGGATCTGGGGCCATATAATGATATGCGTACTTCTCGCCAGTCAGGTGGGAGCCAGAATTTCTATCAAAAGGGATTGAGGAGATGCACAGACACTGTCTTAACAAGAATAGGATGGTTAGGGAGAAGAAACCAGAGAAATTCAGCCTGAGATAGATTTGGAAGCCAGGAATTTTTGCAATTTTCATTTTGCTCTCAGAACCTAAAATAGCAGTATCTAATTGTACCCTTTTTTCTTTAGTCCTTGTACATTGCGTGGCATGTGATGGTCCTTAATAAATCTTTTTTTTTTTTTTAAAGATTTTATTTATTTATTTGACAGAGAGAGAGAGATCACAAGTAGGAAGAGAGGCAGGCAGAGAGAGAGGAGGAAGCAGGCCCCCCCACTGAGCAGAGAGCCCGATGCGGGGCTCATCCCAGGACCCTGGGACCATGACCTGAGCCGAAGGCAGAGGCTTTAACCCGCTGAGCCACCCAGGCGCCCCAAAATCTTGAATTGGTGTTTCCATGCATTGCTTGTTCTATCAGAGCGAGATCTGCAGAACCTGGCCCATGGTGTCTCTGCCTACCAATTTGAGCTTTATTTCCCCCGCCCCACCATTCTGTCCCTGCTAAACCTCCCACTTCGGCCCGCTTACTGCAGACACAAATTAAAAACTGGTTGTCATTCTCACTGAGAACTCATTCTTTTTGACCCCAGAGCACCACTTGTTTTCCTTACCTGTAATGAATTCAAAGGATCATAACTTCCAGCGAACCTTCTCTTAAATAGTTTTTCATTCAGGTTAATGTCAAGTCTTTGTATGCTGTATCTCTGTTTTACTTCTGCTATCATCCTGCTGGTTTATCTCATAGATAGGGAGATATTATTCAATGCCTGCAAATATGTGTTGTTCCTGAAAAAGCTTTATGAAATTTGGATCTTGGTGAACTAAAAACAATAAGCACCTGGCTTCAATCTGCTGTCCAGAGGGACGTATTGTGTGTATAAAAGCATGAAACACTGAGATCTAAATCTGCTTCAGTGGTAAGTGGAACTGAGTTATGTGGGCTTAGCGTTCCAAGATGCCAGTCTCACATGGCCAAGGAGCTGGAGAAGCCTACCTCTGCGGTTGCTAGGTTGTCAGGAAAAGACAGGAGAGGTGTCAGGAAGGAACATCTTCTTCATTTTTTTAAAAGATTTTATTTATTTATTTATTTGGCAGACAGAGATCACAAGTAGGCAGAGAGGCAGGCAGAGAGAGGAGGAAGCAGGCTCCCTGCTGAGCAGAGAGCCCAGTGCGGGGCTCCATCCCAGGACCCTGAGATCATGACCCGAGCCAAAGGCAGAGGCTTTAATCCACTAAGCCACCCAGGCGCCTCATCTTTTTCATTTTTAAAGGGTATCACACTTATAACAAGTGATGGAATAGAACCTAACTCAGGGACACAACCTTCTGGTTTATGGGGAGAATGTCCTAAAAACTACAGGTAGCCATCAGGATAATGCCCACTTTAGCAAACTAGCCACCAAAATAGGATTTTTCCCATCTTTATTTGGCTTCTTTAGTTGATTCCCGTGCCTTTCCTTTTCAGAGTGTTGTCCGCTGCCTGTGGCATCCAAAGCTGAACCAGATCATGGTAGGAACTGGAAATGGATTGGCTAAAGTCTATTACGACCCCAACAAGAGCCAGAGGTATTTCATAAGTATGGCCTGTTTTAGATGGATGACAACAACTGGGGGGAGGGCTTCGTTTCCCACCCTGCTTTTTTTTATTTCCCCCTTTGATGGGGATCCACCCTTTTAGAAAATGCAGCTGGCACAGAGTAAAGCCTCAGACTCCTGGTATTGTACTTTAAAGAGGATTTGGATATTGCCCTTGATCCAGACAGAATTTAAAGTGAAAGTTTCCTGGGGATTTTCAGTTCTTTAGCTGAAATGCTGAGTGCAAAGGGGGATAAATCTTGCCCACTTTGCATACTTCCCTGGACATGGCATTAGCAGTGATACATGTAAGGGATTAACAAAGCAGAGAACTAACCCCTTACAAGAATTGGGAACGGCTAGTCTGTTTTGTTCCCTTTCTGTTTGGGCTTTTATCAGGTAGTGGTTTGGATTTTGGGGGTTGTTCTCCACCAGCGGAAGGGGAGAGCACAAATTATTTCCTCTTCAACCTTATGCCCGCCCCAAATGCTAGACTTAAACATCCCCGTGTGTTTCAGAAGTCTGAAAACTTCACTGGAGGCTCCCTCTGTTCCTCAGGTTATTTTCATTTTCTTTGGGCACAAAGATGAACACTTGTCACCACCCCAAATGACGATGGTTTTGTTTCTCTCTTAAGGTACACTACTTGATTAGCTCTTTCTCTGGAGTAAGCCTTGGTTAGCTAGTATTAAACTGCACATGCTAAATTCACTGGGGTCCCCCATAAACCTGTTGTGAGGTCTCACATCCTTTTTGAGGAAAGGAAACTCCTCCTCTATTAATGAATGTTCATTGTTATAATTTGGATCTGAATAGAAACAGACAGTTCTGTCTTCTCTTGGAACTTTGTGGACTAGCTTTGGAACCCTTGCCCTCTAAAATAAAGTTTTCATTGTATTTAAGAACAAATAGGATTTTGTTTGTTTTTTAATAAGTAAAGAAATTAAAAATGCTAACGTAATTAGAATGAGAGAGTCTGTTTCACTTGAGAAAACAGTGAGCCCCATTTGCTGGCCCCTATTTGGAAGCTACTATGTTTGGAATCTTGAAGAAATTTTTTTATTTGTATTTGCTCCTCCTGAGAGGGATCGCTCATTATTGCTAAGGAGAAGTGAAATGTTCTAATCGGACTTTTGGTTAATCCCACACATTCTTGGGCAGTTGCCCCATGGCAACACTGCCAAGCCGACTCAGTTCCAGACACTTGTACTCTTACATTTGAGATGCGGACAAATGCCACTTGGGGTGTAGACCACCCAGGTTGCTTTCATCTGAGACATAAACTAAAATTTGAACCCTGTGACCGTCACGGTAAAAAGGTTTTTAAATTTTATTTATATCTCTCTAAGATCTTAAATTTTAAGTTATTTCTATAGATTTCTTAAACTAGTGTTCTGTTGCCCAGTTACCTCTCCAACCCTTTCACTCAGTAGTAACCACTGACTGACAGACTTGCTTTGCCATAAATTTAAGCCCTTATCACCAAGGCCCCTTCTGTTGACCATCCCTTAGAAAGTCAAGGACTTGGCGAGATGGTGTGCACAGAGTGTGTTCCTGAAAGTATCTAATGCTTTTGACATGACTTTCTGTTTATAAGACCAAGTAAAGAAAATAATGTGCTTTTACCCGCCCCAGGGGAGCAAAATTGTGTGTGGTTAAAACCCAGCGGAAGGCAAAACAAGCCGAGACTCTAACCCAGGACTACATCATCACCCGTAAGTTGTTAGCGTGGTCTCTCCATCATCTTTCTCCCTTCTGCTGTAGTGTGGTGTTGCTCTCATGGCTTTAGAGAGAGAAAAAGTCTTCGGAGTCTGGGCATATATTACAAAATACTTTGTGGACAGGGCTGCAAGTCATGTAACAGCTAACCGCTGTAGCTTCTGTGACTCATCACAGAGACAGGGTAATTTCATGTAACTTTCAACCCAAAAGGGAAAAGCCTATTTGAGCCTAATGCATTACTCCAAAGCAGCCTTTTAAAGAATAACAATCTGTTCTAAGAATAAACAAGAATGAGTGCTGGTCTTGGAATCAGGAGACCTGGATTTGTCCAGTTCTACCAGTGGCATGCAGTGTGATGTTGAACAACTGAACTTTATCAGGAGAGGGGGGAGACTGGGTGAAAGGTCTCCTTCAGCTCCCTCTGAAACTCTGTGACAATAGATCCGGAGACATTTAGATACAAAAGGAACTACCCAGAAATCTTACCAGACTAAGCAGCTTCTCTCACGTTTGTCAACCTGGCAGATGTGTGTTGCCCAGGGCGGGAGCCTCAGACCTGTCACAGCTAGTGGCTGGAGGGACATCTTGGAAGAAGTAGCAGTTGTGATGAGCAGATGCCCTATGGACCTCACCAGGGTTTCCGTCTCAAGCCCAGAGGGCGCTGTACTGCTGGGTTTTTCTCCCTGGTAGTGGGTCTCCTGTAAGACCAAGTCCCTTGGAGCTTATGATCAGTAAGGAGATCCCGTGACACTTTTTGCAAGAGTAGAAGTGTTAAAGTCGGTGTCACAACCAGTCTAGCTCATGTAATTACATGCGGCCTACTTAAATTCCTCCAGTCGTTTGAAGTGAAAAGCTATTTTTCCCCCTCCTAAAAATACTGTTGTGTCGTGTTGCCCAACAGAGTGAGGGGGTGGCTGTGTTTCTCAGCTTCCCTGATTCAAGGCAGGAGAGTTTTACTGGTGAGTGAGATGGTCCTGGCCCCAGCAGGTGCTAGGGAGAGGGGGATACTGGAAGAGTTTTTGAAGTATTTGAGACATTTCTATCATTCATATTATAAATTCCCTTTGAGCCCCTCTTAATCCTTTTCCTTCTCAGCCCTACTCCCCTGGATAAAGGTTTTCTCTTTTAAAGGAGGTTGTACTCCTCATGTAAGGATCCAAAGAAAATATTCTGAAACAGTTTTTGGTTAAGAAAAAGATCTTTAATTTCCCCCCCAGTCACCTTCTTGCTCTCCGCAGAATATCACTATTTTCCTTTTACATTCATAGACTCTTTTATAAGATTGAATTCTGACATTGAGTGAACAACCAGTAGCAATTAGACAAATACTACTCTGAGTCTTACCCTTTTGTTTCGTCCACCACATAGAAGTAGGGAAGAGTCTTCATCGAGTCACCATGCCTGGAGATCCAGACACCCCCCCCCGCATTCAGGGCAACCTTTACCCCAGTTTCAGTGGGAGAAGTGCTCCTTCCTTCCGGTTACTCAGTGTTGTCAACTCCTCCTGAGAGGTGGTCACATTTCAGAAACGTGTGAAGTGATTCCAGAGGTTTTTTGAGGCGTCCGAGGAGACTTCAGGGCTGACAGGCGAGCTGCTGGCCTCATTCACATTTGGGTCCTGTAAGAAAAAAATAAGAAGCAGTCCCATTAAGTGTTTTCATTTCAAAACCACAGAAATTAAGTTTAACTGCTACCCATGGTTTGGGCGACCGGGAGCCTCACCAGTGTTTCCGTGACAGTATTTGACAGTATTTCCTGAGTGCCATTAGTTGCCAGGAGAGGTGAACAATGAGTCTGGTCTCAAACAAAATTGGCTAATTGGTTACAGTAAGACTGTCTTTTATTATTAGAGGAAGGCTGTCATTATGACTTCCATTTCATCTTCAAGTTAGTCATGCTTCAGCTATGTTTTTGGATGGAAGGGTTATTATTATAATAAAATTTTTCAAATGTGACTTCTCGTAGCTCATGCCTTGCCTATGTTCCGTGAACCCCGCCAACGGAGTACAAGGAAACAGCTGGAGAAGGACAGACTGGATCCCCTGAAGTCGCATAAACCCGAACCTCCTGTGGCAGGCCCAGGTGACCGAGATCGATCCAGCTGGTGACCTACAGAGGGGGTGGGGGGCGGGGGGGCAGTGTTCGCTGAGAGAGAAGTGGGAAGATACTTTGCTCCTGATTGCTGCTTTGTCTCTAGAGAGATTTTACTATATGGTGGTTTTCAAACATTTTCTTTTTAGCATCAGAACGTTTTGCTTAAAGGATGTAGAATCCTGGTGCATAAAACATCAAAACAGAGCTGCGGTGCTAACAGAGAGAAGGCTGGGCCCCTTTCTGCTCGGTCCCTGACTTGAGCCCTTTTAGGTGATTTTGGTGGAACTCTAGGGCTCCCGGAACCCAGTGTTGAAACTACTGCTGTCAGTGTTGGCTTCGTACACAACATTTGAGTACTTTGACCAGAATCCGGGATGAATTAGGTTTCACATAAGGGAGAAGTGGCCATCATTTAGTTTTGTGTTGATAAAATGGAGCTGCCCATTGCCCTAGAGGATGGATAGAAGTCTTTAGAAGTTTGAAGAAAGTAGGTACCCCCTCCCAACCCCACCCCCCCCAAAAAAAAGGAAAGAAAGAAAGTAGGTACCAGAAGCAAGCGAGGCAGCATTGCTATCATACGACACATACACTTACTGGAATCCCATTTTACTCGTTATCACTTGTGCGGTTTCTGTCTTCCTAGGCTCCTAAGCCTATAGCTTTTGACTTGTTCGTTCATCCTGAACCTCAGTTCTGGGCCTCAGTCTGTTTTTGGCCTGCCCTTTCTGCCTTGAGCCTTGAAAACATTTCACATATCTTTCTTAACTTTTTTTTTTTTTTTTCATTTTCTCTGCCACCATTCTAAATCAAAGTTCCTAAATAATTTTCTTACCTGGATTATTGAAAAGCCTTTCTAACTAGCACCGTATCTCAAGTCACTCTCTTGCCTTCCCACCTTGCCTCCATCCACTTTCTACACAGCTTTTATTCCCGGCTCCTCCGGCTTTCACACTGCTGCTGCCGCCAAGTCTTATAAGCTCCCCACTGTCCGTTTGCATTTCCAGAGAGTCATTCTCTGCATTCTGACTCTAATGCGCTTTTGAGCATCCCCCCTCACTTCCCTCCTCCTCCTCTGACCTTCTGATACAACTGTCAGGTCACTCCTGCCCGCAAAGGCCCATTGAATTGTCCTCTTTCTGTACTTTTGTTCTGAAACCATTCTGCTCATTCTGAAAATGGCCTCTGCCTTCCGAGCTTTCTCAGATTGGATCCATCTCTTCCTAAGGAGCTCCGCGACCACCTCAGTACTATAATAGTTCTGTGAGTACTGTAACAGTTCCTGGCCATACAAATTCTTTCACGACTAATTATTTCCTGCCTTTTTAAGTCTCCTCTTATCTTTTTTTTTTTTTTAAGATTTTATTTATTTATTTGACAGACGGAGATCAGAAGGAGACAGAGAGGCAGGCAGAGAGAGAGGAAGGGAAGCAGGCTCCCCGCTGAGCAGAGAGCCCATTGTGGGGCTCGATCCCAGGACCCTGGGATCATGACCTGAGCCAAAGGCAGAGGCTTTAACCCACTGAGCCACCCAAGCGCCCCTCCTCTTATCTTGATTTATGGAATTAATCATATAGTACAATTTAGCTCTTCATGTGTAGGGTTGTTTTTTTTTTTTTTTTCTTCCAAATCTTACTAAAAAGTCAGATTTTATGGGTGCCTGGGTGGCTCAGTTGGTTAAGCATCTGCCTTCAGCTTTGGTCATGATTCCAAGGTCCTGGGATCGAGCCCCTTGTTGTGCTCTCCGCTCAGCAGTGAGTCTGCTTCTCCCTCTCCTTCTGCCTCCTGCTCCCCCTGCTTGTGTTCTCTCTTTCTCTGACAGATAAATTAATAAGGTCTTAAAAATAAAAGTCATACATTTTTTTGAATACCAGGCACCAGACTAGCTGTTGGAGATCCAGCAGGGTGCAAATCCCTGCCCTTACAGAGCTTTTGTCTATGAGAGCAGTTCTAGTACCATAAAATAACGTGAATCAGGGAATTCAACTTGTTTGTTTTTTCTCCTACAAGGTACTTGGGAGATGGCAAGCCCTAAGATATGTTTGTTTAAAGCTAAAATAGGCATCTAATGAATACGGGTTAATTTTTTTTAAAGATTTATTTATTTATTAGGGAGAGAAAAAGAGAGAGTGTGTGTGCATGCACGCAAGTGGTGGGGAGGGGCAGAGGGAGAGAATCCTGCAGCAGACTCCCTGCTGAGCAGGGAGCCCACCTCAGTGCTCCATGCCAGAATCCTGAGATCCTGACCTGGGCTGAAATCAAGAGTCAGCCGCTTGACTGACTGAGCCACCCAGGTGCCCCAGTATTGGTTATTTTTATTAATTGAATTTCAAATGTTCACGCCTAAGGAATCTTTTCAAGGCCTACACATGACCAAGTATTTGTAATTCTTCCTTGCATTGGTATCATTATGTAGATGAAACAGCTAAGATATACTTTAAAAAATCTCTATTTAAAAATGTTACGGGAGGGGTGCCTGGGTGGCTCAGTGGGTTAAAGCCTGCTTCCTCCTCTCTCTCTGCCTGCTGCTCTACCTACTTGTGATTTCTCTCTGTCAAATAAATAAATAAAAATCTTAAAAAAAAATTTAAAAAATGTTCTGGGGAAGTTAAAGTTTGATGATTTCCTACTTTGGTTATGATGATCATAAATGAAACCCGAAGAGATGATACCGAAGTCCCCTTGAGAGTTGTGTCCTTCAGGCCGGGATCTGAAGAAGCCCCAAAGTGCTCCAAACCTTGATCCCATAGGGAATGACAAAAATTGGGTAAACCTGAAGCTCTGGCCTCACTCTGTTTCTCACGTCACCTGCCACCTTGGAAGCCAGCATTGAGGAATTCTCAACCTTTTCAGATAAGTGCAGGGCATACAAGATAGTATGCGTCTATATTGTCATGCTCATTCCAGTTCTGATCTGTGTTTTTTCCTTGGAAACAGGTCGTGGCGGCCGTGTTGGAACCCACGGGGGCACTCTGTCGTCATACATTGTGAAGAACATTGCTTTGGACAAAACTGATGACAGCAATCCCCGGGAAGCCATTCTGCGGCATGCTAAAGCAGCTGAAGACAACCCGTATTGGGTTTCTCCAGCATATTCTAAGTAAGGAGACAGCCTTTTAAAATAGAAAAAAAATATATTATGTTGAATGAATTGGAAAGAATATAACGACACTACTTTGAGGTTCTAACTCTCCATTTCTTGTTTTATTCTTTTTTAAAAGATTTTGAAATTTATTCATTTGACAGACAGAGATCACAAGTAGGCAGAGAGGCAGGTGGTGGGTGGGGAGCAGGCTCCCCACTGAGCAGAGAGCCCGATGTGGGGCTTGATCCCAGGATGCTGGGATCATGACCCAAGCCGAAGGCAGAGGTTTTAACCCACTGAGCCACCCAGGGACCCCTCTTGTTTTATTCTTGAGCATGAAAAATAAGTCAAGTACTCATAGTCCTGAACCTAGGTATTTGTTTGTATCTTAGGACATTTTTAAAGTAGGTCAATTCCATCAGTTATGACCTAGTGTAAACCCATTATGGGAAGCCCATCCTACCTCTGATGAGAAGAAGGAAGAGCACTCCCCGTATGTGTTATCTCAGTTGAAGAGGGTTAAAAGCAGATGAAGAGGAGCAGTCTGTAGGTCTGTCTTTACGGACTGCTTTTCAGCTGCAGAACTGTGTCCGTAAGGAGCACATATGTAGGCAGAGTAGAGTCCGCCTCTGCAGATTCCCTCAGGTGGCTCAGCATGGGTGAACATGTAGTGGTTCTTAAAGCCTCCAAACCAGGCACATTTACACTGGAGAAGGGTTGTGTTGTAGAATTTTTTGTTTTGTTTTATTTTGAGCACTTCCTTGCTTTCTGATACCATATGATGTGCCAGAGTCATCTTTGGTTTTCTTCCTCCAGTCCTGGAATCAACTACTTCTTCAAGGAGCCTAGGCTTCTTTTGTTTGAGAACATGTTTAGAAACCAAGACATTGGTGCTAGATGTCCCTATTGCTACCCAAGTGTCATTGCTTCTAGTTCCTCCTTTAGGTCTTCTTAGCTGACAAAACTTGAAAAAATATATATGTATACTAACCTGTGCTTCAACACATGTACACATATGTACATATATACATACGCACATGCACACATATCTGTATTCATATTTTAAAAACTATGAGTTTATACTGATGCCTCTGATTTCAGTCCTATACCCCTGGTTTCATTTTACCTCTTTCCTGTATTTTTAACTTCTTTCTCTAATAATGAAAAACCCAGCTCTCATTACTGACAATATATTCACTTACTTATTCACTGCTAGTTTACATATAGTTTCAAAATTGCCTACCCATACACCTGCGAGAAAAATTTCCCCAACTAGGATTTCTTTAACCACATTCATGTAGGGTTTTTTTTGTTTCTTTTTTTTTTTTCTTTTTCCGTTATTGTTTTGTTTTTTTGTCCTTTGGCCTTATAGTATTTGGTCAAGAGACTGGTTTTCATAGTTACTTGGGTGAGATATTTTCTTCTCCACTCCTGTCAGGGTGGTTCTAGAATTCATTTGAAATGCAGCTAGGGTCATTTGTTAGTGTGCATTCCTTTTTGGGGTTTCCCCTATGTTCTATTTATTTTGGAGGTTTGTGTAGGGTGTGCAAAATATTACTCTAGTGTTAGGAGTCAGGGCCTTAAAAAAGACTCGTTCTTCCCCTCTGTTGCCGCATTTCCATGCCCCACTTCTCTTGGTCCCTTCCCCACTCACCCCCACAAGTAGCCTATCTCTTTAGTTTCTGGTCTACCTCTCCCATAGGTCTTTTGCACAAGTGAACAGATTTGTATTTTCTTCTACCCTCTCCTTTCTAAAGGAGAAGCATAATATAATATGCTATTCTGAAGGATAGCATAATATAAATACCCTTTTGGGCTTTGCTTTTTTCACTTAGGATTATGCCCTAGAAATCATTCTACATCAGTTCATAGAGCTCCTTCTTGTTCTTTTTCATTACTGCATAGTACCCCATCGCAGGGAAGTATAGTTGATTCAACCACTCTCCTATGAGTAGACATTTAGGTTGTCTCAGTATTTTGCAATTTCTAACAGTGCTACAGTAAATAAATTTGTGCATATCTATTTTTATATCATTGGAGGTGTGTTTGGGTTTTTATTTGATGTCTTTATATATTATTAAAGTTTTCTCTTAAATTTTGAGAAAGCTGGACCCTGATCACTTTTCAGAACATTAATATGCTGGGAAAAAATCACTTGTGAACCAACTCAACAGACATTTTATACCAGTATCAGTGCTCTGTCTGCTAATCATTATGAGCTATTTGCGTAAAAGAAAAACACACTGTTTTAGCTTGGGTTCCTTAGAAGTAGGAACTGAGACAAAGATTCATATAAAGGTGCTTTTAAGATACTTTATTATTAGGATGCTTATTAGGACGCACCCATAGAGAAAACCAATAGGGGAGTAGAGAAGTACAATGAGGCCAAGTAAGGGTGTATCAAGCAAGGTTGCAGGGTCCAGCTCCGCTTTGGCTCAGTCTGCAGGATAACCCTGGAGACCCAGGTCAGAGGCATGGTGACTGGAGTCCTCACACTCCAGTATCTGTTGATCCTTGCTAATGGCTAGAGATGGGGCCAGGGGGAGACATTCCCAGGTTCTTTCAGCTTTCCAGGGCTTCAGCAACCTGCTGACAGCTCTCTGACAAAGAGAGAGAGCTGCTGCTGTTGTGAGTGAAAGTATCCCACACAAAAATGCTGAAGATATTTGCGGGCCTCTGGTGGGGAGCGCTGCCTCCTCCGCTGTCCGTGTAGAGGAACAGACTTGACTCCGTACTGTCGGGGCGGTTGTTCACAGTGTGTACTAATAACCAGACGGTGCAGATGGAACATCTCTGAACAATTAGTTGGATAATATTACAACAGCTAAGAGGGTCATATTAAGGCTGGCCAGCTAACTAGTGTGCATTTAGCCCTCTTTTGTATAGAATTTGTGTGTGTGTAAGCTAATGTATGTCAACACATCATTGGCAGTCAGATAAGCTTATAGATTATGCCTCTGTTGACACTTCTGTTTTTAATGGAGTCATTATTTTCTATTACTATTAGGGGTTTTTTATACTTAAAGAAATTTGTTTAGAAACAGGCAAAAAAATTAGCTGAGCAAAGAAGAGGAAACAGAGCCATGTTTTAAGACTTGCTAAACATAGTGAGCATCATTTGGAGAAAAATTTGGCACTATCTATACAAATTTAAAATGCAAATAGCCTTTGACTTGGCAATTCTATTTCCAGAAGTTTTGCACATGTGGGTAAATATGTATGTCCAAAGATATTAAGTTCAGTATTGTTTATGAAAGCAAAAGATGGGAAACAATGTAAGTGTCCTTCAGTGAGATATTGTTTTAGAAAAGTACAATACATCCATTTAATTAAAGGTAACAAGAAAATATAAAGAATGAGGTAGGTATATATGGATGGATATGTCCCAATCTCCTTAAGTAAAAAAACCAATAAGCAAAAATAGAAACCAGCTTGCAGGGGTGCCTGGGTGGCTCAGTGGGTTAAAGCCTCTGCCTTCGGCCCCGGTCATGATCCCAGGGTCCTGGGATCGAGCCCCGCGTTGGGCTCTCTGCTCCGCAGGGAGCCTGCTTCCCTTCCTCTCTCTGCCTACTTGTGATCTCTGTCTGTCAAATAAATAAATAAGTAAAAATCTTAAAAAAAAAAAAAAAAAAAAGGTTTCTGCCTGTGTTCTCCTCTAGGATTTAAAAAAAAAAAAAGAAACCAGTTTGCAAAACATGCTCTCTGTATACCTGTGTTTTTACACAGTGAATGTACCTACTCGCATATCTGATCATTTATACATGAACTCCCCCTGGGAAGAAATACAAGAAATGTAGGTGGTGGGTATCTTTTAAGTGGGAGAACAAAGGAGTGGGGAGGGGTGTGGGGTGAGGAGAGCAGCGTGAAGTGAAAGGGGCCTTCGAAGTTCCATAGTCTGCCCATGAGCACTGCTGGATTTTTTTCACTGTGCATATATTCTTTAAAATCTCAGACATGTAAATGACATATGATATTAAAGTTAGATCCTTCATCAAAATAATTAGTTGTTAGAAATTAGAACAATAACCTGGAAGTTCTAAGGCCAGCTTCCTGGCCTGGATTCTAGCAAGGACTTAATATCCAGTAGGTTCTAAAAGTTATCTTCTCAGTATCTCATTTTCTTCAGTGGTAAGTAAGGTCTTTGATACCTTCATTTAAATTATATATTGTTAATATCACCCAATAATCAGCAGTATTATTTCAGTATTTATGGAAATAACTCAATAATTTACTTTGCATGTAAACACACACAAACCTATTTGGAGCAGTTTGCTATCAAATGTATTTTAATGTAGTCAGATTTAGGAATTTTTTCTTTCTTGGGTTTTGTTTTAGTTAGGAAGGCCTCTGCATTCAATATAGTTCTTCAGATTCTCTCATCTTTCCATTAATACCTTCTTTTTTTTTTTTTTTTAAGTGTTAAATCTTTTATTCACCTGAAATTATTTTAGTGAAGAGAGTGAGAAAGCTATCTTTGTTTCCTGTGGCCACTGGAACAAATTACCACAAACATGGTGGCCTGAAAGGCAGAAACGAGTTCTCTCACAGTTCTGGGGGGCCAGAAGTCTGAAATAAAGGTGCCGCACTCCATACAGAGGCTCTGGGGGAAATCTGTTCCAGGCCTCTGCTAGCTTCCAGATTTTGCCTGCTAATTTGGCTCGGAGCCACCGTGACCCCAGGCTCTTCTCTGTTCTCTCTTTGACTTTTGCTTTGTGTGGGTCTCCTCTTCTCTCTTATAAGGATACCCATGACGTCATCTGGGGCCCACACGAGATAATCCAGGATTATCTCCTCATCTTAAAATCCTTAGTCACATCTGCAAAGACCTTTTTTTCCAAATAAGGTCGTATTCACAGCCTCCAGGGATTTGGGGTGGATATTTCAGCCTACCACAGTAGAGCTCTAATTTGATGGTTTCCTGTTGGTTAGCCAGTTGGTGAGCCAGTTGCTGTAACATTTTTTAATTGGATAATCTAGTTTTCCTCATTGAATTGAAATCACATGGTTACACACACGCACTTCCATTTGAATTTGAGCTCACTTCTGGGCTCTCTATTGTGTTCTGTTATTTTGTCTGTTCGAGTAGCTGTATCAGACTGTTTTCATTGTTGTTGGGCTGCCTGTTCTCGTTCTTCTTAGTAAAACTTTTCCATTCTGCAGGTTTCCATGACTTTAAGCTATCTAGTAAACAGCCTACCCCCAATTCTTGGTGCTATTTGTATTGGAATTGAGTCAATGTATATATTAACTTAGACTGAGTTTTACAATATTGGTTTTTTTAAACCAAGAGCAGGGGGGCGCCTGGGTAGCTCAGTGGGTTAAGCCTCTGTCTTCGGTTTAGGTCATGATCTCAGGGTCCTGGGATTGAGCCCCGCATTGGGCTCTCTCCTCAGTGGGGAGCCTGCTTCCCCCTCTTTCTGCCTGCCTCTCTGCCTACTTGTGATCTCTCTCTCTCTCTGTCAAATAAATAAATAAAATCTTTTAAAAAATTGTTTAAAAAAAAAAAAACAAAGAGCAGGGTATGTCTTTCTATTCAGTAACATCTCTGTCTCTCAGTAGTATTTTAAAGTTTTCTTTATATAGATCTTTCACATTTTCTTTTAATTTTGTTTCCAATTATTTTATCTTTTTGTGCCATCGTAAATAGAACCTTTTCTTCTGCTGAATTGATAACTCCTGTGTATATGGAAGTGCTATGTGGCCACATAAATGTGTATTATTAATGCATGTGTAGGTAGTTGCTTTATATACAGCTATATTTACCCTGTTTTCCTCTTGTTTTCAGTAATTTTCCACTCAGTTTACTTGTAGTTTCCAGGCAGAAAATTATATCCTGTGCAAATAATGATACATTTACCTCATTCTAATTATTTTAATTAAAAACTTTTTTTTTATTTGAGTTTAGAGGACACGCAATGTTACATTACTTTCAGGTGTGCAGCTTAGTGATTTTACAAGTTTATACCTTATGCTGTGTTCATCATAAGTGTAGCTGCCCTTGGTCCTGTTATGTCACTGTTAAAATATCATTGACTGTATTCCTCATGCTGTATCTTTTATTCCTGTGACATATTCATTCCATAACTGGAAACCTCTGTCTCCCCCAACCCCCAACCCCGTCCCCTGTAGCAACCATCAGTTTGTTCTCTGTATTTATAGGTCAAATTCTGTTTTTTATTTCTTTATTCATTGTAAGGTTTTGTTTGTTTGTTTGTTTGTTGGGTTTTTTTTAGAGTCCACTGGTGAATGCAATCCTACAGTGTTTGTCTTTCTCTGACTAACTTTAAGTTCACTTAGCATAATACCATCCACGTCCATCCATGTTGTCTCAAATGCCATGAACTTATCCTTTTTTATGGCTGTGTAATATTTCACTGTGTATATGTGTGTGTCACATCTTTCTTATTCATTTGTCTAATGATAGCTATTTAGATTGCTTCATATTTTGACTATTGTAATTAATGCTGCAGTAAACATAGGGATGCATGTATCTTTTCAAATTATTGTTTTTGTTTCTTTGGGTAAACTACCCAATAGTGGAATTACCGGATCACGTGGCATTTCTGTTTTTAATTTTTTGAGGAACCTCCATACTGTTTTTCACAGTGGCTGTACCAGTTAACATTCCCACCAATAGTGTATGAGGTTTTCTTTTTCTCTAAATCCATGCCAGCACTTATTGTTTCTTGTGTGTTTGAGTTCAGTCATTCTGACAAGCGTGAGGTGATGTCTCATTGTGGTTTTGAGTTGCATTTCCCTGATGATTAGTCTGTTGGCCATCTGTGTGTCTTCTTTGGAAAAATGTCTGTTCGGGTCCTCTGCCCATTCTTTAATCAGATTGCTAGGGGGAGGCAGTTGGTGTTGAATTATATAAGTTCTTTATGTATTCTGAATATTAACCTCTTATTGGATATGTCATTTGCAAGTATCTTCTATTCAGTAGGTTGTCGTTTTGTTGATGGTTTTCTTTGCTGTGCAGAAGCTTTTTATTTTGATGTAGTCCCACTCATTTATTTTTGCTTTTGTTTCCCTTGCCTCAGGAGACACATTTAGAAAAATGTTCGTACAGGCCGACGTCAGAGAAATTACTGCCTGTATTCTCTTTTAGAAACTTTGTCTTTTCAGATCTCACATTTAGGTCTTTAATCCATTTGAGGGTTTTTTGTGTGTATGGTGTGAGAAAGGGGTCCAGTTTCCCTTTTTTGGTTGTAACTGTCCAGCTTCTCAGCGCCATTGGTTAGAGACACTGGGTTTTCCCCATTGTATAGTCTTGCCTTCTTTGTCACAGATTGATTAAGCATTATAGTATGGGTTTATTTCTGCGCTCTCTATTCTGTTCTATTAAACTATGTGTCTGTTTTTGTATCAGTAACATATTGTTTTGATTACTATAGCTTTGTAGTATGTCTTAAAATCTGGTATTGTGATACCCTCAGTTTTGTTCTTTTTTCTTGAGATTGCTTTGGAAATTCGGGGTCTTTTGTGGTTCCATACAAATTTTAAGATTATTTGTTCTAGATTTGTGAAAAATGTTGTTGGTATTTTGATAGGGGTTGCATTGAATTGCTTTGGGTAATATGGACATTTTAATAATGTTTGTTCTTCCAATCCATTAGCATGGAATATCTTTCCATTTGTTTGTGTCTTCAGTTTCTTTCATCAGTGTTTTATAGTTTTTGGAGTACAGCCTTTCACCTCTTTGGTAAACTTTATTTCTAGATATTTTATTCTTTTTGGTACAATCATGTTGTTTTCTTAATTTCTCTTTCTGCTACTTTATTATTAGTGTATAGAAACACTACTGATTTCTGGGCATTACCTTCTGAATTCTGCAGCTTTACTGAATACACTTATTACTTCTAGTAGTTTTTGTTGGAGTCTTAGGGCTTTTTTTATGTATGGAACCATGTCATCTGCCAGTGGTAATGGAACTTCTTTATCAGTATGGATGCCTCATTTCTTTTTCTTGTCTTATTATTGTGGCTAGGACTTCTAGCACTGTGTTGAATAAAAGTGGCAAGAGTGGACATCCTTGTCTTATTCCTGATCTTAGAGAGAAAGCTTTCGATTTTCAGCACTAAATGTGATGTTAGCTGTGGGTTTTTCATATATGGGTATTATAATGCTGGGGTATGTTCCCTCTAACTCCACTTTGTTGAGAGTTTTTATCATGAATAGATGTTTCCTAGTTTTTATACTAGTTATCTAATTGTATTGACTAATACTGCTAGCATGGTATTAAATAATGTCATGATACCACACATCTTTTTCTTAATTTGAACTTTAAGGGAGTGACTCCATTAGGTTAAATCAAGTAATTGCCCTTTTCTAGGTGAAAAAAAGTCAAATATTGGCAATATCACATTGTTCAATTTAATGATATTTCTCCATAAAGCATAATTTTTGAAAACTCGTACATACAAGATGTTACAGATGAATCCATATCTTTCTCTTCTAATTATTCAATAATGATTTATTGAACATTATGGGTCAGGTACTGTTCTAGATTATGGGGATACAGTTGCCAGACACAGACTGTAAATAAGTCCCTAAATTTTAGATGATAGCTAGTGCAAAGAATAAAACTAAAATAGGGATAAGAGGATGTAGAGTAACCAGGGGAAGAAAAGGTTACTATTTTTTAGATCTGGTGATCGGGGTAAAAACCTTTGCTATGTGATTCTTTACTTGAGTGAAGGAGTGAGCCACGTGGATATACAAGGGAAGAGCACTCCATGCAAAGAAAACAACCATACAAAGACCAGAGGCATATTCATCTGAAATAGATGCTGAATTTTATTGCATTCATTTATTGTATTTTACGAAAGTGACCCTATGACTTTTCTACTTTGATCAATGAATATGATGAAGTATATTATTGGCTTTCCTCATATTGAATTATCCTTGCATCTTTGGTATGACCCTCACATAGTTATGGTTTATTCTTTGTCATGTGTCAGACTGGCTTCAGAAAAATCTTGTACGCTTTTCTGTATATACTCTCAAACTGTTTTGAATACCATTAAACCTATCTACGTTGTAAAGATTTGATAGAATTCACCTGTGAGGGGCGCCTGGGTGGCTCAGTGGGTTAAAGCCTCTGCCTTCGGCTCAGGTCATGATCCCAGAGTCCTGGGATCGAGCCCCACATCAGGCTCTCTGCTCAGCGGGGAGCCTACTTCCCTTCCTCCTCTCTGCCTGCCTCTCTGTCTACTTGTAATCTCTGTCAAATAAATAAATAAAATCTTAAAAAAAAAAAAAAAGAATTCACCTGTGAAACTGTCACAACCTGGTGCTTTTGTGGAGGAGACGGTAAAGAGTAATTTCTTGGTTTCTCTCTTTTCCATCCCCTCATGGTAAATACTCTGTTTGGATTTTCCAAGTCTTCTGTGTCTGCTCAGTAATTAATATTTTCCTGGGGATTCATGCATCCAGATTTTCAGCTTTCTTTGACTAGAATTACTTGAAGTGGAAGTTCTTTTTGTTTTTTTTGGTGAGCATTAACGAATGATATTTTCTGGCATTATAGGTAGTTTAATTATATTTACAGTTGAATAATGTGCTTGCTTAAATATTAGCTCTGCCGGGTGGGGAGAACAGGCAGTGTCCTGTCTTTTACCCCACATGTGAGGAGGCTGAAGCTTGCCGTCCAGAGTGACTGCAGCAGCACTGGACTTCATCTCCCGCCATCCCTCATCCAGTGAGCTCTTCAGAGGGCTGCGCTCTCTCTTAATATATATACCCTTCTGCGGCGGCATTTTCCTCCCGTCTCCTTCCAGCCCATTTGGTCACCTTCCACTTCTTGCATACTAAGTTCATGGCACTGTCTGCGGCATGTGACTTGTTAGCCAGGACCGCGGCGCTATTTCTCCCATGTTCACCTGCTGGAGTATACTGTTTACTGCCAAGTGGCAGAGTCTCCGAAGGGAAACTAATATTTAAAAGGATCTTTCCGTAAAGGTCACTGTAATTGAGAATGTGTGTCTGGTTGTTTTTCTTCACTGCAATTGACTTCTGTCAGTGATGAAATGAAGATTGACTGTATCTCACTTTATCACAGAAAAGCCCCATTAGGCATTCCATAAATCTCCGTGCTCGCACATGACACGTATCCACCTTCTTTCTCCGGTGATGATAACGAACGGTCTTTAAACACTTTACCTGTGCCGATGGAGGCCTCGAGTTTCATTCCTGGCACCAGCAGTGTGATGGCCGTGGAAGTTTTAAAACCCAGCAGGATCACAGAGGCCCCTAGTGCAGCCATATGTGGGCAGATTCGATTACAGTTTCTGGTTAAAAGAAGTGGCTGTGCCGGGAGGGAAGAGGAGCCGGCTGGAGAGCGGGCAGGATATAGATCCAGAATGCTATTAGCTTACACATCACACAGAGATGGACGTGTGTGGGAGCCTGGCCCCAGGCCAGCAGCCTGCCATCCTGACAGCTCTGTCAGCCATGGTCACTTTTCCTGCCAGAGAAGCTGCCATTCTCGCTGGTTCCGTCCGTGTGGTTTTCAGTGTGCGTGTCTTGTCGGATACGGGATACCTGGATGTATGTGTGTGTGTTGAAATATCATTCCCATCTGTAAAGGATCCGTTTAATACCACGTTGAGTTAGTAGGCAGTATTTAAAGAGGTCATTCTTTGAGCGAGTAAAGGTTTGTATATTGTTTTTGCCAAGAAGAGACATAAACCCACAGAGGAAAGTGTAACTTTTTCCCCGAGTTATATTTAGGTGACTGATTGTCCCTGTCCAGCATATCCCTGTGTAGAGGCCAGCATTTCTCAGAGAGGTTCTGTGGACTGCCTTGTGTCAGAATCAGGGGTGGGAGTAGGGGGTTAAAGATGCAGGTTTCTAGACTGCTCCTCACACCAGCTCAGTTAGATTCTGTGAGCTTGGGGCTGGAAATCTGCATCTTAAGAAGTTTCCCAGGTGACTATTTTGTGTCCTAAAGTAAACCACAAATAAACCACAAATGATTTACCCCTTTAAAATGTACAGAATAGATTATTCCAATTATAGAGATTTATGCTGAAGAAACAGATTATTTGCACAACCAAGTAATTTCCCTGTTTTTTTTAAATAGCAAGGTGCTGTCATGTATTTAATATATAAATTATTTTGCTAAATGTATTATTCTACATACAGCTTTTTGAAAACATTTTGTACGAGATGAGGAATCCATGATAGCAGAAGCAAAGGGTATAATAAAAACAACAACACTTTTATTATACTTACAGTGTGCCAGCCCTGTTTAAGAACTTTATATATATTAATCTTCTCAACAGTGCTATGAAGGAAGCAGTATTATTGTCCCCATTTTACAGATGGGGAGATTGAGGCTTGTAAGATGACCAAAGCCATACAGGTGGCAGGTGGCAGAATTGGGATCTGAGTGCAGGCTGTCTGGCTTCAGGGTCAAGCTTCTGCCCTTGACGACTACAGTGTACTGCTTCTCATCACAAAGCAACTCATGGCAGTTATGAAAAAAAAATTGAGTACTATGAAGCTGAAAAGACAACCATGTGAGCCAGCATGGCAGAGCCAAGCACTAGACTAAGAACCAGAAGTTCCAGGGTGTTGCTCTCGCCCTGTGCTTCGCTGATGTGGCCTGGGGCTGTCTCCCCGTGTGTGAGGAGAGCCGGGCTGTGGTAAAGTAAGGCCCCGCTCTACAGTTGAGAGAGGGCGCCATGACACCTGGAGGGCTTTAGGCCTGTGCACTCTTCAAAGATTTTATCCTTTAACTTGTTTAACCGTTTGGTGATAAGGCAGATAATGGTGATTTTAGAGGGTTCTTTTTTGTTTTCCTTTTCCTCTTTTTCTCTTTCTGTTTCCCATTTCCACAGGTTTCATGTTTGTCCCTTTTCCCTACCTTCATCCAGGCTTTGAACTCACACACCAGCATTATGAGTTAGTGTGCCCTCTTTAATGAGTCCGAGATATGTTTATCTATTTTTCCAAAATATTATGTGTTCATTTTTTGAGGAAAATAGAAACAGCATGTTGCGTCTCATCTTCTTACTCATCCCTAATATTTAAAAAAAAAAAAAATCTTTGATTAGCTTCTCACCAGAAAGAAGGGCCCATTTCAAGTGGAATCTTTTGGTCAAGCCCCTTATTTAATCTTAATAATTCTGCAATTGTGATGACTGGGTCACAGTTCATCCAGACCGTATTCATTCTAATCGGGTTAACAAGTGTGTCAGATTGTCAAGTCATGGCTATAATTGACTTTGGCTTTGAGGTTTTCCTTCATAATAAACAATGGGCCCTGAGCCAAAAAAGCTTGTGGTTTATACTCACATACTGATGACTGAATATTATAAGTGATTTCTCCTCATACTCATTCTGTGACCCTAGGACTGGCTTTATGCTTTTTAAATGAATCATATCAGAAGAATATCCCTAATTAAAAAGAACATGACCTGTGTACTTTCCATTGCGCCTGAAAACATTCTGAGATTCTTCTGGAAAGGGAGTGTAAAAGTCCTAGGTTAGAGCTCAGTCAGAAGAGAGAAGACAGCTCTGCTGACAGTTTGAATATCTCGCACCAGCAGTGCACCCCAGAAATGTCCTCATAGAATATTGCAGGAGGAATCTTTATTCATTACTGACTATTCTACACCAAATTCCCCTGGATGGAAACACTGAAGGTGGGACTCAGTTCTTGTTGGGCATCTGACATTTTTCCGTTAACACACAGTTGCTGGGAAAGACCTGCTTTGTACAGATATGTGTGAGAATTCCATTTAAAAAATGTCCCAAGGGGAAAATTATTCAGCACATAGTATCATCTCATCAGAATTGATAGATTTGAGAAAGACATTTGCTTAAGCTTTTATCTTTGCTTCATGAAATATTAACTATTAGCAAATGCAGAGTTTACTGAAGCTAAAACAAAATGAAAAAAAAATTTTTTCAGCCCTTCTCTGATTAGTTTATTGAATGGTTCATAACAATAACTATGTTGATATGTAATCTGTTCTCCTTTCCTTGGTAACTCTAGTAAACAAATTGACGTACGTAGTCAAGTGAAAAATGTTTACTGTTCACCAAGTGGGGTTAATTGAACTGGAAAACAAGTTTCACATCAGCTTTCTGTAAGTTTAAGTTTTCAGTTAACATTTAGAAAAATGGGTTAGTGTGGGCCATCAACCAGTAAATTAGATAGTCTGGATAAAGCTGATTTCAGTCATGTGGGTTACTCTGCTGGTTCTCAGTGAGGTTTACCGGGTCCCTACTGACCTGTTGAGCAGCTGCCTTGATTAGACCCTTTGGCTGAATGGAATGTTCCCCTTACCACCTTTTCCTTCAATTCAGTCTTTTTATAGGCTTTTGTTTTGGGGCAACTGACATAAATCTTCCATGAGGCTAGAAGTTTGAGTTGGCAACTTCCTGTGTCTCGAGAAACAAGGTATAGAATCCTGGAGGAACTGATTAAATAGAAGACACAGGAATGGGTCAGAAATGGTAATGCTTTCTTAAGGTGGTGGGATATATTTCTTGCTCATTTTTTATTTCTATGTATATTTCCTGAGTTCTTGCCATGTGTTCAGTGCCCATTTGGTTTAGTTTGGTTTTCTCTTACTCACAGGAGCACCCAACAAAGTCTATATTAAAATCAGCTACAAATTCTGTTTCTTTAAGCAGCTCAGAAAGGAATCCACTTTTGTGGCCAGGGACGATGTTAATAGAGACTTGAAGTATTTTTTGTTGTTGTTTATTTGTTGGTTTCCTATTGGTTTTAAAAGCAGGGGCTTCTGGAGCAACTTTCAAGTGTTTTCAAATCCATTAGCTTTTTTTTTTTTTTTTGCATGTGTAATTTTACTTCTGCTTGGCATTGTTGATTTATTTTTATAGTAGTTTTCTATGTCAAGGGCAAATTAGGCTCTCCCCCAGGGAAGAAATCTTTTGGTTCTGTTCCTAACTCTTCCTAATCATCTCTGTTTCTCGTTGTCTTAAAAAGTAGTGACTGCAGAAACCCATTTTAAATGCCCTAGATAATCTGAACTGAATTTGGGGGGTGGGTGGGGGGGTCTTTGTCATATAGGAGTTTCCAAATTTTTTCAAAAGAGTAACTGCTGGAAATAAATTTAAAGATAACAGTTGCTGAAAAGAAAGAATAGCTTCAAGATTTAAGGCTGTAATTGTCTCATTTTGCTTCTATAAAACACTGGCATTCTCTAGACTAGATAGAGATGTACGTAAGTCAAATACTTTTTTTTGAAGAACCTAGTTTTAGTTCAGTTCAAGATTTAAGGCTGTAATTGTCTCATTTTGCTTCTATAAAACACTGGCATTCTCTAGACTAGATAGAGATGTACGTAAGTCAAATACTTTTTTTTGAAGAACCTAGTTTTAGTTCAGCAAATAACATAGAGCTCTTATGCGAATGGTGCTGTGAGAATGTTAGTATTGGGCACAGGACGGATTGGAACAAGGGAAACTTCTCTCTCTGGACCACATCTCCCCCCACCTGCTCATGCCTCTCTCCCAGGGATTAAAGACTGCTCTTTCAGGGGTGGGCCTGTGAGAGTGCGGCCTCAAACCCAGTCCTTTACTCAGTCTTCAGTGCCATTATCCAGGGTGGACTTCTCCCAAGGTGAGAAGTACTTCCCTCCAGTTAAAGGAAACTCAGCCTGTGTCAGAGTTGATGGCTGAAGTTGTGTCAGAAGGCTGAGGCCTTCTCCAGGGTGCTTCCTGTTTATTCTAGAAGCAGGTTCATTATTCCTTATTCCCAAACCCAAGAGTCTGGTTCTTCTTTTTTTAATCAAAACAATTTTTTTTTAATGTTGGTAAATATACATAACCTAAAACTTACTCTCTTAACCATTTTTAAGTGTACATTTCCATAGTGTTAAGTACACCAGTCTACAGAACTCTTCTCATCTTGCCAAACTAAAAATCTATAGTCACTAAACAAGGGCTCTTCCTTTCCCCCTCTATCCAGTCCCTGGAAACCACCATCCTGCTTTCTGTCTCATGGATATGACTGTCTCGGTACCGCATATAAGTGGAATGACACAGTATATGTCTTTTTGTGACTTGCCTATTTCACTTAGCATAATGTCCTTAAGGTTCATCTTTGTGGCATTTGCCAGAATTTCTTTCCTTTTTAAGGCTGAATAAATGTCATTGTACATATCACCACATTTTGTTTTCTATCTATTCTTCTATCCACAACACTTAGGTTGCTTCTACCTTCTGACTATTCTGAGTAATGGTGCACCGAACATGGGCGCACAAATATTTAAGACCCCACTTTCAAAGTATGGGGGCATATTTCCTGAAGTGGAATTGCTCGACCACATGGTAATTTTATTTTTAATTTTTTGAGGATCTACTGTGTTGTTTTCCATAGAGGCTGCACCATTTTACATTCCCACCATCACTGTTCAAGGGTTCCAGTTTCCCCACATCCTGGTCGATACTTGGTATTTTCTAGGTTTTGTTTGTTTGTCTTTTGTTTGATAGTAGCCATCCTGGTGGGTGTGAGGTGTTAACCTCACTGTGGTTTTGATCTGCATTTCCCTAGTGCTTAGCGATGTTGGGCATCTTTTTATGTGCTTGTTAAGACTTCTGCTATCTTCTTTGGAGAAATATCTGTTGAAATCCTTTGCCCTGTTTTTAACTGTGTTGTTTGGGGTTTCATTGTTTTGTGTTGTTTTTATTGTTATTGTTGAGTTTAGGAGTTCTTTATATATTCTAGGTAGTAATCCCTTATAAATATATAATTAGCAAACATTTTCTCCCCTTTCATAGGCTGCCTTTTCAGTCTGTTGATTGTATCTACTGACGCACAGGTTTTATTTTGATATAGTTCAGTTTACCTGGGGCTTTTTTGTGGGTGCTTATGCTTTTGGTGTCTGATCAAAGAAATCATTACTGTATCCAATGTCATAAAGCTTTTCTGTAGTATTTTATAGTTTTTGCTCTAGGTTTAGGTCTTTGATCCATTTTAAGTTAATTTTTGCATATGGTATAAGGTAAGGGTCCAGTTTTATTTATTGCTTTTGGTACAATTTTGCCAGTACCATTTTTTGAAAGGAGCCTACTTCTTACATGCAGGTGTTCCATACCTGGCCAATAAAATGAAAGACAAAGTGGTAAACAAGTACTGCTGGGAAAATCTGGACACGAGCTTCTCCTTGGGGGAAGGACAGCCTGGCTGTTTGAAAGCTAAATGTCATGATTTGATGTTGCATATACATAATATGATTCTTTTTCTGGCAACATTGTTATTCAAAAACTGGAATTTAAAATACTAAATTGCATGGAGTTCCTCAAAGAGACCATTCTACCTTCCAAACAAATTCATATCCCCTAAGTTAAGATACCTGGAGAGGACAAAGGAAACTGTTGTGGTCTGGTAATTCAGCACAACAGTGTAAGTGATCCTGATGTAAAAGTTGACTCAGTGAATTTTGCTTAATTTAATTTAGTGCTGGGGGAAGAGGTATCTCCTTTGAAAACTAATATATTTCCTTTTTCTTTGTCTTTGTCTGGGCTGCTAGGAAGTTGAGTGTTGTATTATTATGTTTACCCTTTCCTTCTACTCATTGGTTTTGATTTCCTTTATAAGTCCATTTTACTGAGGTATAATATATATAATAAAATACAAAATGCACCCATTTCAAGTCTTAACAAATATATACACTTATGTAATCACTTCAGTCAAGATTATGGAATATTTCCATCCCCCCAAAACATTCCGCTTGCCTCTTTACAATCATTACTCCCTTTCTGCCCCCCTGTGAAATAGTTCCATTCATTCTATGTTCTTCAAGTTAGCCACCAACTTGTAAAAAATACTTTGCAAAGTAGGTAGAATATGAGAGCAATTACTTAAATGAAATAGCCTTTTTAGGATTTAGGTTTTGTTCTTCCTGTGATCTGTCATTTAATTTTTTTTTTTAATATCCAGAAAACACCATTACAATTCTTAGTACTTAAGTCTTATTCCAACTAACATTGATGAGCTGTTGTCTTATTGCCAGATACGGTTACAAGACCATGTTATTTTTTTCTCTTTTCAAAGAGTTTTTAAACCACATTTGTTCCCATATAGGTCTTATCTGTACCTCAGTGGTCCACATCTTTTTTTTTTTTTAAAGATTTTATTTATTTATTTGACAGAGAGAGAGAGAGATTGCAAGTAGGCAGAGAGGCAGGCAGAGAGAGAGAGGGGGAGGCAGGCTCCCTGCCGAGCAGAGAGCCCGATGCAGGACTCGATCCCAGGACCCTGGGATCATGACCTGAACCGAAGGCAGAGGCTTTAACCCACTGAGCCATCCAGGCGCCCCAGTGGTCCACATCTTTGCCAGAAGATGAAATATGTAGTGAGCACCAGTTGCCCTACTGTCACATGTTAGAGAGGCGGCCTTGGGGTTGGGGGGGCTGCTTTCTAGTAACTCAGCAACTCATGTCCTATGAAAATCTGCAGCTGTTTTTGGAAATGTTAGAGCTGTGACCTGTTTATAGATGTCATAGCAGTGTCTTGAAGTGACAAGAATTTCAACTGACTGGATTGTGTATGGGGGCACCTTGGACTCCCGGTAGGTGTGTGGGTCATTAGAGAGACAGGCATGAGGAATTCCAGAATTCCAGAATGATGCAGAATGATGACTTCTGCATCAGAGCAACATCAGCATGAATGTGGATAGTATATATTTCTTCCCAGAATAATAAAGAGACAGCAACAAGTAACATAAGTTTTAGCCCTGTTTTCACTTGTCAAAGAAAAGGAATGGTTATTGTCATTATGTTAACATTCGGAATTACCTTGATATAATGAGTTGAATTCAAGATGAAGATGTAAGCAAAAATATATATCATCTTCAGATACAGTGCTTTAGTATTTCCTCGTAATGTGTGCAGCCACTCTGGAAAACAGTAACAGAGAAGGTTCCTCAAAAAGTTAAAAACAGAACTACTATAATCTAGCAGTTACACTACTAGGTATTTACTCAAAGCATACAAAAATACAGATTCGAAGGGACACATACATGCACCCTGATGCTCATAGCAGCATTATCAACAATAGCCGAACTATGAAAAGAGCCCAAATGTCCATCGACTGATGAATGGCTAAAGAAGATGTGGTATATATATATATGAACATACACATATACATACATATACACAAACACACATACATACACAAACAATGGAATATTACTCAGCCATCAAAAAGAATGAAATCTTACCATTTGCAGTAACATGGATGGAACTGGAGAGTATTATGCCTAGTGACCTAAGCTAGTCAGAGAAAGACAAATATCATATGATTTCACTCATATGTGGCATTTAAGAAACAAAACAGATGAACCTATGGGAAAGGAAAAAAAGGAGAGGGTAAACCATAAGAGACTCTCAACAATAGAGAACAAACTGAGAGTTAATGGAGAGGCATGGCGGGATGGGCTAAATGGGTGATAGGCATTGAGGAACACACTTGTTGTGAAGAGCACTGGGTGTTGTATTTAAGTGATGAATTACTAAATTCTACTCTTGAAACCAAAAAAAAAATAAATAAATAAAAAAAGCTTTCTAAAAATATTTCTTTGTAATGTGATAGAGCTGGGTTTTTTTTTTTTTAAGATTTTATTTATTTATTTGACAGAGATCACAAGTAGGCAGAGAGGCAGGCAGGGAGAGAAGGGGAAGCAGGCTCCCCTCCGAGCAGAGAGCCAGATTTGGGGCTCGATCCCAGGACCCTGAGATCATGACCTGAGCCGAAGGCAGAGGCTTAACACACTGAGCCGCCCAGGCGCCCCTATAGAGCTGTTTTTAAAAGGGAATCAGCAGTAGCATAACTGAAAGGAGCATCAATTATAACCATTTCACATATTCTTGAAATTATTTTATGTGTGAATGGTGTATAAAAGAAAGTCACTGAACCAGGTGTGTTTACAAAGCCCAAAGCATCCTAACACAAAGATTGCTTGAGGTACCGTGTGCCAGTATTAACAACAGTTGTAGCCAGTGATGTATCCTAAAATGCTTTACGTTTCCATGAACTGAACTGGGTGTTGGGGTGGAGAGAATGTCCCATCTGTTTGTTTGGTTGTTTCATTTTTGTTGGCAGTGCTCAAGTTACTCTATATGCTATCAATTATTTTAGACTCATTAAATAAGAAAGCGATTATCTCAAATTCTCCTGTTCATGTGCACCATAATCACATGTATTTGGACTACTTAAGTCTAGGAACAACGCAGAGAGCTGTAAATAAAGATCATGTGTGTTCTTGCTTGGTAACTGTAATGTGGACTCCCGAACAGTCCCAGTTAGCATGAGTTTGAAGTAGAGGGTAGTTATGAATATATGAGATTGTACTGAATTTGATGTATTTTCATTTTATTTAAGAAAAGGACAGCATACATGGTCTGCCACAGAGGGAAATCTTTAAGAGACTCTTTGGCTCTTTGGATGAACAAAAGTAAATTTTTGTTATCCTTTTCTTTGCCAGAAGTTTAATGATTGATATTTAATGATTGAGATGTAGTTGATTCCCCAGACGTGCTTCCACTTGATGAAAGTAGCAAAGTCTAATCTAATAAACACTTGCTGACTAAATTTTTCCTCTTTTCATTAACTTTCTTTTAGGACTCAGCCCAAAACCATGTTTGCCCAAGTTGAATCTGATGACGAGGAAGCAAAGAATGAGCCAGAATGGAAAAAGCGTAAAATTTAAAGACTCTCTCATGAGAGCTGTTTGCATGAAGGGGAAGTGAAATTGGACAGGTTGTTGTTGTTGTTGTTGTTTTTTTAATGAAATAAAAAGTACATTTTTATGAACAAGTTTTGTAGTCTGCATTATTGAACCATTCAAAAGATTGGTAGCTACCCTCCACTAAAATTGTGCTTACATTTTTTAAACTACAACTATGAATCTGTATTATAAATAAATAAAAAACAGATTCTTAGCTTATTACCAAGTAGTTTAGGTATTTGGAAACTTTATTCAACTATTATTGGTCTTGTACACATTCTTACGACGTTGAGGGCGGGAGATGTACAGTGAAATGGACATGTGTCTTGACCAACTCTAGGAACATAATATGGAGATAGACATCAAAAAGTTTAATATTTCTGTGTAATTTCACAAGTTGTTTACATGATTATAATTAATTAGGCTGAGTTCAGGCTAAAAGCATTGCCATACTAGGAAAGAACATGTATCTGATTATCTTTAAGCAGCAGAATATAGTGGTTAGGATGTAGGAAGTAGGCTTTGAAGTCAGACCCATGTGGGTTCAAACCTTGGCTCTGTTCTTTACTGTCTGGTAGAAGTTATTAAACTTCTGTCTTCCATCCTCCGATGATGATAGCACCTCCGTCCTAGGTTTGTTACAGGATTCGATGAGATACTCCTTGGATAGTGTTTAGTATATTACCTGGCACGTAATAAATATACACCATTTCCTTTTTTAAAATAGAGCTAATGATATCTACTTTGCCTGATTTTTATCACTATTAAAGTGGAAAAGTATGGAAATGCTTTGTACCTATAATTAGAAGACATTAAAAATCATTCTAAAAGACCTTTGTGCTTTTGTGACTAGAAAACTAAAACAAAGTTGGCAGTTTGTCCAAAGTAATAATGAGTCAATAGAATAAAATTCTGTGGACTGCTTTCACACAGACCTGGGGTAATACTGCATGTCAAATAGTCCCCACTAGAAAATTCAGGAATTTTTTAATCCTCTTGCCTTTTTCCCTCTTGCTCTCACTTGTCTTAGTGAATTAAATAATTCTAAAAATGAATGATGATCAAAAATGTGTGTTGCAAATTTGCAGTCCTCATGTACCTACCCCCTCCCCCAAAAAATCTTTTTTACCAAAATCATAGGTACACAGCCTTCCTGCCTCTGCAGTTCTGAGGTGGGTGACAGTGGGCATTCCTCTATAAATAAATAAAAATAATAAATAAATAAATAAATAAATAATTCCTCTATAAATAAAAAAAATTCCTCTATAAATAAAAAAATAAATTAATTAATTAAAAAAACATCTACTCTCGGTTCTTTTTCTCTTCCACCCCCATCTTCATTCTGTTCCTTTCCCTCATTATTTCTCACATAACATTTGTTATGTGCCTACCATCTGATGGCTACTATTCTGAGTTCTTTACCTGCTATAATAGCTCATTTAATCTTCACAAAAACCCCATGAGTAGGTAAAATTGCTAAACCCATTTTACAGACAAGACAAAAGAGATTCAAGAAGTCAGTCTGTCTGAGATTAAAGTTAGGGAGGGCTATACGAAGACACCCAAGATTTCTAGGCATCAGTAATTAACAAACTGCCCCAAGTTTCCTATTCCTGTTGTATACTTCATCCAAAATCAATTACAGACCAATATTTTGTTCCAAGTGCTTAGGATTTGTAAATTTACTGTTTCTTGGATAAAATTTACTGAAAGCATTTCGTATTTTTTTCCTGTCTTAACATAAACATTGCACCATATGGAAGTATTCGTCTCGCACAGCCAAAAGTTGTCGTGAAGTGTTGGAGGGAGGAATAAAAACTTGATCATAGTGGTCTTGGCGGAGCCTGCTATGATGTCAGGGGAGAGAAAGACAGATTTAGCACGAAGATGATTTTCTCATTGTTACCCACAACACAAGTGGCCCTTTTCATGCTTGAGATGATCTATCTCACTTGAGAATTTTATACAAAGTTATCTTTCCACATAAGATTGGCTAAAGACTCATAGGACTTCCATATCAATTTTGGTGAGTGAGGACCTCAGAACCAGGACTAGATGAATAGTGCTCATTGGACCTGTCGGCCCATCACCAGGGTAGAATCGCCAGTTGGTATTCCCTAGGTCCTCACACTCCCCATGCCCCTCGGGCCTCCTTATCTTACCCCATACAACCTTATACTCCCTATCTCAGTCAACTGCATTTCTATTTGCTCAAATAAGGGACCCGGAAGTCATAATAATGACTCCTCCCTTACCCCCCTCCCACCTCATGTAATCACTTGCCAGTTTCCATCCATGCCATCTGCTGACTGTCTTCTGTTTGAACTTCATCTCTTTCCCTGCTGCCCCTGCTAGAGTTTAGTCCCTCTTTTATCCCTCACCAGGACTTCCCAGGCGCCTCCCTCCCAACTAATCTCCCTGTTTTTCATTTGGTCCTCATCAAATCCATCTTTTAGTCTGTCATCAGACTTAGCTTTCTAAAACTAAAACCCATCATTTCATCTCTCTGGGAAGAGCCTTCTGGAGTGTCTGTGTCAGTACTATGAGTCCATTTGTGTGGTGGTTAGGATGTCTACATTTGGCCTCTCCCTGTCTTTCCAGCTTTAACTCCTGCTGATCTTGCACAAGCTTCTCAGCAACTCTCAGCAACTCTGAACCTGGGAAGTACCAGGTGCTTTGCACCTGAGTGCCTCTGCACATACTGTCCCTTCTTCCTTCCTTGTCTGCCTGTTTGTTTTTGAATACGGAGATCAGTGTCACCTTTCCCGAGCAGTCTTCCATGACCCACCCTAGTGGACAATTACTTCCTCCCTCCTCTGCCCCCATGGTTGCTTACATATCTCTATGCTATGGCCTTATATCTTCATTGTAAGTGTATGTGTGTGTGGCTTGTGGGCTTGAGTGTGTTTCCCCTACTGGGATGTAGATTGTGAAAACTAAAGTACATTGGGTTCTGTGAATGTTCAGTGAATTTGTTTAATGAGTAAGAGGAGCCATATTTTATCCACATTTGTATTCCTAGCCCCTTGCCCCAAGAAAGTGCTTAAAAAGGTTCTCATTACAAGTATCATATGATCTCCCTGATATGAGGAAGTGGAGATGCAATGAGGGGGTTTGGGGGTAGGAAAAGAACAAATGAAACTAGATGGGATCGGGAGGGAGACAAACCATCAGAGACTCTTAATGTCACAAAACAAATTGAGGGGGTTGGGGTAGGGGGGTAGGGAGAGGGTGGTGGGGTTATGGACATTGGGGAGGGTATGTGCTATGGTGAGTGCTGTGAAGTGTGTAAACCTGGTGATTCACAGACCTGTACCCTTGGGGCTAATAATACATTATATGTTTATAAAAAAAATAAAAAAATTTTTAAGAAGGTGCTCATTAAATATTAGAGGGAAAGAGAAATACGGAAGGGTGAGGATGGAAAAGGAATGAGGTATGAAAAAGTGTTTCTGCCTTGCCAATGGGAAGGAGGATCATTAGTACGGAAGCTGGGGCTGCATCTAGGTTGCTTGGCCTTTCTCTGTTGGGGTTTATTCATAGGTGACTATTGTGATGGCTTAAGGAGGAATCAGGATTGTAAACAGTTGCCTGTGTTGCACCTGGCATGGCCTAATAAGCTGTAAGCCATCATGACATCCTCAGGCACTCACCTCCTATCCTGAATCACTGAATCACCAAAGATCTGAGATATCTCTAGCATGGAGGTTCTTAACCCAAGAAGGGTGTCTGTGAATGCCCCAGAGTGTGCAGCACACTTTGCTTAGGCTCATGTACGTCTTTCTGTAGGGAGGATCCACAGCATTAATTAAAATTCTGGATTACTGGGTGTTGCTAGCAGCCCCCTCATCTCTCAAGAGGACTGTATAAAATTGGGCCATCCAGATATGAAAATAAGAACATAACTGTCATACACATTCACATATGCACAAAATACCAAACAAAACAAACTAAACCCAGACCACTAACACACTGGCTTCCATGGAGTCTTTGCCTTGTAGTCAGACCTTAATTTTGGTTCTTTAAAGATGATTAGCCTTCTGTCCCATTAACAGTTAAAGAGATCAGCTTTATGATTCCCTGAAGGCAGCATCCAAAGGTAAGTGCTTCTTTATGTGATCTAAGAGTGAATATTATGAGATTTGAGCCAATTTGAGAAAAGCTTTTAGGAGTCGATATTACTATTTCAGGCATCTGTGAGCCCTTCAGTGCTTAATAACCAATGAATCCGATGTGGTAGGAGATAAGGAGGGTAATGAGATGCCTGCTTAGATGTGTACATCCAACCTGGGTCAGTGGCCCTTTACAGGTGACTTGCTTCGTTCATTCATTGGTCTTCTTGTGTGTGAGTAGGTGAGGAAGTGGGAGAGGGCTTTTAAATGCCTTTTGAAAAGTTTCTACCTGGAATGGAGTATACCACAAGCCACCATGACCGTGACTTGAATTTACTCAACACCCTCATCAAAGAACTCACCGGGGGTGGGAAGTGCTTAAAGATGGGAGATCTTGTGTGTGTGTGTGTGTCTCGGGGTATATAGGTGGAGAAGGGGCTTTGAGGGCTAAGAGTAGATAAATTTGCTATTTTAAGTCATTTTATGAATTATCAGAGTTTATATGAGGGGTCTTCAGATTTTAAAATAAAATCATTTTAAAGGTACTTCACCTGCCCCCCCACTTGTAGTAATTCTCTTTAAAGAAAAGTCTGGAAGATGTTGACATAAAATGGCAAATTACAGATGGCCACAAGTTCCTCAAGACATTCTTCCCATCAGGAAGAGCCCCACCACTGAAATCTGAGCAGACTCGGTGATGGCTTGACCAACAGAACATGGCAGAAGGGGCGCTATGCTAGTTCCGAGGCCCAGCCATTAAGAGAACTGCAGTTTCTACTTCGTTTTTCTCAGAGAACTTGTTCTCGAAACTGGGCTGCCATGCTGGGAGGACGCTTCAGCAGCCCCATGGAGAGACCACTTGGGGGAGAACCGAGATGAGCTCGAGGGAGAACCCCGGTTGAGCTCCCAGCTGAGAGCCAGCACCGGCGTGTTGTTGAGCCGTCTTGGGAAGCAGATCTTTCCGTCCCAGTCCCATCACATCAGCAGCTGTTGCATGGAGCCCTGCCCGAAACACACGTAAGGAGAACAAAAAATGATTATTGTCATTTTAAGCAGTAAGTTATGGGGTTGTTACTCAGAAATATAGAATTGAAATGACCTAAAAGATAAGAAATCATTTAAATGTTGACAGTGCTAATACTTTAATGAATCACTTTCCAATTTTTAAACTTTATGTACAATTTTGAGAATTATTTGCTCTTCTTAAAGCATAATTATAATATTTATTTAAAATATGGTATAGTCTTCACTTGTTAAATAAACATGTAAATTTTCTATATTACTACAAGGCTCATATATAAATTTAGGGACTACTTAGTAGTTTCTTATACAGATGTATTTTCTATACTTAACCATTCTTTTATTATTGGAAACATAGGTTGTTTTCAAACTTCCTGTCACAAGCAGTTCTGCTTTGCTTTATTTCTATGCCTAAAGTTTCTTTTTGTACGTAAGATCCTTAGAATTAGTTATGAAAACAGGATTATGAGGGCCAAAAGGAATGATTCATATTTGATAGATAGGATTGCTGTAATCTTGGTAGTTACTTTAACAGTGAATGCCCAACTGGAAAGGACAGAGATGATCCTGGGAGCTATTCCTAGTATAATGGGCTGAATAGTGTCTCCCCAAAATTCATGCCTTCCTAGAACCTCAGAATGTGGCCTTATTTGGAAATAGGGTCTCTGCAGATACAGTTACATTAAAATGAGGTCATAGTGGATTAGGGTGGGCCCTAAATCTAATGGCTGGTGTCCTTATAAGAAGGTCATGTGAAGACACAGAGGCAAAAAAAGACTATGTGAAATGGAGGCCGGTATTGGAGTGATGTAGCTACAAGTCATAGAACTCTAAGGGTTGTTGGGCAACCACCAGAGTGTAGGACGAGGCAAGGCAAGATTCTTCTCTAGAGCCCTCAGAGGGGATATGGCCCTAATGACACTTTGTTTTCAGACTTAGCCTCCAGAACTGTGAGAAACTAAATTTCTGTTGTTTTAAACCCCCCAGTCTGTGATAATTTAAGGCAGCCCTAGAGAATGAATACACCTTGTGACAAGATGTAAGGAACACTTGGATCCATGTGAACTCTTCAAGGCTGCATATCACAACTCACTAAGTGCTCAGGAAGAGGGAAAATAAAATCACAAGACTTTTCAGATCCAACATCAAAATTTTAAATCTTGTTGTCCTCCACCTCCCTCCCCTGCTCCCCAGGTCCAACCCTCAGCATGGACTAGAGTTATTATAGTTGTTGTGTTAAGCCACTAAATTTTGGGGTAATTTGTTACACAGCAGTCAACAACTAACACAATGTCTAATGCAGCTAATTCATCTTACATTTTGAGTATCTAGCCACTAGTTTCCAGAGAGACCTTCTGTTCAATCTTCTGAGGGTGGATTCATTAAGAATTTGTCTTAGAAATGGGCAGAAGACATGAACAGACATTTCTGCAAAGAAGACATCCAGATGGCCAACAGACACATGAAAAAGTGCTCCGCATCACTCGTCATCAGGGAAATACAAATCAAAACCACAATGAGATACCACCTCATGCCAGTCAAAATGGCTAAAATTAACAAGTCAGGAAATGACATGCTGGCAAGGATGCGGAGAAAGGGGAACCCTCCTACACTGTTGGTGGGAATGCAAGCTGGTGCAACCACTCTGGAAAACAGCATGGAGGTTCCTCAAAAAGTTGAAAATAGAGCTGCCCTATGACCCAGCAATTGCACTCCTGGGTATTTACCCGAAAGATACAAACGTGGTGCTCCGAAGGGGCACGTGCACCCGAATGTTTATAGCAGCAATGTCTACAATAGCCAAACTATGGAAAGAACCTAGATGTCCATCAACAGATGAATGGATAAAGAAGAGGTGGTATATATACACAATGGAATACTATGCAGCCATCAAAAGAAATGAACTCTTGCCATTTACAATGACGTGGATGGAACTAGAGGGTATCATGTTTAGTGAAATAAACCAATCGGAGAAAGACAACTATCATATGATCTCCCTGATATGAGGAAGTGGAGATGCAACATGGGGGGTTAGGGGGGTAGGAGAAGAATAAATGAAACAAGGTGGGATTGGGAGGGAGACAAACCATAAGTGACTCTTAATCTCACAAAACAAACTGAGGGTTGCTGGGGGGAGGGGTGTCGGGAGAGGGGGGTAGGGTTATGGACATTGGGGAGGGTATGTGCTATGGTGAGTGCTGTGAAGTGTGTAAATCTGGCGATTCAGAGACCTGTACCCCTGGGGATAAAAATACATTATATGTTTATAAAAAAATAATAATAAATTTAAAAATTAAAAAAAAAGATTTAAAAAAAATAAAATTAAATAAAAAAAAAAGAATTTGTCTTAGGAGCAGGGTAATGCTTGCTTCATAAAAAGAGTCTGGAAGTTTTCCTTCTGCTTCAATTTTTTGAAACAGCTTCAGGAGAATAGGTGTTATTTCTTCTTTGAAAGTTTGGTAGAATTCCCCAGGGAATCCATCAGGTCCTGGGCTCTTGTTTTTTGGGAGGTTTTTGATCACTGCTTCAATCTCGTTACTAGATATCGGTCTATTCAGGTTGTCAATTTCTTCCTGATTCAATTTTGGGAGTTTATAGTTTTCCAGGAATGCATCCATTTCACCTAGGTTGCTTAACTTATTGGTATATAACTGTTGATAATAACTTCTGATGATTGTTTCTACTTCCTTGGTGTTAGTTGTGATCCCAGACTCTTTTTATGAAGCCAAAATTACCCTGATCCCCAAACCAGGCAAAGACCACACCAAAAAGGAAAATTTCAGACCAATATCACTGATGAATATGGATGCTAAGATTCTCAACAAGATCTTAGCAAACAGGATCCAACAGCACATTAAAAAGATTATCCACCATGTGGTATCACAATTCCAGACTTCAAGCTCTATTACAAAGCTGTCATCATCAAGACAGTATGGTACTGGCACAAAAACAGACATATAGACCAATGGAACAGAATAGAGAGCCCAGAAATAGACCCTCAACTCTATGGTCAACTAATCTTCGACAAAGCAGGAAAGAATATCCAATGGAAAAAAGACAGCCTCTTCAACAAATGGTGCTGGGAAAATTGGACAGCCACATGCAGAAAAATGAAATTGGACTATTTCCTTACACCACACACGAAAATAGACTCAAAGTGGATGAAGGACCTCAATGTGCGAAAGGAATCTATCAAAATCCTTGAGGACAATGCAGGCAGCAACCTCTTTGACCTCCACCGCAGCAACTTCTTCCTAGGAACATCGCCAAAGGCAACAGAAGCAAGGGCAAAAATGAACTATTGGGATTTCATCAAGATCAAAAGCTTTTGCACAGCAAAGGAAACAGTTAACAAAACCAAAAGACAACTGACAGAATGGGAGAAGATATTTGCAAACGACATATCAGATAAAGGGCTCGTATCCAAAATCTATAAAGAGCTTATCAAACTCAATACCCAAAGAACAAATAATCCAGTCAAGAAATGGGCAGAGGACATGAACAGACATTTCTGCAAGGAAGACATCCAGATGGCCAACAGACACATGAAAAAATGCTCCACATCACTCGGCATCAGGGAAATACAAATCAAAACCACAATGAGATACCACCTCACACCAGTCAGAATGGCTAAAATTAACAAGTCAAGAAATGACAGATGCTGGCGAGGATGCGGAGAGAGGGGAACCCTCCTACACTGCTGGTGGGAATGCAAGCTGGTGCAACCACTCTGGAAAACAGTGTGGAGGTTCCTCAAAAAACTGAAAATAGAGCTACCCTACGACCCAGCAATTGCACTCCTGGGTATATATCCTAAAGATACAAACGTGGTGCTCCGAAGGGGCACGTGCACCCGAATGTTTATAGCAGCAATGTCCACAATAGCCAAACTGTGGAAAGCGCCTAGATGTCCATCAACAGATGAATGGATAAAGAAGATGTGGTATATATACACAATGGAATACTATGCAGCCATCAAAAGACATGAAATCTTGCCATTTGCGACGACGTGGATGGAACTAGAGGGTATCATGCTTAGCGAAATAAGTCAATCGGAGAAATATAACTATCATATGATCTCTTTGATATGAGGAAGTGGAGATGCAAGGTGGGGGGGTTTGGGGGGAGGTAGGAAAAGAAAAAATGAAAAGATGGGATTGGGAGGGAGACAAACCATAAAAGACTCAATCTCAAGAAACAGACTGAGGGTTGCGGGGGGGAAGGGGGATGGGAGAGGGTGGTGGGGAAATGGACATTGGGGAGGGTATGTGCTATGATGAGTGCTGTGAAATGTGTAAACCAGACGATTCACAGACCTGTACCCCTGGGGATAAAAATACATTATATGTTTATTAAAATAAAAAAATTAAAAAAAAAAAAGAAAAAAAAAATTAAAAAAAAAAAAAAAAAAAAAAGATTATCCACCATGACCAGGTGGGATTCATCCCTGGGTTACAAGGATGGTTCAACATTTGCAAATCAATCAATGTGATAGAACAAATCAATAAGAGAAGAGAGAAGAACCACATGGCCCTCTCAATTGATGCAGAAAAAGCATTTGACAAAATCCAGCATCCGTTCCTGATTAAAATGCTTCAAAGTATAGGGATAGAGGGAATATTCCTGAACTTCATAAAATCCATCTATGAAAGACCCACAGCAAATATCATCCTCAATGGGAAAAAGCTCACAGCCTTTCCGTTGAGATCAGGAACATGACAAGGATGCCCACTCTCACCACTCTTGTTCAACATAGTGTTAGAAGTCCTAGCAACAGCAATCAGACAACAAAGAGAAATAAAAGGTATCCAAATTGGCAATGAAGAAGTCAAACTCTCTCTCTTCGCAGATGACATGATTCTTTATATGGAAAACCCAAAAGACTCCACCCCCAAACTACTAGAACTCATACAGCAATTCAGTAATGTGACAGGATACAAAGTCAATGTACAGAAATCAGTGGCTTTCTTATACACTAACAATGAAAATACAGAAAGGGAAATTAGAGAATCGATTCCATTTACTATAGCACCAAGAACCATAAGATACCTGGGAATAAACCTAACCAAAGAGGTAAAGGATCTGTACTCGTGGAACTACAGAACACTAATGAAAGAAATTGAAGAAGACACAAAAAGATGGAAGACCATTCCATGCTCTTGGATTGGAAGAATAAATATTGTTAAGACGTCTATACTGCCTAGAGCAATCTATACTTTTAATGCCATTCTGATCAAAATTCCACCGGTGTTTTCCAAAGAGCTGGAGCAAATAATCCTAAAATTTGTATGGAATCAGAAGAGACCCCGAATTGCTAAGGAAATGTTGAAAAACAAAAATAAAACTGGCGGCATCATGTTACCTGAGTTCAAGCTTTACTACAAAGCTGTGATCACCAAGACAACATGGTACTGGCATAAAAACAGACACATAGACCAGTGGAACAGAGTAGAGAGCCCAGATATGGACCCTCAACTCTATGGTCAAATAATCTTCGACAAAACAGGAAAAAATATCCAGTGGAAAAAAGACAGTCTCTTCAATAAATGGTGCTGGGAAAATTGGACAGCTGATGTAGAAGAATGAAACTCAACCATTCTCTTACACTGTACACAAAGATAAACTCAAAATGGATAAAAAACCTCAACGTGAGACAGGAATCCATCAGAATCCTAGAGGAGAGCACAGGCAGTAACCTCTTCAACATTAGCCACAGCAACTTCTTTCAAGATATGGCTCCAAAGGCAAAGGAAACAAAACCGAAAATGAACTTTTGGGACTTCATCAAGATCAAAACCTTCTGCACAGCAAAGGAAACAGTCAACAAAATGAAGAGGCAACCCACGGAATGGGAGAAGATATTTGCAAATGACAGTACAAACAAAAGGTTGATATCCAGGATCTATAAAGAACTTCTCAAACTCAACACACACCAAACAGATAATCATATCAAAAAATGGGCAGAAGATATGAACAGGCACTTCTCCAATGAAGACATACAAATGGCTATCAGACACATGAAAAAATGTTCATCATCACTAGCCATTAGGGAGATTCAAATTAAAACCACATTGAGATACCACCTTACACCAGTTAGAATGGCCAAAATTAGCAAGACAGGAAACAACGTGTGTTGGAGAGGATGTGGAGAAAGGGGAACCCTCTTACACTGTTGGTGGGAATGCAAGTTGGTGCAGCCACTTTGGAGAACAGTGTGGAGATTCCTCAAGAAATTAAAAATAGTGCTTCCCTATGACTCTGCAATTGTCCTACTGGGTATTTACCCCAAAGATACAGATGTAGTGAAAAGAAGGGCCATCTGTACCCCAATGTTTATAGCAGCAATGGCCATGGTCACCGAACTGTGGAAAGAACCAACATGCCCTTCAGTGGATGAATGGATAAGGAAGATGTGGTCCATATACACTATGGAGTATTATGCCTCCATCAGAAAGGATGAATACCCAACTTTTGTAGCAACATGGACGGGACTGGAAGAGATTATGCTCAGTGAAATAAGTCAAGCAGAGAGAGTCAGTTATCATATGGTTTCACTTATTTGTGGAGCATAAGGAATAACATGGAGGACATGGGGAGATGGAGAGGAGAAGGGAGTTGAGGGAAATTGGAAGGGGAGGTGAACCATGAGAGACTATGGACTCTGAAAAACAACCTGAGGGTTTTGAAGGGGCGGGGGTTGGGAGGTTGGGGGAGCCAGGTGGTGGGTATTAAGGAGGGCACGGATTGCATGGAGCACTGGGTGTGGTGCAAAAACAATGAATACTGTTACGCTGAAAAGAAATTAAAAAAAAAAAAAGAATTTGTCTTAGGATGGTGAGGTCACTCCTTTTTTCTTGATGGGGTAGGGGTGAGGGGACAGATTTTATTCTATAGGATGAGAAGACTGTCTGGAACCACTTGGGACAAACCCAGAGATCATAGCTAAAGGAAATAGTAGTAACATTTTTCCTTCAGTTGCTTTGAGTCAGCAGAGTTGCTGCCCCTTCTCCATTTCCCCCTCAAGTTGGCTAGCTGGAAGTGGTTCCCTGAGTTGCTACATTGCTATGGCTTCCACACTTGATCTTATCCCTCATCCTCTGGATAGACAAGCAGACATCCAGCTTTATAGCCTCCTATCCAAAGTACCCATGACATTCTAAGCCTATGAGTAAGTATTCCTCATAGCCTTGTTTATTCTGAGACATCTATGGCTGATGGTTTTGCTGTTTATAAGTCATTTTAAAGCGTGGGTGGCTGACAACTGGATTCTCTCCTCAGATCTGCCTGACAGAGCTGATGTGACCAGATGTCTGGTGCCGCTCTCAGATCTTTGAAGTTGATCAGCCATGGCAAAAGATAAACATATGAGAGGAGAATATTTACTATATTAATCAGGAGTCTTAATGAGAGGTATGGCTGGTATCTTGGAAGTAGCATGAACTATAACGTTAGAAGTTTGGGGTTTGTGTTTCTCCTTCACTAGTTAGTAATTTTTTGAGTTTAGAGAAGTCATATAAACAGTGAACCTCAGTTTTTTCATCAGTAGAATGACAATATTGATTACCCTCACTATATCCAGAGAAGTATTTGATGTTTCAAATGAAAGAGAGAGAGAGAGAGAGAGAGTGTGTGTGTGTGTGTGTGTAAAAGTTTTGTAAATTATGAAATGCTAATATAGTTGGTCACTTGTGGTTATTTGTTATTAGTTTGTTATTTGTTATTAGTAATGTACAGAATGGACATAGTCTTAGAAAAAAATCCCAAATACATATCAGGTCCATAATTAAGAATCACTGGGTGGCAGCCAGGATGCTCTATTCCCAAGGAGAATTTGATCTGTGTGTTTGAGAGGTTGTCTTCTAACGTGAAAGTTATCCAAGATCTGGCTAAGATTGTCTTAGGTGGACTCTGGTCCTGGTTGACTCAGCTTCTCATGGAACCAATCTGAACCCTGATCTTCTTCCTCTTGGCTTTGCTGTTGGCCATGTTTGACACAATGACCCTCATGGTGCTGGCAGTGACAATATCTGAAACCTATCTAAATTTAGAAAAATGGGAAAGCTGTCTTTTGCATTTCTCATAGGCTATTTTGATGTTGCTTTTTTCTCATTTGCCCTTGCTTCTCCCCAGCATTGAAAAAGATTGTGTTCACTTCATTGGGTACCATTTGGTCTTCCCTTTGACCCTACTGCTTCATGTTTATGAAAAATAGCAAGTCAGCCATGACAAACAACCAGCAGCAGTCTTGTCTCCTAAGTACAGAGTCATTTTTCTTTCCCTTATTTATTTTATTTCCCTTATTTTATTTTTAAAAGAAGAAAATTTTTTCCTTTTGTGGAAAAAATCTTATTATTCAAAAATACATGGTGTAGAGAAAAGCTCTGGAGTCAGGAGACCTGGGTTCAAATGCCAGGTCAGGCAAGTTACATAAGGTTTCTGGAACCTTGGTGACTCTGGGATGTTAGAAGGATCAAAGTGTGAGAGCACTTTGCAAACAATGACTACACAAATGTTCTCATCACTGCGGCTATATTCAGAGGTGCCCTAGCACGAGAAGACCAGCTTTTCAGAGATTCTGGCCTTGAGGTACTTCTTGGAAATGCTGTGTTGTGGCATATGTGTATTTTGGCCTGAAATAAGTAAGTCCTGAAGAATATGTTGCAGATATATTTCTTTATCTCAAAAATGCACAACCCTAACTTTGAAATCCAGACCTTACGTGTTCAATGCCCACCAACAGTTAACCCCACCTGGAAGTTGGAGAATAGACTATGAGCCATCCCTTTAGCCTTTCTCCTGTGATCTCCCCAGTGACCATGCTCTTTATTTCAGTGGTCTAAGGCTGGCTGAAGCCCGGAGTATTGTGCTTCTTGGCCCTCTCTGTTGCCTGATTATGTGTGGCTTGGAGGTGAGATTTGTGAAGCTTCTCAGGACCAGATGTGTGTTTCTAACATCCGTGCCTGGATTTACTCACATCTTCCAAGATCTTTCTCATTATAAACAGTCAACAACAGTCAATATTATTCTTTTAGTTTATGTGTCACTAGCTTTCAATTTTTCCCCTTTACTGAAGATCACAGGACTGTAAACAATGAGAAGACAGAACAACACAAACAAATGTTATTGCTTTTATGTCTGGCTCTGTCTGACAAGCATTCCCTCACCTTTGCCCCAGTGTGCCTTGGGAGCTGTGTCAGGAACATGGGCTATGACAAAGCAGACACTGGTCAGGTAGGTTGGATTTTTTTACTTATAAAAACAATGTTGTAATTTGGAGGTCAACAAGATCAGGGGTTAAGCATCCCATAAGTTATAGTTATGACCAACTATGTGTCCTAAAACCCAGAGAAAGCAGCAGAGTGCTGCTGGAATAATGTACAAGAGAGAAGGTGTAATTCAAGATTGGTAGGCATGGAAAGGGCATTCGAGCACATCTGCTACTGAGTCCCATAGTTTACGGTTGAGAAAATTAGAGCCCTGGGGGTCAGCCACTTGTGCCTGAACAAACCATTAGTTAATGGTAGAGTTGGGACCATAACAAAGATCTTTGATAGCAGCCCAGTGTTTCTTCTCTTGGAGGTCACTGACTAGACTGAGACAGACCTAGGCTGGGATCCTAGCTTTGCCATGTATACCTTGGGCAAGCTATTTCACTTCTTTGAGCATTAATGTCCCCATCTATAGAACCGAGAAATCAATATATACCTTGTGAAGTTGTTGTCAGGATTAAATGAAATAATATAAGATAAAGACTTAACCAATGGCCAAGACAACAGCAAATGCTCAGTAAGTGGCAGTTATTATGATTATACAAAAGGCCAATAAGTCACTCTACCATGACATATATTTGGCCTAACAAAAATGGATTTGCCAGCAATTCTAGACTAATCTTTTCTCAGCTTGGTTTGCCTTCTATCCCCCTTTGGTTTCTAGAGCTAGATCTGATTTCTTTACCCATGTCTTTCAAATACAGTCCAGAGAAATTGAAATCAGTTTTTTCATTTTCTCTTGCTAACTCTCTGAGCCATCATTGGTCATATTGGAGTCTTTTCACTGGTTGGAGACTTGTACTTAAAATTTAGATTGTTTTTTGAAAAAGAGTCATTGGAGAATCGAAACAGAAGCCTCACAAAAGACTTGAGACTTTGAGGATTTTAAGTGTAGGTCGCTCTCCAATCTAGTCTCCCTGATCTTTCTTTCTCTTTGCTGTTTTTAAAAGAAATACCAACAATTCCAAGGCTGCTTCCAAAGGAGTAAAGATGAAATGAAGAAACATCTTGGGATGGCCTGAGAGGGAAATGTAGAAGGCAGGAAGGAGGGGCGTACCAACCGGTTGCCTTGGTGGCAGCAGACGGAGCCTCAGGTGGGTCCCAACAGCATTGGTGGGGGACTGCCGTGGGCTCCCACTCCGAGTGGGGAAGTAGAGCTGAGGAAATGGAGTGTGCTGAAGGAGTGGAGCTGTGGAAGGCCAAGTACCAAAACGCCGGGAGGCCTTGTATGGGACTGGAAGGAGCAGCTGGCTTCCCTTCAGTTCTACCCCCTGGGTCTGCGGCTTGGCAAGACCCAGAACGTGAGCCACAGCAGGAGGAACCATTTCGATTTTCAGACAAGGGTGGCGCTAAATCCCAGGGGCATCTGAAGGTGGGTCCTCTGTCCCACTCAGCTCTTTGCAAATCCCACCCCTTTCTCCTGCCAGTGCCCCTTAGAGACAGCGCAGTGAGAGAGTTTCTGTTCTGCCTCCAAAGAAACCGAAGCACAGGAACTTAAGTGAGGCTTAAAGTAGCAGGTATGCCTGAGGTGACTCTGGGATCGAGAGTTTCTGTAGCCCCCAGGTGGCACATTATGGGCCCTGTTCCTAAATATCCTGCCAACCCGAGATATAGAGAAAGTGATCTGGTCTTAGAAAATGTCAGGCCAGAGATCCCACAAAAGTCAAAGCCATGACTGGGGTGTAAGTCATGCACTTGGGCAGCCTCTGTCTGTACATAATTGTGGCCATGGCTGCATTGCTAACCTCTCACTCAGTCATTTGCTGAAGCATTCATTCTTTGGGAAATGGGGGTTGGCCCCTTCCCCCTTCAGAAATCCAAAATGCCCTCAGTGATGTCCTTGTCCATACCGCCCTTTCTGACAGCTTGTGGTGCCTTACAAGTTGCTGAAAGAATGTTGCCCGGAGGGAGGCTTTCTGGGTTAAGACACGCCATGGATTCAGCCTTCCGGTATATGGTCTCGACATAAAAGGGTGATCCAATACCAGCAGAAACTGAGTCTAATACAGCGGGCTGCATCAGAGTCATCTGGGTACGATTACTAGAAATATCAATTCCTGGGCCCCACTCCCAGTCATTCGCATTCCCTAAGACCCTGGGGCAGGGCCCATGATTCTGCATTTGTGACAACTGTCCCAAAGTGACTCTGAAGCAGGAAGTCATGAACACTGCTCCGTGAAACACTTCTCATGACAACAGATAGTCGTGTTCCTTCTGATTCAGAGCTCAAAGAGATCTGGGGAACTTGGTGCCTCAGTTTCCCTCAAGACCCTGAAGACGATGTGGCTGAGTTGAGAGGCTGGCGGCCCTATGTGGGCAGCCGCAAGCAGTGTTACTGTCTTGGCCCAACTACAACCTCTAGATTCTCTGTCTTTCTGCCCCAAAAATGGAGCCCCCCATATTCTGAGTTAAGAGGAAAGGTACTGTATAATAATAGAGGAACTGTGGATTAGAGGTGTTCTATCTTCTTTAAAAATTTATTTGAGAGCGTATGGGTGGCTCAGTTGGTTAAGCGACTGCCTTCGGCTCAGGTCGTGATCCCAGAGTCCTGGGATTGGGTCCCACATCGGGCTCCCTGCTCCATGGGGAATCTGCTTCTCTTTGACCTTCTCCCCTCTCATGCTCTCTCTCACTGTCTCTCTCTCAAATAAATAAATAAAATCTTTTAAAAAATAATAAAAAAATTAATTTGATATACTTTTATTTGTAGAGCAGTTTATGTTCACAACAAAACTGAGAAGCAGGTACAGAGATTTCTGGCATAGCTCCCCTGCCATCTCCCCCCCGCCACATACCACCTCCCTCATCATCAGCATCCTCTACCAGAGTGGCACATTCATTCTAAGGCATGAACCTAGACTGACCCATCATTTTCGAAAAGTGTTCTATCTTAAACACATGTACAGCTTATGCTACCTTCTGATTTTCATAGTAACCTCACTAGAGTTTTGCAATAAATCATTTCACATGTGAAGATACAGAGGCATGGAGATCATTCCGCTGACTGGACAACTGAGCTGAGGTCTGGGTCCCCAAGCTCCCATGGAACTAGACCCGAGACTAGAACATGGTCCAGTCACCAGGGTGGGGGGCTTCCTGGCAGGCTCTTCTGCCTTTCTGTATAAAATCCCTGATTGGATATAGGTGTTGCCGTCATTATCTTAATCCAGAGAGTTACCAAAAAGACATTCAAAATGAACATGAAAGACTTCTAAAACTTTTATATGATCAGCATCTGAAACTGAACCAGCTCTAGCTTAATAGTCTACTCCAATTCTCTTAGTAGAGGTAGCTTAAATTATGGTGGGAGTCAGAAGATCTGAGTTCTGGTTCAAACTGACCAATAAATTGCTGTGAGCTTGGGAAATTGACCAACTCTTGGGGTTTCCTATTTATAAAATGAGAGTTCTTGATTCTAAGCTGTCTTTTGTGTCTAGTATGCTTCAGTCTAACTCCCACCAGTCCATTGGGAAAGCTAAGGTTGTATGGACAAGTGCCTTGCTCAGGAACCAGCCTGAGAAGAAATCTGCTACTTGGTGAATTTCCAGGGATGCAGAAAGCAGAAGGCTCAGGGCTCAGAGAAAACATGGTGGCAGATTACATTTACTTGCCCTGTGAGCATGAACAGATGCCTTCACCATTCATATTGCCTTCAGCTTTTGTCTTGTTGCCTGGGGAACTACAGGACCTCTTGCAGTCAGAGCAGAATGGCAAGGAGGAAGCTCATGAGGAGATATTTATGCGTTCTTACCTAAATTTGAGTAAGAAAGTGGTGGGCATCTCTAGCTACAGGCAGGCGTGGGCTCCCCGGGAGCCACCTGACCTCATGACCAGTCATGTGAATGTTGCTAAGGATTGATGAATTGTGGACAGGCTGGGCCTTAGCAGGCACCTACTTCATCTCAAACTCCAAGTATATTGGCAGCACATTCACTAGAATTGGGGTTTCAAGTAAGTGAAGGGCACGGACTATTCTTTAAGGATACCCCCAGAGCCTCAGTAATAGCATTCAGTAAAGGCATACTGAATGAATGAACACCCCTGAAGAATGGGATCATAACAACTAGAGAGAAATGAACAATTCGCCCCTCAGTACAGCTGTTTCTAGGCTAGACTACAGAATGCCAGGACCAAGGTATGGGCTTCATCTCAGCGGCTCTCCTTCTACTTCTTTTCCTTGTGTTGATGCCTACTTTCTCCATATTAAGGACCTCTTAAGAAGGAGAGTGGGCTGAAGACCACCTCTGTTTTTTAAAATATATTTATTTTAAAAATTATTTTATTATAGCGAAAAGCACATAATATTAAATCTAAAATCTTAGCCGTTTGAAGTATACAGTTCAGTTGGGTTAAGTCTGTTCACATTGATGGGAAATGAGGACTATCTCTTTAAGAGCAGCTCCTGAGAGCTGAAAAATATATACATTTCAAGAATGAAATATTATTGGAGAAATGGCTATAGGCTACCTATCTAAACCTTAAATTCAATTTTCTAAAAAACAATTAAGGAATTAGTGCTATGTTTTCATGATTAGAAAATCCTTCCGTAGTTGAACTTAAAGAGTTCACATGGTCACCATGACTATTACAGATGCCTTTGCTGCACCTTTCAATTTCAGGCTTTCTGTTATGATCTAAAATACTTCAATGTCAAATTCTTATTTATTTCTTCTTTGATTGGATGAGCATCTTCCAAGTTAAATAAAGCTGGGTTGCCATCCTACATATCACCATTAGGTGCTACTGCTTGTAAAAGGACTGGGAGTGCCTGGGTGGATTAGTCAGTTAAGCAAACGACTCCTTGTTTCAGCCCAGGTCATGATCTCAGAGTCATGAGATCAAGCCCCACATCAGGCTCCATGCTCAGCTGAGTCTGCCTGAGATTCTCTTTCTCCCTGTCCTTCTGCCCCTCCCCCAGCTCACATGTACGCATGCACACACTCCCTCTCTCTAAAATAAATAAATGAAATCTTTTTAAAAAATAGTGAAGGGACTGGAAATAACAGAGCAAAACCTCTTTCCTTCCTCTCTTCTTTTCCTTTCTGTGACTTCTGGGTGCCAGCCTGCATGCCAGGCTCTATAGACACAGCAATAAAAAGACAGAACCTCTGAGTGAGACAGAGAAGTCGTTACAATAGGACACGGTAGGGTTTGTTTTGTTTTGGTTTTTAAAAGAGAGAGAGCACGCATGCGCCAGGGGGTGGGGGGAGGAGGGTGATGAGGTAAGGGCAGAGGGAGAGAGAATCTTAAGCAGGCTCAGTGCCTGACACGGAGCCCGACCTGCTGCACAATGCAGAGCCTCACATGGGGTCAGTCTCCCAACCCTGAGATCAGGAGCTGAGCCACAGTCAAGAGCTGACACTTAACTGACTGAGCCACTCAGGCACCTTGGAGGTGGGGTGGGTTTAGAGGAGGGACATGTCTGTGGTGCAGTGGGAAGACCAGTTCCCTCTGTCGCGGGGATGCATGTGAGGCATGAGATGGCTTGAACCAGGGCAGGAGCTTCAGGGGTAGAGAGAGATTTTGGCTTTTGGAGCACTTGGTGGGTTCGTGTTTCTCTGGAGGCCATCGGTACAAATAGGCCTGTTACCCTGGGTCACTGTCAATCACAGGTCACAAAATGGTTACTTGCTGACCTGTTTGGTTTGGCTCACATGGCTTTATTTTTTTAATGTGTGTTCCTTACTGTAATGAAATACAAATTTTTAGCTTCTCTTGAGAAATCAGAAGGTCAAGCAGCAATTAACAAGAACCAAGTCACGGTTGCCCCTTTGGGGCCTCAGCCCCTCGGCCAGCTTATTCCCTCATTTAGGTTTTTGCCTGTTCCCTTTGGACAGGGCCAGGATTTAGTGAGTGTGTTGCTGAACCAGTTGCTAAACTGGTGAGATCTTCCTGTTCTATTGGTAAATAGCTCTTCTAAGCTTAGCACCCTTCTTGCTCGGGGTACATTCTCCAACAGCACACCTCCCAACCTATTTCCCCACTACCTGTCTAGAGAGAGGTCCCATCTGATACCCAGAGTCTCTGCCTCCCTGCTCCAGCGCTAAACCTTGCATCCATTTGCTGATTAGTCCTTGCCCTGTGCCACCGAAAAGGCCATTCAGTAGTTTGAACAATACTCCTGCCTTTAGGCAATGAACTCTGTGGTCTCAGGGTTGAACCACACAATCTTGCCTCTCGGAGCAGGGACTATGTTCACTCCCAAATTGCTTTGGAATTTTGTTCTTTGTTTTTTTAAACTTTTTGTTATAAAAACTGTTTTATTTTCGGAAATGTTAACATTTCCATAGCATGGTGCTGCATGCGATCAATATGGAGAGGATTAGGTAAATTTTTATAACCTAAGGGAGACAGGAAATTATTTTTTATTTTTGCAGCTCCGACACATTAAAACACTGTGATTTCCGTTCCCCATCTACTGAATGCCGCTCCAGAGACATATTCAAGTTCTTTGTGGTCAGTGTCAGGTGGCAAATACAGTTCACATAATGGATAATAATAATAATACACCCGTTTGGACTTTCAAAACCAGCCTACTCGCCTGCCCTTCGCAAACAGCCCATCTGTGTGAGCCCTGAAGGCCAAGCTCAGAGGAACCTGTTGTTTCTCCTCTAAGAACTTGGTCTGTGTCTAAAGAAACACTTGCTCCATTTTAATTAGAAACCAGCGGGGCTCCGGGCCGCCTGGCTGGCTGCTTTGTGCCACGCTGTCAACCGGAGGGCTGAGCCCCGGCCAGAGAGTCTGAGCATATCTTCAGGGTGACATATTTGATTACACAAGGGAGGGGAGCTGATTGCCAGGCCTCCCATCTGGAGAAAAATTTCTGGGTGGCAGGAGCTAAGGATAGGGTGATAGAAAGTGATACACCAAGGAGAGTGGGGTGAGGTGAGGAGAAGAGGCCGCCCTGGCCGGGTCGGTGTCAGCGGCAAGGCGGCCAGCTTCACCTCTGCCCTGCGTCCATCTGAACTGGAACACTCCATGGGACTCAATCATGGGGTTCAGTTGGCCACGGATCCACAACACTCCCTTCTCCTCCTCACCTACATAAACCCGTTTCTCCTGGCCCCAGCAAACGAGCTCACTTCCTTGTTGAATACTTCTCCCTCTGGAGCTCAGGCAGCAGCTTCCCCGGGCCTTTCTCCCCCACACGTGGGATTTACTGCTTTTATGGCTCTCCATCCATCCGCCACATCTGAAGCGGGGCTCCAGGCTTTCGGCCCCCCCCTAGAACGTGAGCTGCGTGATGCCAGTGGCCACACCGCCCACTTGTGTGCTGAGCCAGCATCAAGCTGCGTGTCTGGCCCGAATCAGTTCAGTAAGAGGGACACATGTTTATCGACCAAAGGGAGGCAAAATCCAGGCGAGGCAGGAAGCAGCATCGGCATTATTAAGCGCATTTTCCAAAACGCGTGCCGCTTTCAAGGATCGAAAGCATAGCAAGACCTTGAAGTACTAGAGGAAACCTGAATGAGGCATGCAGGAGAGCCGAGCCCGGCAAATGCGACCAGTAAAATTTCAGCCATTAAATGCGAAACGTGTTGTTACTTTATGTCACCTAAGAGCTCAGATGCATGTGTGATGCTCAAACGTCAGTCTCGGTCATTCTGAATAAATCAGAGTGTGCTATTGGTATAATTTATATTCACTTCAGTTCTATTTTGAGATATCTCATGTACTCTGTTGCCAGTCTATTGGAATTGGTAGAGACCATTTGCTGAGCTCTTGCCATGAGCCCAGCCCCGAGTGAGACACTTTCCAGGTGTGAGCTGTCACCACTGAGCTGTGAGGTGGACGCTGTCCTCATTGTGCACGAGGAACCGGAGGCTCAGATTGGTTACGAGACATCATGACCCTGAGCTTGGAGAGACTTGGTTTGCAAACGCTGCCTCTTACGATCTGGGGGCTTTAGGGAAGTTATTTAACCATAGTCATTAAAACCAGAGTATTTGGAAAGAACTCAATGTTTGTCTTGGCCAAACCATGTTGGGTCAGTACAGTTGGAGGAGCAGCGGTATGTAAAGTCTGCATTGCATGTAGGATAGACACATATTTGCGTGAACTTTGTTACTTCTTTGTTCCTTTTCGCTGGGATGCGAGGAGAGGAGGCTTTAAGGTCAGGCAGACTTTTAATTCCGGAATATGGAAGAGCCTGTTCGCTCCCAAGCTGGACAGGCCTTTCTCTGGGACATGAAAGATTTATGACCTGTTCAGCCAAAAGCTCCACCACAAAAACCTCATTGTGCTTGTTACACAGGATCTTCCAAATATCAACTCCGGTTAAAAGGGCCGTCTGGCCACCGACAGTTACCCACTGGCTTCTGTACAGCACGCTATTGTGCAGTGCTTCCTCAGGAACTATAATTAGGGGATTGTGTAAGGCGTCTGCAGTGCACGTTCTAGGAGCGACTCTATTTGGCCCATGATGTCACTTGCTCACTCTGGTCCCTTCTCATCATATGGCCTTTGCCGTGATGCACTTGGCATCCAAGACACGTGAAATCAGACCTTCCTTGAGTTTTCTGTGAAGTAATGATAGCACCTAGAATGAGTCACTTGGGAAGACTTTCCAAACCTGAAATAATTATGATGTAAGAGCTGAGAGTTCTGGGAACCTGATTTTCCAGCTCTTGTATCTGGACAAGTCCCTCAGCCTCTCAGAGACTTTCTTTATCTGGAAACTGGGGGGCATGGTCCCCGCCATCCCAGTGGATTAGAATGCGTAGCATATGTAAGTTACTTCCCTCTTTCTCCTCCACTTCCCCCCATCAATGACCATGACCTGAGTTCCATCTCTTAAGTATCTCTCAAGTCCTTCCATGTTTCTCTGTCTCCATGGCCACCGTCATGGTCCCAGCCACTGTCTGCTCTTGCCTCTGACCACTGCTCTAGCCCTTGACTGGTTTGGGTGCGCCCACCCAGACATTCCCTCCAGTACACCACGGCTGCCTCCATGATCTTTCTGGACCATCACTCAGAACATATCCTCCAGCTTAAAACCTTCCAGTGGCATCTTTTTGCTCTTAGGATAAAGCCCAGATTCTCCATCTTGACCTATAAGACCCTGCATAATCTGTTCCTATCTATATCTGGAACCTCATGTCATGCCACTGTCCCCGTCACTAGCAGCATCACAGCCAAATCAACTTATTTTCAGCAACTCAAGTAGATCAAGAACTTTCCTCTTAAAAGACCTTGGCACTGGATATTCCTTCTGCCTGGAATATCCTCTAACCTCTTCTCAACCTCTTCCCATGCCTTGCTAAATCCAGATCCTTCTTCAAGGAGTAGTTGGAAATGCCACTTCTTTGGAAAATCCTTCTGAGATGCCTCTGCCCCATTATATAATTTCCTGATCAACAGTCTTACTCTATGTCATAGTGTATGTCATGCCTCCAATTAAATAATTACCTGGGAAAGTATTTGTTTAAAGTCTGTCTCCTGCTCTAGACTGTTCCTTCTACCTAGTCTTACTCCTAGCATACCTTGTGGCACATAATGTCCTCTGATAAACATTGTGGAGAGGATAAACTTTGTTATTCCTCTCTGAATTTAATTCTGCCAGTTTCTGCAGTCGAACATTCTTGGAGACACCTCTGCTGTTTCATATCCAGCCTCCTCTTGGTTGAGAGGACAGATGGCTCTGTGTGAGGGAACCTCACCTCTGGGTTCTCCTGGTCACCAGGGGCTGGTTGGACAGCATGGTAGGAATCAGAAAGAGTCATTAATCTGCCCTGGGTCAGAGCTAAAAAGAAGCTTAGGGTTCAGTGAAACCCATGGCCATATTTTACAGATGGGGAAACTGAGGCCAAGAGAAATTGAATGTTATGTCCAAGAGCAGAGCTGAGGAATGGATTCAACGACGCCAAAATGTTCTTCTACCAGCTGGAAATACATCAATATAAAAATATGCATTTATACGTGATTTGTAATTTTCACTTCGATCCCCTCATTGATCCTCCTAACAGCCTTGAGAGGAAGGGAGGGCAAGCATTGTTTATCTTCACTTGACAAAGGAAGAAATAAGAGCAGAGCCTATGGGAGATGTATACCTACGCAAGCTTCCAAACGCAAGTGCCTGAGTCCCGAGCTTCTGGTTCTTGGGTACATGTTTTTCCTACTGTACTACCCCGTCCCTCCCACAAATAAATACTGGGGCAGCTCCATTTCTGGTTAGAAAAACACTGGCCAGAAATACCTTTGCTCACAGCTGTGAGCAAAGAAAAGTTCTGCTTTCTTGGCTTCCTTGCTCAGTTGGCGGTTGTGTCGTCCGTCCCCCACCTCTCCATCTGTCCGGTGAAGCTGCCCAATGTCGGAGGGCGAGGCAGGAAGAGTGTGCTCGTGGCAGTCAGCCTCATCCGGGCTTCAACCCCGGCTCTGCTCCTTAGCAACCGGGTGACCCTAACTAAGCTAATCGGCATCTCTCTGAGCTTTGGGGGTTTGGCTATAAAAAGCAGTTGCTCATTGTCTCTTCCTAACTTTGTTCAGGATCCAATGAGGCAGCACCTTCAGGATGCAGAGAAAACAGAAGGCACTCCGTTAACACTATTCGTCCTCATAGCAAAGGTAGGCTAGAGCAGCAAAGCTGAGAAGAGCACTGTCAGAAAGGGCCAGCCTTTGGGTAGAAGTATTGGGGGGTTGTCAGAAGGGCCAGATGGGCCCTGGGGGTGTGGTTAAAAGGGGAGCAGTTTTGCAGGCTAGGGTGGATTGTATTTTAGCAGCAGTCTTGTTGGCTGCCTCTTGGTTTCCCGTGAGTCCCCATGTCCCATGCGCATGATGGCTTGTGCCTACCTGTTCATGCGGGAGGGGTTTGGAGTGGGGGAAAATGCATTGGCCAGCATGGGCCCAGCGGCTCCCCTCCCCCCAACAGCCCCAACATGTTGCCGCACACACTATGTTTCCCATCTCTGCCTTTGGATGTGGAAAGTGAAATAAATGGGAGAAAATGTTTACAAGTTAGTCTGATTGCCAACCTGAAGATGGTTTCATTTCCAAAGCCATTTGGGGGTTTTGTTTTTCTAAACTGTGACTTCACAGAATGTATCCAGAAGTAGTCCTTTAAGGAAGCTAACTGGACTGTGAACCCTGTGATTTTATGAGTATGCTTTTTCCCAGTCTGGAAGTCGAAGTCTGAAAAGACCAACCTGAAAAAGTTAAACTAGAAAATAGAAATTGAGAATGGTTTTTTCATTGTTAACGGGTAGATTAACATTTCATGGCAGACTCAGGAGCCAGGAGGAACGGTTGCTCCTGAGAGGTGACAGGTGCTCAAAGGAGAGGTGACAGGTGCGCAAAGGAGAGACACCAAGTTAAAAAAAAAAAAAGAAGAAGAAAGAAAGGAAGAGTCGAGCCCCAGTCATTCTGGGGAGGGCTGTCTGCTCTGCGGCGTCCTCTCAGGCAGGCAGGAGTCAGGGCCCTTGACCAGGTCCAAGGGCTGTGTCTTAGCCCGAAGGCTGGGTCACTGCATTTTGTCCACAGATCAAGGGCGAGTCCAGGGGCAGAACGACACTCCCCGAACTCCCACGGCCGAGATGAAAGCAGAAGCCGGAATAGCTCCTTTCCAGGGCGAAATCCCCACGGCAAGATTCAGAATCCCACACTGGCTGGGCCAGCTCTTCCCCTCCTTGAGGCAGGCAGGCACTGAGAGCCAAGGAGAGTCAGAGGAATCGAATGTCTAACTGGGGAGGGAGAGACAGTCCTCTCAGGATGAGCATCCGAGTCAGCCCTGCCACCAGAGCCCAAGGGCACCAAGTCCCTAGGTCAAGGCTGCCTGCCATTCCTTGCAAGGACACTGGCTGCGCCTGCATCCGTGTGAGCTCTGCTCTGCTCCTGCTGCCACCAAACTCCATTTTGAGGGGCACATCCTTTCTTTTAAGGAAAAGACAGAGCTTTCTCTCCTCCACAAACATTTGTGGTTATATATTCCCCAGTGACTGAAAATGATGAATTCAAGTGAACGGATGAGATAGTCAGGATGGCGAAGGAGTTGAGGCACGTACATTTTCTTTGAAATATCTTCTGATGTGTGTACATGTGTGGGGGAGGCAGTCTATGGGCTAGAAAACTGAATTCTGGCTAGCTTAGGTTAGATCATTGTTGAGAACAAGAAAGCAAGCGGGAAGTGTCTCAGTGGATTGGGGAAGGCACAGCGGTAGTGGTAGGTTGGGGCCATTTGTGGGGATGGGCAGGGCAGGGCTCTGTCTCCAGGCACTGCTTTTCCTGCTTCTGCCCTTATCCCTGGGATCTCATGCACCCAGTGATGTCAATGATGACATGAGTGCTGACAACCTTTAATTCTCTATCCCCTTCCCTTCTCTCCTGAGCTTGGGAGACCATCGTCTGTTCACACTCATGTCCCCCAGGCCGCCTAAATACTCCACAGCCAACACGGAGGACGCATGACCATGCATTGGCACTTCCTGTGCCCACCAGTGCCAGCCCCTCCATCGGTCCCATCATCCAAACATAAACCTGGAAGTGAGTCACAATCCCGCCTTTCCCCTCTGCCCTGACATCCAATCTGTTAGCCCCGCTGGCAGATTATTTATTTTCTTTCCATTCATCATACTTGTCTCTCTCCTTCCCATCGCATGCATTATTGCCTCGGTTTAGGCATTCCCCCAAATCTTTCTCCTGGCCTCTTGCAACTGCTGCCTAACCAGTCTCCCTGCTTCTACACAGATCTAGTCCAAGCCATACTCCATACTGTTGCTGCAGTGGGCTTTCTGATGCAGCCCTCAAAAGTCTTCACCTTGGGGAGCCTAGGTGGCTCAGTCGTTAAGCATCTGCCTTCATCTTGGGTCATGATCCCAGGATCCTGGAATTGAGCCCTGCATCGGGCTCTCTGATCAGCAGGAAGCCACTTCTCCCTCTCCTACTCCCCCTGCCTATGTTCCCTCTCTTACAGTCTTTCTCTCTCTCCCTCTGTCAAGTAAATAAATAAATAAATCTTAAAAAAAAAAAAAAAAGTCTTCACCTTACCCACAGTGTAAAGTCCATACTCCTCACTAAAGCAGGCAAAGCTCCCCTTGATCTGGACACTGCCCAGCTCTCCAGCTTTCTCTTTTATTTCCCTTTTCTAACCTCTTTCCCCAGCACGTGCTATCCTGCCCCTGCTTTGTGCTAGGCACCCATAGGTGCCAAAGATATAGGGGTCACCATGACTGTCATGTGCACCTCTCTCTACAAGGAGCAGTGTGCCTTTGCTCACTTGCCTATCTCTGCTGCTCTGAGACCACACGCCTGCCCCCCTCCACACCTATGGACAGGTGCACACTCCTCTTTCAAAACATAGTTTCAGGTCTTCCTCTATGCCCCCACCGCTCCCTGAATGTGGGGCTGGATTTGTGCACACGAACTACTCCAAGGCAGGTGCCACCACATCCTCCCTGTGTGATCTTGGCCAAGTCAGTGTGTTACGATTTTCCACTGATAAAATAATGATGATGATGATATTGTAGGGAAGGTTAAACTTTTCCCACCTTGGGCTTCAGCTGCGGTTCTTAAACTAAAAGATTAGCAAGGGGAAAATAACCAGTTTATTAGCATGTGCAGCACACATCCCCCAGGAGAAACCTGAACCAAAAGTAACTCAGAGCAATGGCTCGGAAATGTGGCTTATCGATCGTGTTCAACAAAGAACAGTTTATCTGTAGAGGAATGACAGGACGGAGGAGAGCCACAGTCGGCGTCCCAGGCGGGGAGGCAACCTGTGGGAAGATGGATCTATGGAGGGAGCTAATGGGGCAAGATTTGTTTGCAATTTCCTCTGGTGCCACCTCTGGGCTGATAAGAGTCTGTCACCAGTGAAAGGAGAATTTATATCTCGCCTTGAGGCAGAAAAACAAGAGTTTTTCCCTGAGTTTGTTTCTTCCTAATTGCCTTTAGTGCAAAATAATTTTTTAAAAGATTTTATTTATTTATTTGAGAGAGAGAGAGAGCACGCATGAGGGAGAGGGAGAAGGCTCCCCACTGAGCAAGGAGCCTGATGCGGGACTCAATCCCAGGACCCCGAGACCATGACCTGAACTGAAGGCAGACTCTTAACCCACTAAGCCACTCAGGTGCCCCCAAATAATTTTGTATCAAAGAGGTCTGGGGTGCCTGGGTGTCTCAGTGGGTTAAAGCCTCTGCCTTCAGCTCAGATCATGATCTCAGGGTCCTGGGTTCGAGCCCCACATCGGGCTCTCTGCTCAGCAGGGAGCCTGCTTCCTCCTCTCCCTCTCTCTCTGCCTGCTTCTCTGCCTGCTTGTGATCTCTGTCTGTCAAATAAATAAATAAAATCTTAAAAAAAAAAAGAGGTCTCTTTGGGGTGACATAGTCTGCTTTCCTTCAATATCAACTTTATCCTGTTGTGTTGGAACAGGGTGTCTGGTCCATCACACACCTGATAAACAGTAGCTGGGCTAACAATGGTCACGACATAGCAGCGAGGAACAGTGAGATGGTACAGCTGCTGTGGAAACAGTTTGGTGGTTTCTCATGAAGTTTGGCATCAGCCGCCTCTCAGCGATTCCACACCAACGTGCACGCCCGAAAGAAACAAACATATAGCCACACCAAAACCTGCACCCAAATGTTGACAGTAGTATCATTCGTAATAGCCCCAAAGCAAAAACCACCCAAATGTCCACCAGCAGATGGATGGATAAGCAGACGATGGCATCTACATACAAGGGACTGTCATTCAGCCATAAGAAGGAATGAAGTTCTCTTACCTGCTACAGTGTGGATGAGCCTCAAAAGCGTTATCCATCAATTTCTGAGGGATGAGTTCGGCCTTATAGAAAACAACCGTCTAACAGTCGATCCCAAGCTAATGTCTGTGAACACAGACTTCAAATACTAGGGTTTGGATGGAGAAGGGGGGAGAAGGGGGGAAAATGTTCCCAAACAACAGCAGGAGTGAGAAGAGGACCAAGCAAGTGCCAGGGAAGGTGGGTGGCTGGGGACAGGGCAGGGGTGTTCTTGTCCACATGGATCAGAGAGCCGGTGGGTGGGAGGGGGGTGCCATAGCCGCTAGGGTGTGCGGTCCATGCTCTGGGCGGGGCCCTGAAGCCAGGGCAATGAGTGAACACCGAGACTCAGAGCAAAGGGGTTTGGGAAGATTTGGGGGCCATGCTTTAGAGCCTGGGAGGAATAGGCAGTTGTAAGGAAGCCTTCCGTTGGGGGGAATGCAAAGACAAAGAGCTATGTGAGGCTCAGCTGAACTGGCCTGCAGGGTTTGCTACAGAGTCTGCACCTAATAGCAGGGAAGCCCCGCCAGCCAAGGATCCTGACAGTCCTCGTGAAGATGGTAGACACTAGGGTGTCTTTTAGGGAGAAAGTGTGGCTGCACGATGGAGCCACCACACTCCCTTACTTGGGGTCTAGCTCTCAGTTCTCCAACCCCTACTTTCCACAGGGCGTTACCTCCTTTGGACTCCTGCTGCCTTTGGCACCTGCTGTGGTTTTACCTTGACCTTCTTTCTCAGTAGACTAGGAGCATCTTGAAGGCAGAGGCTGTGTTTTGGTCACCACAGTGTGTGTAGGAAGCATTCATTCTCTACTCATTGGGTAGAATAGAATCTGATCATCTAGAGAAGAGGCCCACCTTCCAGATACTCACAGGAAATGAAAATGCCTCCAACTGCTTGCTAGAAATAGTGTTCCTAACTTGCCTGGTGGGCAGAGGAGGTAGAAGTCTCTTCCACTCTCTAGAAGAACAGTGGATGAGTCCCTGGAAGATGTCGAAGGGTCTTTGCCTTTCCTCCCAGCTCCTGCATTTTTGCATATGGTAGTGCATTTTGGTGGGAAGGCTGGAAGGTCTTTTCCTGGGTCATGGGATATTTGAGCTGGGAAGGGATGAGGGGATGAGAGGAGAAATGATGTGTGATGACAGGAGGAGGGATGAGGAAGAGCTGGGCTTGCTGGCCCTACTGCACAGCCAGACCAAAGGCACTGGTGGTAGTGAGGTTGTCAGCAGAGAGTCTTCACCCAGCCGGGTCTCTGCTGCCCCGGGAGACCCTGGGGCAGGGCTGTGCTCAATGGACTGATGTGTCTTTTTTTTTTTTTTTTTTTTAAGATTTTGTTTATTTGTTTGACAGAGAGAGAAATTACAAGTAGGCAGAGAGGCAGGCAGAGAAAGAGGGGAAGCAGGCTCCCCGCTGGGCAGAGAGCCCGACTCGGGGTTCGATCCCATGACCCCGAGACCATGACCCGAGCCGAAGGTAGAGGCTCAACCCACTGAGCCACCAGGCGCCCCTGATATGTCTTTTTGAACACAGAAATGAATCCATTGCTTCCACAACCAATTTCTCTGAAGATGCCGCCTTTATGTCCCAAATTTCCCATGTCCCACACCAATCCCATGCCTTTCCCACTCCCACACCGGGCCTGAAATTCCAGAATACCAGTTCCAGATCAGAGCCCAAAGTCCATTTCTTTGCCTGGGAAGAAGTTTGAGCAGCCTTCAGAACATGCCATGGACATTCATTCACACTTCTTTGTCTTTGCTCTGTTGGGGTTCCCTATGGAAGTCCTTTTAACCCTTGGTCCATGCTTTCAAAGTCTAGCAGAAGCCATGCAACTTGCCTGAAGCTGGAGATGTCAAAGTATCAAGGTCACACTGTGTCCTCCTTTCTCCAAACTCTAAGATTGCTTGTCTGTACATGTGATTTGGGCACCAATCCTATACATCTTTGCACTGTGGTAGCAGCTGGTTTCTAAGTTTACTCAGAACCAATGCCATGGTTTTCTTTTTTAACTTTAACTTTTAAATAATTTTAGACTGATAGAAAAGTTGTCAAAATCATAAGAGGAGTGCTCCCTTATGCCCCTCACCCAGCTTCCCCTAATGCTTCCATCTTCCATAACCAGGTACAACGATCAAACCTGGGAAATTAACGTCAGTACAATACTGTTAACGAAACTGTAGACCTTATAAAGAGGGATTTCCCCAGTTTTCTCACTTATGGAGGGTCCAATCTGAGGTCCCACCTCAATTTAATTGTCACGTCTCCTTCATCCACTCCAGGCTGGGAACCATTCTTCCATCTGTCCTTCTCTCTCTTGTACTTGGTACTTGTGAACATTATTTTGTAGAAGTTTCTTCGATTTGAGTTTGATGTTTTCTCAAGGCTAGACAGAGGTTTTGTGATTTTGGCAAAAATAAAAGAAGTGATATTGTGTTCTTCTCATTTATATCTGGGAACACGATATCAATATTTGTTACTGGTGATCTTAGCCCCGATCACTTAGTTAACATGGTGTTTGCTGAGTTTCTCCAATGTAAATTTATTGTTTTTCCCTTTGTAATTAATAAATACCTTGGGAGAGATACCTTGAGAAAAATGTAAGTATCTTTTTCTCCTCAAGTATATGCCCACTAATGTTAACATCCATTGATAGATCTGCCTGCAAAAATTATTCCTGTGGCACACACCATGTACGTATCCATAAACAATTGTGTGAGATAAGTAATCCCCTATTTAAACCACTGCAATAGGGTTTTCTATTAATTGAAATTCTTTGAACTGTCTTTTTAATGGGGCCCATTATAACAGGATTTTAAAAAAGATTTATTTATTTATTACAAAGAGAGAGCAAGCAGGGGAGGGGCAAAGGGAGAGGGAGAGGAAATTTCAAGAAGACTCCCCACTGAGTGGGGGAGCCAATGTAGGGCTCGATCTCACAACCCTGAGATCATGCCCTGAGTGGAAATCAAGAGTTGCTTAACTGACTGAGCCACCCAGGCACCCTTTAACAGGGTTTTAATCTGACAATGGCACAATCAAATAAATAAAACGGTCTTCCTTCCTTCCTTCTTCCTTCTTCCTTCTTTGTTTCCTTCCTCCATCCATCTACCCATCCAATATTCCTTTTTTTTTTTTTTTTGTAAAAAAGATTGAAGTACCAATACTTATATTTCTCCCAGTTACATTCTAACTGATGCCCCCTACTACCTGTTGTTCTGTTTGAATTGTTATAAGAACTTGCTGTTATGGCCAAACAAATAAGCCAAGATGGAAACCTTAATTTCTTTGAGCAGATGGTTGTCAAAATCAATCTGAGAAAAGAGGTGCCAAATTGTTTCCTGGAATGCACTATCACAGAAAATGACTGTCGTGGACATCTGCTGTTTTTGGCTTCTTAGCATCCCTCATTCCTTCTTTAGGTCACAGCACCCATATCTCCTTCACAGCGTCTGACCTCCCATATTCTTAGCTCATGCAGTTTAGTCAGGTTGACCTACCAACTGACACCCAACGTGAACACCTGCCCTAGACCGGGACAGAATTATCCACCCCTCTGGCCATAGCTATTGGTTGAGACACTGACACCTCTGGCTCTAGGTGGTCATTCAGAATCTCCTCCAAGGTCCTTGATGGAATTAAGAGAGTGGGACCTAAGCCTGTAACTTCCACTGGACATCTTTGCTACCACGTGGGAGAAGGACAGTCTAAGAATGAAGCCAACCTAATGGAAAATCGCAAAATGGTTGACTGGGGACTCTCCCTCATGATGTTAATTGAACACCTCATTCTAGCTTGTTCTGAACCAGATCCACCTCAGAACTTTCCAGGTGCATGAGCTAATCAATTCCCTTTCATTGTTTAAGGCAGCTTGAGTTGATTTTCTGCTACATGTGATAGCATGTGCTCAGGGCCTTTCAGGATTCAAAGATGAGTCAGATGCGGCCCCTCCATTCAAGGAACCTTCAACCTAGCAGAGAACCAGTGCACTCATATCCATGAGAAAGGGGGCCCATGCCATCAGCTTGAGCCGCACGTAAGAAGCTTGGCCGTGGGACCACAATGAAATGGGTGATGGACACCAGCTGGGGAGAATCTGGAGCACTGAAGAGAAGAAGGATCTTATTCCCAGCAGAGGGAAAGACTTGGGCAGGGTCCAGCTGTGGAAAGTGTAAAAAGCTCAGTGTGTATTTTGAGGTTCTGTAGGTCATCCATAGCGACTAAAGGGTAGAGGTTAGGTTAAACAGGAAGATTTGGGGAACATAAACATGACAATTAGAGAAAAGATTTGTTTGAAACAAATTGTGGAGGCTCTTATTGGCAGTCTGAGGGATTTGATGGGCAGGAGGAAGGTAAAGAAAATTTGAGTAGGAGAGCGAGATGTGGAAGGTTAATTTGGCAGCCATGAATGGAGTTGTAGGGGAAGGGTCAGAAGGTGGGAGACCTGTGAGGAGGTCAATGCAGTTGTCTGGCTAGACCTCAGTGCAGGGCTGGGAAGGACCAGATGGAAAAAAGAGGGCTGGAGGCGAATGGAATCCCAGCCTCTGAGAACATTCTGCAGAGCAGCCTTGGCCATATTTGCTCAAGAATCTTCCTTGCAGTGTCATTTGAAAGCCATACTTTTTATTTCATGCTAAACATTGTCAGAGGGAGCAGTGGCAGATTCATCCTGACCATGAGCCAACTGGCCTGGCATGCATACTTTTAATGGCATTCCAGACCTCAGGGCCTGGCAGACTCCCTCAGAGCCCGGCCTCTGCACTGGCTCCTGTTTTACCCAGAGTTAGATGTCAGGAGGGAGCATCTGACTTCTCACCTGGTGGCCTTTCCAGCAGAAAGCCTCCACAATGAGACCCGAATGAGGTCCCTTGCATGAGACCTGTGCAGCTTGGCCTTCTAGAGATGCCACAGCTTTGGTTTCAGACTCGGTACCATTCTGATCACACCTTCAGTCCTGCTCTCCTAGCCCCTCACTCCCAGACCTTGAGCGAGTCCTGTGGGCACCACCATTACTGACACTGGTCCAAGTCTCCACCCTCACCCGCATGCATTAGTGCAGTGACCTCTCCGGTCTCCCTGCACCTGCCTTTGCCTTTCAACAGTCTGTACTCAACAAAGCAGCTAGAGGAGTCCTTTAACATCACAAACCAGATCCTGTCTGTCACCTGTCTTCTAAAACCCCCCTCATGGCTTCCTGCCTGATTCAGAATAAAGTCCTAAATCCCTACAATGCCCCGAAGACTCCACATGATCGAGCCGTTGGTTACCTCCTCCACTTAATTCCCTACTACTCCCCCATCTCTTTGAGCCTTTACATTCATCACTCTCCCTCCTTTGCTGACTGTCCTCTCTGTCTTCATGGACCACAATATGGCTCATCATAATAAAAACTGGCCTCTGTCAGGATAAACTAAGATATGCTGCAGTAACGAACAACCTCCACATCTCAGTGGCTCAGATTACAACGGGTCCTTTCTCTTTCACCCACATGTCTGTCATGGGTTGGCAGAGTGGCTCCATTCATCAGAGTCAATCCAGGTTGACAGAACAGCCACCATCTTGAATGTTTCTGGTTTCTGTCCTATAGGAAAAGAGACTCTTGAGGGTCACATAACAGCAATTAAATATCAGGCTCAGAAGAAACACAATCACTTCTGCTCATGCTCTTTGGTCCGTCACTGGTTTCAGTCAATCACAAAAGAACCCAAATGTGTGATCTTACCATATAGCCAGGAGTGGAACAGTAGGTGATTATTTGGTGAACAGCACTAATGAAGACCATGATGGCTGATTTTTCCTGTGTGTGTAGCCTGCATCAGAATCTCTTGGAGTGGGGGCACCTGGGTGGTTCAGTTGGTTAAACATCTGCCTTTGGCTCAGGTCATGATCTCAGGGTCCTGGGATCAAGCGCCGCATCAGGCTCCCTGCTCAGTGAGGAGTCTGCTCTCCCTCTCCTTTTGCCTCTCACCCTGCTCTTGCTCTCTCACTCTCACTCTCAAATAAATAAATAAATAAATAAGTCTTTTTTAAAAAAAGAGCCCCTTGGAGTATCTTCCAGCTCAGCAATTGTGACACAGCAGAGGATCTGAAAGGGCGAGGTCAGGCGTGGAGGTCAGAAGTGATCCTTTCCTAAGGGTGGATGTGGAGCTGGAGCCCAGCAGAGGAAGAGCTCCCTGTTCCCCCACCTCTCGTCACCCTCAGCCTCACTGTTTCCTTCCCTCTCCTGCCCAATAAAGCTCATTAGTCCTGCTTTCCAAAGCTCTGGCCTTGACCCATCTCCACCCTCCAAGCCAAAAGTACACCAGGGTATTTCTACTCTCGTTGGCTGAGCTCTCAAGTCCCTTCTGTGTGGAATGCCTTCTCTTCCCCCAACTTCAGTCTGGAAAATTCCTACTTACCTTATAACAGTACATACAGGCGGCCACCGCCAGGAAGCTGTCCCTGATACCTTTCCCCAACCCCACCCCCAGCCTCAGCTGGATTTATGGTTCATCCTTGACTCTCCCAGAATGCTGTGTTGTCTCTATCACTGTCTTCATCATGTATTTTATACTGTTTCTGTCCCTCAGATCTGGGGGCCCCTTGAGGGCTTTATCTTTATATGCTTTTATCTTTATACTCCTCCCTTGTAGGAGGTAGATGCTAAATAATTAATTGAATGAATGAAACCCAGACACAGAGCCGGGAGTGGGTTTAAATTCCTTACATACACCACTTTAAAGAATTTCTCTAGTTAAAATAATCTACTCCGTGTGTTTGAAAACCTCCTCCTTGTTTGTCATGGCCCTCTGATTTCTCAGAGCCTTAACTCTTCTCTCTACCTTTCTTGCCTTCTGTCTGACCACTTCTTCCCTCTGTCGCTGTCCCCCAATTGCCAGTGTGCTCCGGGCCACCTGCCTCATGTGTTTTCTCAAAGGAGGTGAATGAATCTTGGAATGTGGACGGACTGCCCTTAGGTTTGTCTCCCTAAGTGAGGTGTGAGTGCAAATATCTTGGGAAGACACCTGAACTTGAAGCGCGGGAAGAGGGTTTGTGGTGTTGTTATTGATGTGAAGATTTAATGAGACAATATGTGTAACAAGTTCTTACCGAGTGTTGGTCATGATGTTCATGATGAGGTTGGCTTCCATGACAGGTGAGAGAGGGAAGCTCGGAAGGAAACTGCAGGTAGAGAGCGTGGCAAGGCTGTTGTTTGCCCCCAACCAGGGCTGCGTTACTTTTGCCTTTGTGGACCCCCTCTCTATGGGAAATATTAAAAATGATATGACCACATGGCTTTATAAAGAGGAATAGAATCCAGACTGGATTTCTTATGACATAGTCAATATTGTTCAATTTTTCTTCTGATTTAAAAAAGAATTAAAATTGATATTTAATTGAAAGGACCTCTAGGGGCGCCTGGGTGGCTCAGTGGGTTAAAGCCTCTGCCTTTGGCTCAGGTCATGATCCCAGAGTCCTGGGAAAAAACCCTGAGCAGGGAGCCTGCTTCCCCCTCTCTCTCTGCCTGCCTCTCTGCCTACTTGTGATCTCTGTCTGTCAAATAAATAAATAAAATCTTTTAAAAAAAAGAAAGAAAGAAAGAAAGAAAGAAAGGACCTCTAAAAATCTTGTGGCTTCTAGCCAAGGTGTCTACTGTGTCTCATGGCTAGGTCAGCCTGAGCCCATTGCTGTGCTCACTGCTCCTGGAACGCACAGGGCCCTTCCGTCCTTCTGGGCCGCACTGTTCCTTCAGCCTGGACCGTCTGTCCTCAGCCCACCCCCACCCTTTGCCCTCATCCACCTGACAGAGTCCGGCTCACCCTCAAGGCTCAGCTCAAATGTCACTATTTCTTGCCAACGTTAGCAAATTAAAATACAGGGTGCCCAGCTGCGTTTCGGATAAACAACAAGTAACCATTTTAATGTAGGTTTGTCCCAAATATCGCACGTCCCAAATCTTCCACAAGACACAGTGATACTGAGAAGTTGTGGTATGTCTATCTGAAATTCAAATGGTCTAGCCATCCAGCTCAGCCACTGTCCCTGGCTCATTTTCCTCTCACCTGCTGCCGGCTGGGGCGTTCCCGTGCTCTCTGTGCACCTGCCCGGGTCTGCATTCTCCTCCCCGCTCCCCTCACCCGTCATGGGGCCAGGATATGGCAGTGCTTTCGTTGTCACCCATGAGCAAATGGGTGCTTTCCCTTTACTTCCTTTTATTTATTTTCAGGGATGACTTGGCAGTATTTGGTTTTAATTTCATTCAGGGACGTGATGAGGCCAAAGTTAACTATTGCATGGGGTCACAGCAACAGTTCTGTTACCCAAGATGTGTCCCAAGAAGACGCTTGGATTCAGACCGCTCATAACCTGATGGAAAAAAGCCCCAGAGCCCAGGGCTGACACCTACGTCCCCTCCCTGCCACTGTGCTCTGAGGTGGACGGTGTGAGGTTCTGGGTTCCCTCCTCCCCTGGGGTTCTGGGATCAGATTGCAAATCAGCCGTGACCCAAGCAGGACTCCGCATGTGAAGGGCGGTGGTGCTTTTGGTTTTTAAGACTTAGGTTCACGACATTCTGATTTTGTGCCTTTACCTCAAGAGCGGATCGAGTCTTTACAACGTTCTTGTAAACCTTGCCTTGCTCAGCACTGGCCACAGAGGAAAAAACCGGCCTGGGCCGAACTCATGGGCACAAGCCCCTGGAAACCATCAGATCGTGGTGAGGGGACTCCTTATCCAGTGCTCCCAGAGTTCTCGGCAGCAAGAATTTGGAGCCTGAAGCTCTACAGAAGCAGCTTTCCCTTGGAGGAGCACTGCATGGGGGAATCAGCCCCTCAAGACTGCACTTGTGATTCAGAATAATTCGAGCCTGGTGAGGATTTTCAGTAAGCATGGTGAAAGTTCTCTTTTTTATTGCTAGGAATTTCCCAGCTTTCAACACATTCTCCCTTACGTGGGAGAAATTCATTTTCACATTCTCCCTTTAGAAAGGAAATTTCCAAAGCTGACCGCTGGTTAATCATGCTGAGCAAGAAACCACAGTACCCATGTGTGCATGTGTGCATGTGTGTGTGTGTGTAGGGGTGTGTATGCAGTGGGGTGTCCTTCCCATGGGAACTGCCCAGCAGTTTCTGCGGCTTTACTGATCTCCAGCCCCCTCTCTGCTCATCCTGATGCTTATAGGATCAGGCAGTAGTTCCAAGGGATGGTGCATAGGTGTCATGCCAAGAAAACAAGGCAGCAGGCAGTTCCTTGGCCCCACCCACCTGGGGAGCACTACACACCATGCCCCTCCTAGACTGTCACAATGCTTGTTGGTCTAATCAAGGTTCTGATAAGTTCTGCACTTCTCTTTTTAACCTGAAAATACTGTTTGATGTTATTTAACTCAATGTTTTCCAAACTTATTTGATCAGAGAACCACCCCATCCTCCATTTGTTTTTGAGGAGCATATCATCCCATTAGCAATCCCGGGAGCCTACTTTGGGGAAATGGCTCTTAAAAGGGAACCGAAGGCAGCCAAGAGTTTACAATCTTTGCATTCCCTCTGCAAGTCACTAACTTTGTATCAGAATCTGGCTGACAGAAATCATGGCTGGCCCCAGCACAGCCCTGGCAGAAGGACTCTAATCGCAGGCCCCACAGAGGGTCCCCCCAGACACCGTGGACTCTCAGTGCATGGGGCCAGGAGCGTCAGGAAGGAAAGAGCATTTTGGGCAAAGCCTGGCCTGCTTTGAAGGCTGTCTGTTGGAAAACCTCAGCTGGCAGACACTTGGAATGAGTTTTCAGAGTATCCGAGTTTTGTTTTGGGTTTAAAACACCACACAAGGCTACCTTTTCATAGTCACGAGGCTGCCTGTGACATAACACAGGGAGTGTGTCATCCGAGGAGGAAGCATGTTCTCCTTCCCAACCCAGGGTGCTGGCATTTCCTCTCTTTGGTGTGTTCTTCTTGCTACCAGAATACACTCGGCTCAAGGCCACCATTTGAGCCGACTCCAAGGACTGTCATACAGAAAAGATATGAATGGCGTCCCCCAAAGTCGTGCTGAGCGGTGGCTCCATCCAAGTGTTTGCCTGGTTCAGGGCAGAAGCCAAGATGCTCATTTGTTGGCGCTGTCTGTTTCTTCAATCCTGCCTCAGTTTCACCTCTAATTAAAGCAGGCCCCATTTCCCCCTATTATAATAGCTTCTTTGTATTCTTCATAGCATTTATTATTGCCTGGATCACTACATATTTTTACTTTTTTGAATACTGTCTGTCTCCACTAAAATAAAATACCAACTACACGAGGGCAAAGCTTTTTGGTTTTGGACACTTTGGGATGACGAGTGCCTTGAATAGCACCTGGCAGAGGGTGGGCACACCGGAAGTATGGGTGGAAAAAGTGAGGAACATTGTTTCAAGTTTGTTCTCCCTTGGGTAGGGATCGGTTGTGGACAGCAGACGGGCAAGGCCATTGACAGAACTGTGGGCTGTGTGGTGGTGAAGGCAGGGGCGGGCTTCGGGTCCAGGGCCCGACTGATCCTAAATGCTTGGGATGGCTGCCTGGGCTAGCTGTGGTCCCCGGGCACGGGAGGAAGGACAGAAGGACAGGGAGCAATAGAAATGAGTTTTTATTTGTAAAAAGTTACAAAATGATATTGTACAAAAATAAAGTCTGTAGAGAACTTTGGTTGTATAACACAAACGACTGAGACAGATCAGAGAAGTCAGAACTTCCAAAGAAGTGCACTCCCTACCAGATCAGATGGTAATCGCAATGATACAGAAAAATCACAAACTTTACCCTTTTTGTGGATTTGGTAGAGTGATTAGCTTCAGTTAAAACTTGCTTGTGGTGATGCTGGGAATGAGCTGTCCACATCCACTGTGTCCTAGAGCCCCTGTGAACAAGGATTTTTCATGGGAATTGGGGTTGGGGGGGTAACTGAGGCTGACCCCTGGGGACACCAGCCACCAAATCTGCCAGGATTGTCTGAACCAGACAGACGGTCCTGGGGCTATGTCACACTGTGCTTCAAGAATGACCAGACGGCTGGGTCTGTCACTGTTTGAAGCAGGCTGCTCTTCAGCGAGGTCCCCACTCTGGCCCCGGGGGCAGGGGGTTCCTTTTACTTTATCTCCAAGTTGTGCAAGAGAAGCAGAAAAGACAGGGACAGAATGATGGTGAACTTGGGTCTTTTGGGGCTTGGGGGAAGGGATGTCTGCTAAATGGTGCCTCTTGGCTACTTTGCAAAGTTCACATGATTGTTTGAGGGAGGCTAGTAGGTCACTTAATTGCTAAATCTGTCATACTTTCGGGCTATTAGCCACTTGGATAGTGATAGATGATTTCCTTGATAAAAATCCCTTTTATGAAACATGCAACAAACTCTTAATATAGGGCCCAGCGCCTCGTGCCTCGTCAGCTGCCAGCCAATCCCATGTCCGGGACTCATGCGAGGAGCTGATTGTTCCCACGTTATGGCCCCGCCCCTCCAAAGACTTTCATCGTACAGGTAGGACATTCTGTGGGCCTGAGACTCGGTGTGTGTATGCGGCTGGGCCAGATATCCTCCCTTCTGGGCCACCTCCTTCTACAGGGACAGCGACTGTTGCCCCCAGGGGACAGCCAAGGGGCTTTTACAGCACCCAAATACATCTCGTTCCTGGAAGGTGGGCCACGTGCTCCCTGGCTGCGCTGGGCGTGACCACATTTCTCTAGAAGACAGTGGGTGGATGGAAGGACGGAGGGAGAGTCGGGTCAGAACCATGGCCAGCTGACAGGATTTGTATCTTACTTTTAGGTCAACACTGACTCCAGGACTACTTACTAAAAGGGATTTAACCTTTCATATACACGGTTATGCATGTCATAGATAGATACACGTGGAAGGGAGTAAGGGCGTACATACAACAGAAAGGGGAGCGTGTGGCAGACCTGCTCAGCGATAGAACAGCGAGGACATAAAACCAGAGCCTACGGGTCTTTGCACACCGCTCCCGAGAGGGGGCCTGTCAGAAGCGCTCCTTCTGACGCATTCCTTTTCTCAAAAATAAAAATAGGGAAGAGGCTGAAATGTGGGGGAGATGAGGGAGGGCTTTTCTTAAAAAGGTAAAGTAAGTGATTTTTGCCTACTGAGAAACTTTTTAATACTTTGAAAAGCATGGACCCTTGTTCCCAATCAAAATTTCCTTTGTCACTTTTCTTTGCATTTTGCGACCACATATATTTTGGCACCTTGAAAAGAAACTTTAATAAATAAGGGGAGAAAGAGCAACTCATTAGTGAACGGTAATAAATAACAATAACTTAAATCTCAATAAATATCTTCTCTATATTTCTGTATCTGAAACAGATGCATTGCATCGAGTAACTTCTCTGGTCACTGGTGACCATGCTTAAATGGAGCTGGGGGGTATGTAACCTCTGTCTCTTTGTAAACTGGCAGGCCCAGCGGGTCCCCCTGCCCCGGGGCAGCTGGGGGCCTTCCCCACTTGCTCTCCTGCAAGAATGCTGCCGAAAACCACAACTGGTTTCCTGTTTCCAAGGTCATCAAGGAAATACCTTCGGGTTTGTTTTTAGTCATGAGGACAGCCTTTTTAGTTCCTAGCCAACTTCTTTCTGCCCCGCACACCAGGTTCCAAATCCATCACTGACCGACTGTTGGCAAACCATACTGGCTTTAGGAAACCTCAGGCTTCGACTTTCAAATTCAAAGGTAATGATCTCTTGTGTCTTTGCTTTTTGTGTTGTGTTGTGTTGTGTTGTTTTTTCTTCCTCCTCTCTGGGGTATGTTTCCGCTGAGTGACAGAAAAATAAGCCTTTCTTGCTTTCAGCAGTAAAACGTCGTGACAAGGAACGACACCAGGATGACCGTTTCCCAGGTGTCTCCAGATGTGTGAAAATAAACCACAGGAGATACACTGGTCTGGTTTCAAGTGCATCCGCAACTGCGCCCGGGGCCGGCCGTGGCGGGCTGTGTCCGATGACAAGAAACACCCAACCAGGGACCCCAGCCCTGAGCTGCTGGTGACATCGGCTGCCGGCCGGGAGAGTCCAGATGGCTGTTTCCTCTCCCGCCCAGTTCTCTGTAGCTGAATCTCCCTCTACCAGGCTCCCCCAACGGCTGCCTTCCTCCTCCTCCTCCTCTTCCTCCTCCTCCTCCTCTGTCCTCCTCCTCCGCCTCCTTGGTCCTCATCTTCCATTCGGGGCTAACGTTTCCTGGGAACCTTGGTCCCTTTCTTTGCACTGTAGCAGGAATGCAATACACAGCAGTCTCTGGAGCCGGAGTCAGACACACCCACACCTTTTAGCGGAATGCTTTCTTAGAATATGGTAAACCAGGTTGTCATCTAGAAACGACAGGTCGTCATCGTAGGCGATGGGTCTGCAGCAAGCCTGCCCGACTTTGTCACTCACCAGCCTCCTATTTTTGGATAAGTTCTTTAAGATTTTGTCATACATTGTCTCGGCTGCGTCGCAGGAGCCGCTGCAGTACCGAAAAATCAGTTCCTCCTTGGTTTCGTAGCCCAAACCCAGGTCAGTGACGTTTAAATGTATCGCAGTCAAGACACAGCCCCGGTTTCTGCCCCGCTGGCCTCGCCGCCCTTTCCCCCTGGAACCTTCCGGGCTGCCGGCCGCCGCCTGGCGATTCCGCTCTCTCCGGGGTGGCACGGCCATTTGCTTCTCGGGCGACCTCTTCAGTCTTCGGATGGTGGCCTGAATAAAATCCATGACGTCGTCAAACTGATCAGAATAATCCTCTGGCATGTTTGCTGTTCAGCGAGAAAACAGAAAAGGTCACGTGAGACGACAAGGAGACAACAAGGCTCGTTTCAAGCGGGCTTCTCCGGGAAAGTGCCTCCAAAGTTAGCCTAGCAGGGACCCCCAGTGGAACCAGCAGCTGGTCAGGCTAAGTGACCCGTGCAACCTCCCCCCGCCCCGACCCCTCCTGGGAGCAGAGGCAAAAATGCACCCTCAGAAGGGAAAGTATCCAGTTAAAAGAGGAGACTAAAATAAATGAATGGATGAATGAATGAATGAGGAGACTAGCATGTGGGGACAGACACACTTCCTTGCAGAAAACAAGTCCTCAGAAGCACATCTTCCATTTGAATAACATCTGTTGGTTGTTTTTTTTTTTAATTTTCTATTTTTTTAAGATTGTTATTTATCCATTTGATAGAACACGAATCGGCTGAGCTGGAGGTAGAGGGAGAGGGGGAAGCAGGCTCCCTGCGGAGCAAGGAGCGCGATGCGGGGCTTGATCCAGGATGCTGGGATCATGACCCGAGCCTAAGGCAGACGCTTAATGACTCAGCCACCCAGGCGCCCCAACATCTGCCATTTTTAACCAGTCTGTGTTGCAGTTGCTGGGAGCCGGTGGCTCCTTGAAGGCCATTTTTCTTGGCTGAGAATCGGAGCTGGAGTAGGGGCTCTCAGAGGGAACGAGGAGGCAGCTCTTCTCAGAAGTTTGGGGTTAGAGCAAGGATTCCCAGTCTCTTGGGGTTTTCTGCTCTGTTGCAGCATCTGCTTTGGCTGATCAAGTAAGAGGTGAGGAACTGTTTGAGCAATTTAATGCATTTCTAAAAGAAGAAAGCCATTTAAACCCCTCATTATTAGGGCCTAGAACTCTTACGCTCCCCTCATCCCCATTTCAGGTAACTTAGCATGTTTAGGGTTATCTGTGGCTCAGAAAAAGACACCTCAAAGTAGTCATTGGCAAGAGTGAACGTATTTTGCTGAGACCACGGTAAAGCAGAGAAGGATTACTTTGTGCCTGACTCCTGCCTAATTGTTTTGTCATGGATTATTTTTAAAAAGATTTATTTATTTATTTCCTTGGCAGAGAAAGAGAGAGCACAACTGGGGGGCACAGCAGACAGAGGGAGAGGGAGAAGCAGACTCCCTACTAAGTAACAAGCCCGATGCGGGGCTTGATCCCAGGACCTTGGGATCACAACCTGAGCCGAAGGCAGACAGTCAACAGACTGAGCCACCCAGGGGCCCCTGTCATGGATTGATTGTTAAAACACATATCAGGAATCCTGTGTGTAAAACAAAATCCAGCTAAGGCAATTTAACTATACCAATTGCTTGATCAATCAATTGATAAGTCTACTGATGAACACTGATCTATCTAGATTATGTAGAACATATAATCTAGGATACGTAGTAATGAAAAGAGTGCAGATTGTGTGGAACCCCCAGGATGCCTCATTGTCCGATATCTGGGATTTGGCTTTGGAAAGTCCTGCTGCCTAGAAGTCATAAAGCTGCTCCCACCCTGGTCTGGGCCCATTGTCTCTGTCTGGATTACCACAGCAGCCTTGAGCTCCCTCTTTCCAGACTTACCTTCCTTCAAACCTATTTTCCACTCAGCAGCCAGAGCTGTTAATGTGGGTCATGTCTGCTCCAGACCCTCCAATGGCTCCCCATTTCTCTTGGAGTAACAGTCAAAGTCCACACTGGCCTAAGGCCCTTGCTGGCCTAGCCATTCCTTCTCCTCCAGTCTTTGTCACCTCTGATCTTCTCTTCTACTTCTCTTTTCCCTTACTGCCTCTCCTCCAGTTTTCCAGGCCTCCTCACCGCTTCTCACACACAGGGTTTCTCAACATTAGCCCCACTGACATTTTGGGCAGGATCCTTCTTTGCTGTAGGAGGCTGTGCCCCACATTGTAGGATGGTGAGCATCATTCCCAGCCTCTAGCCTACGAGATTCCAGTGATAGCCCCCCACCTTTCCTAGACATTGCCAAATGTCCCTGGGGGCAAAAGCACCCTGGGTTTGAGAATCACATATCAGACACAAGCAGGAGCTCGGGGTCATTGTGCTGTCTGTTCCTTCTCTGCATGTAACACTGTTCCTGCACAGCACCCAGTGGCTCACTCCCACAACCCTTCAGGTCTTTGCTCAAATGTCACCACCACCAAGTCCAACCATGACCTCCCTGTTTAAAATACAGTGTGTCCCCAAGCCCGAATCCAGACCCCCCTGCCTTGCTTCCCCACCCTCTACCATAATACTATCTTTCAGCGCATTATAGAACTGATTTCTTAAGTCTTTTATTTGTTGTCTCTCTTCTCTGATAGAAAGCCAACTCCAGGAGGGAGGGACCTTTGCTTGGCTTGTTCACCCATGATCCCAAGCACTTAAAATAGGATCTTGTCCCTGGAAGCCCACCATAATTTCTGAATGAACCAGGGCACTTCACAAGGGGAGAAGAAGGAGTCCTTAATTTTTCAAGGGGACGCTTAGACTTCGGTTAAGAACCACACCATCATGAAATAAACAGCTCCCAGGTAAACAGCCCATGACGTCACACGGGAAGCAGCCATGCCCTGAGTGACACCATCATTTTCCACCCGAGAGTGAAATATCTACCTGGCCAGCTTCCTGCAGCAGGCAAGTCTCTCAAGGTCTGACTCCCCACAGGGCTTGGAAGGGGCTCTCTCTGTGAGGACTGGTGTGGGAGGAGTTCTGATTAATCATTTCCTCGGAACCACTTCCTTAAGAAGTTTTCTTCTTAAAATACAAAAACCTTTAAGTCACTGTGTATAAAGAAATGAATGGCTTGAGGAATGAGCTCCTTATGCTATTTATGATTTTTTCCAATAATAAGCTCTGAAAAGGAAATTAGATGTGCTCAGTTTCAAAAAACCGTACTTGTATAGAAATCTGAACTTCTAAAATTGATATATTAGAGGTGATTAATCAAAGTACCGCAAAAGTCTTCATGTTCCCCCAAAAGACCCTTTGTGTTACAAAAGGACTCACATGAAGGGATCCCCCCAAATTTTTTCAAGAATTCTTGAATAGATCAGTAACTTAAGAACCTGGGGACATAGAAAGTCAAAGTTGATTAAGAACTGAAGATTAATCAGAAATCAGGATGAAACATTACTAAAATCTTAACATAAACACATAGGAAAACATTCGAGTTATAAAAGTTCAGCTTATACTGGTTTAGGGACTCATTAATTTATGCAATGATAAATTACATACTTTTATATTACTGGAGTTATAATAACAATTTGAATCAGTATTTGTTCTTATTTATTGCCTGATCCTTTCAAAGTTCCCAAAAATCATTTTCCCGCCTTTTTATGACATTTTGACTACATGGCTGTCCATTGGTTTTGCTTGCAGGTAAAATACAGAGCACCCTGCTAAATTTGAATTCAGATAAACTGCAAATACATTTTTCGTATAAGCAGTCCTAAATGATGTTTGCAACATACTTATACTTCGTTATGAGAAAGTTTAGTTCCTTTATTTTAAATTCCAGTTGGCTTTTCAAGGTGAAGAGGATAGCAGAGAGAATGCACCAGCCACTTATGCTTTAGGATGAGGTGGTAAACGGATTATTAATCCTGAATCAAAAAGCTTCCAGGAACCTAGGAAGCAGTCAATAAATGCCTGATGTAAAACCGAAGGACATAGCTGGTAAGAACTTTTCCTTTTGGTGGGAAAAATCTCCCTCATGACTGGTGGGTAATGTGGAAATATTTATCGAAGCCCCAGTTTTAGGCTCCAGATGATGAGCCCAGAGGTTTTTTGTTCTTTTTTTTTTTCTTCCCTTTTTCCTTTCTTCTCCTTAAAAAATAAAGCATAAATAAATAAATAAATATTTAGTTTGCAAGTTTTACATGGATATGAATTTTGGAAACCAGAAAAGGGTAACATTCTATTTTCTAAGACGGGTCGGGTGGGTGGCCCACATCGCCGCTGACTCACACTATATTTTACAAACCACAGAGCAAATAGGCCTGTCTCTTCCAACTAGATTCCTAATTCCAGGCCTCTTGATGCTGACTGAGTTCCCTTATGGAGAGGCGCCTTAATTTATCAACACAAGGCACTTCGGGGGCACGAGGAGCTCTTCGCTTCACTGTGCCTGTTCTTAGAAATTCTGCAGAGGCCTCGAACCCCGGGCTCTGGCCAACCCCTAGCTGCCTCTATCTTCCAAGAATTCACGGAGCTGAGGGGAATGTAGGGGATTAGGGTTTGGATTAGTTCCCTAAATTAAAACTTAATGGCGTATCACTTTCTTCTGCATCCTATAAAGGGCTTGGCAAAATGTCAGCTATACAAACAGCCCTCGTGAGTAGTAACTTTGATAGTAAAATACTTGCAAACCACAAAAGAGGAGCACGATTTTTAAAAAATAGGTCAAACACTTGCTCATTTCCCAGACCCGCTTGGAGGATACATCTTGGAAAATCATGTCTAAAAGCTAAAGTTTTTGAAAAAAATCAAAATACTCAAATGCATTTAAAGTGACCCTTCAGTATGCAACCAGATATTTTGGCATTATTCTCTTTAAAATATTTTAACTTTGATGTGTCCTTTGTATAAACAGTGTTATTTAAACAAATGAAACCTTGTACTGGGGGAATATTTCTGGGAACAAACCGTTCACAGCAGAGACCTTGCCTCCCTTGATTATGGGGAAAGACAGTAAAGTCACCTCAGGAACAAAGGACTGGGATATTGACCATTTTGTAAAGGTAATTGAGTTTTTATAGGAACAATGTAAGGACGCAGAGTACTTCTTGTAATAGCCTAAGTAAAAAGTACATAATTCAAAACATTATCTTAGTCAAGCAGGCATCCCATGGACAAAACAGTCTCCTAAATATTAGATTTCTCTTAAGAACAGTACAGTTTAATCAGAGGGGTCCTTTTATATTCATATCAGGTTGTCCGCCTCTCTGCCCCAGCCAGGCTGTTGGCGGGGGGTGTCTAAGCCAGTCTTCAGCTTCTCTTCAACCCATGGGCCCCAAAGGGAGGCAGCACAAGGAGAGTGTGAGTGGGCTCTGGGGACAGAGGGAAGGTCCCTGAGGCTCTGAGAGTTCCAGAAAATAAAAGGGGGGGGGTAGGGCTAGATCCTGGTACCCACAGTAGCCTCTCTTAGAGGAACGGTCTTCCAGGCCAGAGTCAGCCTCAAGGATGCAGGGGCCCCGGAGAAAAGTCCCGACTATTTTGTGCTCTGGGGGAGGACCAGCATCTGTACTCCACTGTAAGGTAGCCAGCTGCTATGTACCAGAAGGGCAAGGGTTAACACACTGAGGCCCACGGGTGAGCTATTGCGTAAGCCAAGGCCACACAGGTCTTATTCCAGGTAGTGCCGCGTTCCAGTGGGTACACCCTGGGGGGGGGGGGTGGCTGGGGAAGGTAAGGTCACGGAAGGCTATGTCCAGGCTGCTGAGGTGCTGGGCAGCCTGTCCTCACAGGGAGAGCCTCCCCGAAAAGGCTGTTCACAGACAGGAGGTGAGGGGAAAACCTGGGGGTGGGAGTATTTAATCAGATATCTTTACCTGTCTGTATCCCAGATAAAGCCCAGACTGCTCTGTAGAGTACCCACATGCAGAACACAAGTTCTATCTATCCACACACACGTATACGTACATACATGTGTGCATACATGTGTGCACATGCGTGTTTATATGAAAAGAATCAGCCTGACTGACTGATAGAGATTCTCAAGAAAATTCCCAGCTCTTGTCATTCTTTGGAATACATTATTTTTACTTTTCAATAAGATATAAACATGATTTTTCTTCACTAATACTTAAATACTGAAATATTATAAGTATTAAAAAACTTAAAAATTCCTCACATTACAAAATTTCATCATTCTATGTTTTAAAATAACAGCTTCCTTGATGCACATAAAATATTACCAATGTAAAAGAGGGACAGATGCCTCTTTTCCTACAACATCAACTTTAAGCCCCGCAACATCCCTGCAAGGCTAACTAGGGACTGCGTATTATTTTGACTTCGCAGATCGGGAAACTGAGGCTCCGAGAAGATGAAAAGAAAGGCCACGTGACTCATAAATGTGGACCCTGTTGGTTTAAAGTTCAAACTTAGGGGCGCCTGGGTGGCTCAGTGGGTTAGGCCTCTGCCTTCGGCTCAAGTCATGATCCCGGGATCCTGGGATCAGCCCCACATCGGGCTCTCTGCTCAGCAGGGAGCCTGCTTCCTCTCTCTCTCTCGGTCTGCCTCTCTGCCTACTTGTGATCTCTGTCAAATAAATCTTTAAAAATAAATCTTTAAAAAAAAATAAAGTTCAAACTTAATCTAAGGCTCCATGCCACACCTCTTTCTAAGTACAAAAAAAAAAAAGCTTACTACTATGCAGCTTTTTAAGTCTCGAGGCATGTGGTAATTTACTCAAACAAGCTGAAGATACGCTGATTTCACCTGTACACATTTACCAAATCCAGTGAGAAACAGACATTCTGTTGGAAAATTCAGCACGAACTGAGTTAGGTGAAGTAGATCCTAAACTCGGGCTCCTGCGGGCCACAGAATACAGTAAGTCGTCTCCGGGAAGGGAACAGCCATGCTGTTCAGGGCCACCTCCCGTGCCCTGGGTCTTGCATATCACTCTAAGGCAGAGCTGGCAATTTCCCAGTTAAAACCGGAAAACCAGCAGCCAAGGGCGGTGGCGGATTCTGACAGAGAGGCCCCATCTCCGGAAGCTCCTCAAACTCACTCTGGCACCAGACAACGAAGCTCTCGGGGCAGAGCTAGAGAGAACACAGCCTCGAATTCCAGTCTGGGGTCAGTCCCTGACCGTCTGGGGACCTTGGGCCAGTCACTGAGTCCTCCTGAGCCCCACCGGACCTTCTCTGGGGCCCGCCCCAGTGCTAACGGCCTGAGATGCAGATGGCCTCCGTCCTGGGGGTGGGGGTGGGGTTTGCTGAAAACATCCATTTTGGGTGACCTCTGTCAGGGAGAGGCCGCCTCTGGCTGTCACCCCAGCAGCGTTCTGCCCAGGGCCCCCGAAAGCGCACGGGAGGTATTTTAAGGTCTCGCAGTTCTTGACCTTTTCAGTTTACCTCTTGGCTCACTGCGTTGGTTACATCTGAAATAATCACCACGGGGTGTCTCTCAACTCAACATCTTCCTCTGCCCCATGCAGGAGAGGTGAAAAGAAGTGTAGAAAGGGTGCTGAGTCTCAAAACACCCTAGGTTCTAGGGGGTTCTAGGGGTTTCTAGGGGAGGCATCCTTACACCTGAGTCTCCATCTGTAAAGGGAGGGCTGGAGCTGATGGCCTCAGAGAGGACATACTCCGCCAACATGCTGTCAGCCTTCCGGCTCCATCGACGGGAAGTCGAATGCTAAACTTGCCATTTTCTTAAAAATCTCTATTTTATCCATTTCTGTTTTCGCCACTTCAAGCATGTTTGGGTCATACCCAGATTATGATTCCAAGGCGAGAATCCCCCACTGTGACTGCTACCAAATGGATCACGGGTCCAGCCCACCTTGCAAGCTGTTGACTCTTGTTCTATTTGACCTTCAGCGACCTCTGAAATGTGTGGTGTTATTCCACGACCATGTTCTAGTTCTCCGAAAAATTCTACAGAGTTTTGTCCTCTGCTCCTACTTACGTGTTAATTTTGCCACTTATTTGAATTAATTAAAAATAAGAAGCCTATGGGTCACTAAGCACCAGAATGCAGATACGTGTCACATTATGTAACGATCATCGTCGTTTTCCTATTTTAGACAGAGTACTCTCCCAGATTAGATACACCAGCCTAGTCCTTGGGTACTCCTGGGTTAACTTCAAGAGGGGTCTAGGGCATCTAGTTCCCTAAGAGTAACTCACCAGTTGAGGCAGTTTACTAAGTCACTGTGACCATTGCCAAAGCTATAGTGCATTCTCCTCATGACCCGTGGTTTGTTGACAGGAAGGCATGACATGGGTTTATTCGAAAAGTATTTGCTTTGTAAAAACACCAGTGTTTTGTTGTTTAAAAAAAGCATTTCTGGATCCTCTCAAGGCAGAAGAAAAAGACCCAACTAGTATGCAAACCATTTCAGAATATAGAAAAAGGAGCCTTGAGTATACTCTTAAAAGCCACTTGGCTCATCAAAATGCCATTTTATTTACCATCTCCACCTACTTTGACCAACATCTCACACGAGTATTAGATATACGATCTTGAACTTTTATCCCACAACTTAACTAAGAAAACCTGCCATGAGGGTAATGGAAATTATTCTAGGAAGACAAATAGCCCCAAAACCTCACCGAGACTGCATTCATTTTGCCATCAGATTCTGATTGCCCGGCTCTGATTTCCACCTATGTGGTCCACGCTTTCATTATAGTTATGTTAATAATTTTACAGTAATACAGCACGGCTCCCCTGGAGGGAAAATGTCCATCCTCTTGCTCTTAAGTCACAAACACACCCCACAGGGTGTCCATTTGTTAACTAATCCGTGAACACCTGGCGTGAGTTAAAAGCACTTCACGGTCAGCAGTAAACACCCCCATGCTAACGAGCGCACCCCATGAGCTCTGAGATTGCATTTATGAAAACCTTACGGGAAGGTGAGAAAGTTACCCAGTAAAATTAAGCACTCAAATAGCCACTTGGGAAAAGAATCCCTTGCGGTGTTGAGGCAGGTGGATTCAGAGGGGAAACTCCAAAAGGACCCTGGGAGCAAAGGAACCTTTGCTTCTCCCTTCCCACAAAGCCCTGTGTGAGGCCAGAGGCCCCACAATGCTCCAGGGCTCTGTGTTCTCATTCCCTCAGCCCCTCCCAGGGGCCCACTGAGCGGTGACTAAGAGGAACGCTGACGGTCTGAGGGACTTGGGCAAGCAGAGGACCGGCAAAATGAGAGGAAAATACAGGGGGTAAAAGAAAAGTGTTCCCTGTCATTTGAACCAGATTCCTACGGTCAAATGTGAGGAGGGACTTGCTATGCAACACCCCCACCCCCCGTGAAAGAATTTACTGGCATGTCAAAGACTCTTCATGGAATCAGCTATACAAATCATTCAAAAATGATTGCATTTACAAAATCAGCCTTCCACCTCAGTGAGAGAGGGGTGCTTCTTGCCCATCTCACTCATTTTACTGTGAGGCCATGCTGGGACCATGCAGGCATGCGTGGCTCCTAACGTAGGACACATCATCAGGGACTCAGTATTCTGAGGATTTTTACCTGAATCTCGTAACATGGAAAAAGCCATACAAATCCCAATTGAAGGGCAAGTCTACAAAAGAGCAGGAAGACAGCCTGAACTGAAAGGTGATCAATGGGGCACCTGGGTGCCTCAGTGGGTTAGGGGTCTGCCTTCGGCTCAGGTCCTGAACCTGGGGTCCTGGGATTGATCAGGCTCCCTGCTCATAGGGGAGCCTGCTTCTCCCTCTCCTCCCTGCTTATGTTCTCTCTCACTATCTCTGTTGTTATCTCTGTCTCTCTCTCTCTCAAATAAATAAATAAAATCTTTCCCCCAAAAAAGAAACATAATCATCAAATCAATTTGCGGTTCTTGATTAAGGGGAAAAAACACATAGGATATTATCATCACAGCTGGGGAAATACGAATATGGATTGTGTATTGGATAACAGTATTGTTAAACTTCCTGAGACTGATAATTGAACTGTTGTAATGTAAGGTAATATCCTTGTTCTTAGACAGTACAGAAGCATTTGATGCTATGTTTGCAACTAATTCTCAAGTGGTTCAGGGGACAAAAATGAAGCAAAATGCTAACAAGAGGTCAGTCTTGGTGAAGGATACGTGGTGTTTATTGTACTATGAACCATGTACTATGAAGTTCCATATGAATAAACCAAGATATGCAAGTGGGTGGTTCCATATTTCATTCTGGCCAGACACTCACGGCAAGGGTCTGGGCTTCCCCTGTCTGCCTGTCCACCTACCCACCCATCACTTCATCATGTAATTAGGATCCAGAACTGTGATGGTTGTCGTGAATGTATATTAACATGTGTCTTTGAACTGGAAACAAAGTCATATCTTTTCTGACCAAAAAGTCCATTTATCTGGGCTAATTAGTTTGCTAGTTTCCCATGAATTGAAGAAGCTAAATTTGCAGCTCGAAGATTTCACTACAAATATACGTGAAGCACACCTACAGTTCCCTAATGGGCTGGAAATTACATCTGGTACGGCTATTAAACTTGTGATTCAAAAATTTTAGGTATCCTCTTAGAAGTGTGCAATAGTTTTTCAACATTCTTTCTGCAGATTTACACACAAAAAAGACTGAAGACTTTTAAAACCGTGCCTTTCCACCTCCATGACCTTATTAAAGTCATGCAAAAAGTGGGTCTGCCTCTCCTGAGCTAACTGGTAGATTCCCAATAGTGACCCCAGCTCTCCCTGTGCAAACTCACTCCTGCTCCCACCGTGGGGGGTCACTCTGGCCCTTATGCAGTGGCCCTGGATTCCCCATGTCAGTGTCCCCTTCCCAGGGCTGAACAGGACTGATCTGAGAAAAAGTACCTCCTGGAAGGCCTCCCAAATTCTGTCAGCCTACCAAACATATAAGCAGAACTCACTTGTCCCCACATGTTAGGAAGCCTCCTCTCACAGCAACAGGCATTGGTGGTATTGGCGTATGTACAGAAATTCACGTTTCCTCCTTAAAAGCTGCTGATCTGGACTTCAAAGTAGCCACTAATAATAGGAGCCTAGGCCCACTGCCACACAAACGGAAATGAAAAAAGGCCTTAGGGGTGTCTGAGTTCCTCAGTGGGTTAAGTGTCAGCCTTCGGCTCAGGTCATGATCCCAGGGTCCTGGGATCGAGTCCCTCTTGGGACTTCTTGCTTAACGGGGAGTCTGCTTTTCCCTCTGCCTGCCGCTCACCCTGCTTGTGTGCACTCACTCTCTCTCTCTCTCTCTCTCTCTCTCTCTGTCAAATAAATAAATAAATAAATTTTGAGGGGCTTAAAAAATTTAATATTCCCTACTTCTATTAGCTGACTCTTTGGACTTTCTTGAAAAATCTGTGTTTCAGGGTTAGTGAATGTATTTTTAGCAAGCCAATGTTTGTGTTTTCTTAATCTACTAATATGGGAGCACAGTCTGTGTAAAGCCAAGAAATACTGGCTTTGAGGCCAGAAGTCTGAACTCTGGCTTCACCATCTACTAGATTCGTGACCTTGAACAATGCTCGAGGTCCCATTTCTTCATCTGTAAAATGGGATACAAGTATCTCCTCCCGTTCAGTAGAGCTCAAATGTACTCAATTTTTGGACAAGCTACAAAACTTACTCATTTAAAATGGAGTCAACCATCTGGATAGCCAAAAGGTGCTATGACAATAATTTTAATATTCAGTTTTTATTTGTAGTTATTGACTTCCTTGAGGATTAATACGTTGATTCAACAGTGCCTGTGCCTAGAACATGCCCTTTATTGTGCCCTTTTAAAAAATGAGAACACAATACCTCAAAATGAAAAATATGCCTAATGCTACAGACTCCACTCCCAAGCATCTCGTGTGCCTGAGTAGCTTTTACAGTGAGACGGCTTTGCAGCGAGATCCCACACCCACAGCCACCTGCCGGCTCGAGATGCTCCCGTGGCCCTCCACTGCCATCAAACACAGCAAACCCCTCCTTGTCCTGGATTTATAGCATCTCATCATCTGGGGATCACCTGCGGAGATCCCCTAAATTTCATACTACTTCCCGCCACCTGTCCTCATCTCTGGACAGGAGGTCTGGCCTCCTCCTTGGAGTTACCACCTGCCCTTCCCCATATCATGGTCATAAATTTGCCCATGCTTCTCCCTAGTCTGGAATGTGTCTTTTCCCCATTCCCTTCCCTTCCTAATACCCATCTTTCAAGTACCAGCTCAAATCCTCCCTCTTCCCTGAATCCTTTCCTGCTGTGATCTCCAAATCCCAGTGACCTCATTGCTAAGAATTCTTACCATGACCTCAGCTAATATAAGCCCCTTGGTAGACATATCTGTCTGTCTGACAATCCGCCCACCCACCCATCTGCTTCTCCATAGTTTACAACCAGACCATAAGCTGTTTAAATTCACCATTTTGTCTTTTTGATGCCACACAGCACCTAACACATGAAAGATACTTAATACTTGCATCTTGATTGAGCTCAAGTGATTAATTAAAGAATAAGTGTTTTAATTGAATGAAGGTGCAATGGACCATTAAGTGCTAAACAAACTAAGATGAAAGGGATGTTGGGGTGGGGAGCGGATTGCCTTTATTTTTATATCACAGAAAGTAGAATCTTTTCAGCATAATTCTTAGGCTGTCAGATCAGCCGAAGGTCCTAAGACCGGCCAATCCAAATTAAGCCTGAAATAGATTTCTCTAAACAGCAACAGTGTAATATCGGTCTCCAGACTGGGGCCAGAGTGAGATGTTGGTCTCAGATCTCAAGTGAGGAATCCATTCCTCATGAAAGTGTTGGACATGAAATTTCTTGATTTCAAAAGCCTCATCCCAAAGGGCAGAGTCCCCTTCCAGCTTAGATATTTACTTTATCATAGCACTGCTCATTCACATAGTAAAGCAAGAAGAAGCAATAGGTAAATGGTGCTTATTCATTCCAAGTTCTATATCCCATAACATTAGATTGGAAAGCTTAACATTGAACTAGCTTCTAGAAGCTTCCTTTGCTGGATAACAACAGGCTTAACATTTAGTAAAGTTCACCAGAAGGGTTTTGCTGTGTTTCCGAAACATCTTAAATTGAGCATCTTAAATTAAATATCCAGCAGGGATCACTTAAAGCAGAAATACTCAGCACAGGTGGCCTACAACCCACACTCCCCTATCACTTACACATATGGGTCTGCCTGCCTTGGCTCCCTTCTCCCCAGTGGGGGAAGAGGGTCCCCCTAACATGCCCATGGGAAGCTGGTGGGGAAAACTCCACAGGAACTCCATGGACTCAAGAAAATGGGGAAGGGAAGGAGCTGTGAAACCTGGGAAGAGCCAGGGGGCCTGACCCGGGGAGCAGAATCCCAGGCAAGGTTGGCCTGACCAAGTGTTTACCAAATGACAGACTTTGGGGCCCCATTGCCTTCTTGTAAGGCTTGCATTTCTTTCACTGCCCATACTATGTTGTGCTGCTTGAAATCCCACCATTTAGAGCAACGTCTTGGCAGAGGCTGAAGGAAAAGGTGGGAAAAAGGCTTTCATCGGGCTGTTGGAAGAAGGAAGATGGCCCCTAATAACAGCAGCGCTTACTTATCAGGCATGGGCTTTACAAAGCATTTTCTCATTTAACCCTCGGAGCAACCCCAGGAGAAAGCTGTAATAGCATCCCTATTTTCCAGGTGAGGAAACTGAGGTTTGAGAGATTAAGTAAGAGCTGGTTGTGTGCCAAGGCTGGGACCCAAACCCTAGTCTGATCCAACGGTGGGAACTGGAACTCTTGCTTGTTGGGACTCCCTGATTTCTTGCTCGGTGCCCTCTTTCTGCAACTTATGGGAACTGGCACCCTGGGAAGAGGCTCTAGCCTAATAATACTGTGAACTGTATTTCAGTTATATTCTGGTTTACACCTAGATTTGTGTGGGCTGGCCTGGAAACTGGATAGCTTGATTCATAAAATTGTTTCCACAGGAAATTTCGATGTGCTACCCAACTGGGGGAAAATAGTCTCATCGTATTACAATAAGTTGTGTATTACCTGTAATTATAATTTAACAATGCTTAATCTTTCTTCTAGTTGGCCTCTGGTCACGCAAGAAGTCTGCCTTCCTGGTCCAAGGCTGTTCACGTTTAGTTCTGGTTCACAGTGCTACTGGATTGTACCACTGCTGGACATACTTCCACTAGACAGTATGTTCTGTGCAGGCAGAGACTTTTGCCTATTATGTGTACCAAGGACCTCCCAGCACCTAGGACAGTGCCTGGCCCACACAGGCACACATGAACTATTTGTTGAATGAATACATGCTTTTGGATTGCAAATTTCAAAACCACATGCACTTTATGCTTTTGCTTGTGAAACACATTTAGAGCTGTCATCCACGGCCAAGATCTGACATACAACAAAATGAACTAACCTTTAAAAAATTCAGACAACCTTGTGCAACAGGGTTTCAGTAGCTAGTGGAAGACCTTCCTCCCACCTAAAGTGTTTTCCCCTAAGCAGCAAAACCGAATGCTCTGCTCTGTGTCTCCGTGATTGGGGGAAACTCTGGTTCCAGTTTAGCTGACCTGCCTCCCACCATTATGGAGCTCTTGCACCCTGGGCAAGCTGCTTTACCATGAGGAGGGGAAGGGGTTAACTGTGTCCGCTCTACAATGCTATGAGGTCTGCAAATTTCACCTTCTAGGTTCCTCCTAGCCTGCTCTAATCACCCTTTGGAGAAGATGTTGGCAAGAAGCAAAATACAAGAAAAAAGATCACTAAAGGGAAAAAGATGTCCTTGGATGCCCCAAAGGGAAAACCACAAGTCCTTGAGTTTAGACAAGTTCACAGTTGCCACAGGAAACAGCCACGTTTACTTTATAGTGAACCTGTAGGCAAGCAAGCGAGCCAGTTATGCATTCTATGTGGGTAGTTCACCCTGTGAAAATGCTAGGAACAGAATTCTGGCTGTTTGGTTTACTCTAGAAGCAGCAGGACACCTGCAACCTCAGGCGTGAGGGTGTGCAGGCTAGCCCCCTTCAAACAACACAGAGTGCTTAAGGTGGCACAAAAGCACCTTCGCTCAATCACTAAGTCACAGGCATTTGAAAAGTGGAGGGACTATTTTCCCAACGCAACTCATGACTTAATGTTTTAGTCCATAAGCGTTAACCAGCTGCACGGTGTACGGTGTGCAAGATATAAATGTCAGCACCGTGATGGGAGCCTGCTGACCCTGGTTGAGCGTTCGAAGTCTGCACACTGTCATTCCTCTGCCTTCCTGCACTAACAGCTTGCTACTGAACTGAACATACCTGGAAAGAAGTCAACTTGGCTTAGAACGCAGCTCAGTTTCTCTTTGGGAATATTTCTGTTTCAAGTGTCCTCTAGGATCTATTGGGTCTTCCAGCAGATAAATTGGAATTGGGTGTGTTCTGCTGGTTCAAATGTAAATAGAGTAGTAGGAATCTTGGCCATTGATGACTTAGCATCAGTTCTGGAAAAGGGAAGTAATCTCCCTTCTCCCACCTGTCCTTTGCACACCACCACCCTGCCCTCATCGGTAGGATTAATGCCACCTTGCTCGCTTTGTCACTGGTTGTATCTTACATGGGGCACAGGTTTTCTTAGGGTATTATCAAACATAATGTTTCAACACTGACTACACATTAGAGTTACCTGGGAACATCTAAATCTCCCAACGCCCAAGCCACACCAGAAACCAATTAAATCTGAAGCTCTCAGGGTGAGGCCCAGCATCAGTGTTCCATTAAGGATCCCTGGGTGATTCCAATGAGCATGGGCTCTCTCCTTCTGAGTCTTTTCCCAGAGGACAGTGAGGGCAGGACCATGAAGGCCAGGGGACAAAGTCTTACAGCCACTGGTGTTTTGGAGTAGAAAGGCCTCCCCTTACTGCAAGGTTGTAAACTGTTCACGGAGTTGTAAAGTACGTACGTAAGTTGGCCAAAGTCAGAATTAGTTAAAAGTAGAGCCAGATGGGGCACCTGGGTGGCTCAGTGGGTTAAAGCCTCTGCCTTCAGCTCGGGTCATGATCCCAGGGTCCTGGGATCGAGTCCCACATCAGGCTATCTGCTCAGCAAGGAGCCTGCTTCCCCCTCTCTCTGCCTGCCTTTCTGCCTACTTGTGATCTCTCTCCTTCTGTCAAGTAAATAAATAAAATCTTAAAAAAAAAAAAAAAAAGTAGAGCCAGAACCAGGGGCGCCTGGGTGTTTCAGAGGGTTAAGCATCTGCCTCAGGCTCAGGTCATGATCCTGGGATTGAGCCCCAGGTCCGGCTCCTTGCTGAGTGGGGATTCTGCTTCTCCCTCTTCCTCTCCCTCTCCCTCTGCTCCTCCCCCACTCATTCTCTTTCTCTCTCATAAATAAAATCTTAAAAAAAAAAAGAGAGAAAGTGGAGCCAGAATCAAGAGCCAGTATTAAATAAGCCTAGGTAGACAGGATACTAATATGCTAGTTAGATTTCCATGAATTAATCAGCTTCATAATCATGCACAGTCATATTTCTCCTGAGCTTTCTGATTAGAGAAGTATTGTCTAACACTGTGTTCTTGTTCCTCTGGCCTAGGCCTGTTAGAGTGAATGAAAAGCCACTTACTCAGCTCTCATGGGTACTATTCCGAAGACAATGATACTAAGGGACATTTTAAATTTAGGTTTCTATTAGAGAAACTTTTATGTACACTAAGGTGGATATTCATGGCTGAAACCGAAACCTTTAAAAATAAATTTATATAACTAATTGACAGAAACTCTTAAAACAGTTACTTTAATTTCAAGGCATCAACCATGTTCTTTTGCTACCCTTAAGTCACGCCTGAAGTCTTAATTTGGTTTAGAAAATGCACTATTTCCTCTTTCTTGGGACTTCTGGAAGAAGAGGCTTTTATTGTTGTAATTAAGCATAAAATAAACATCACATTTCCTGCACTGCATTTTCAGCTCAACGCCACTAGGTTTGGGGGACTCACAGCTGACTTTCAGGGTTGCTTCTCCTGTGCATATGACTTCAGTTTGTTTTAAGTGGAAAACAGCTAGTGGGATAATGGAAGGCCATGGTGGCTAGGGTGACATCTGGGCTACAGCTCACTATTGCTTTTTGGGGGGGTTGTGTCAAATTATCGTGCTACCTCTGTTAGCTACACACTTCCCCAATAACCTTTAACTTATAATGTATGCACATACCCTGTTTAATGCAACAGATAAACTGAAGAGCCTAGGGCAAATTATAGCAAATCATAGTTGACATGCCCTAATAGAGGTCTATCTAAAACATTTTTGAGAGATTTTTATTTATTTATTTGTATGTTCTTTTCTTAAAAGTTAGTATTGTCATGTGTGGAGCCAACTACAGCTTTTCCCCTAGTCCTAGCTAGCACTATTTACCCTTAAGTCTTTCTAGAACCGGAACTTTTCTGAACAGATTTGACACTGCCCAGATGCTTGTTCTGGAAATCGAGGCCCTTCTGTGTTTTCTCTGACTCGGGCTTGGTTTTGGAAAACCTCAGCCTCTTCCCTTGCAAGGGCAGTTCAGGATGGAAATAACAACTGTTTCCAGAATTCAGCACAGTCAGGCACACCCAAACGGATAAGAAAGGAAAAAAACAAAACAAAAGGGGAGCGCGTGTGTATGTTAGGGAAGCGGAGAAAAGGGGACAACTGTGTCTTTTCTGCGGTGCTGGTAGTGATTGCGGGGGGAAATATTCATCCGAATGCTAAACGGGCAGCAAAAAAATGTGATAACCTCTGGGCTAGGCAAACCAGCACTTGTCCCATACGGACGGGGGGACGGGGCGTCAGGGCCTTTGGGCAGCAGGCGACAGGTACACCCTGGGAGGGGGGCTACCGTGCGGGCGTGGGAGGCCGTCCCGCCCTCCCGGTTGGCTTGGGGTGTGTGCGGGCGGCGGGTGGGGGTGCGTGGGGGTCCGCCGGCGGCCCCCCCACACGGGGAGGGAACGGTTCTTACAGTCACGGCTCAGCGCGAAGGGCGCGCGGCGGCGGCCGAGGGAGCGGTCTTCGGCGGGCGCCTCGGGAGGCCTCTTACCGGCGGGCAACGGGAAGGCGGACGCGGTGTGGAGCAGCACCAGGCAGACAGCCACGACATCCCATAACTTCATCTTAGAGTCCCGTCCGGCGGCGGCACCTGCACGGGCGGGGGAGAGGACCGGCGGAGGCGCGTTAGGCCAGGACGCCCAGGGCGCGGCATCCCCGCGGGTCGTAGGGCCCCGCTCCAAACTCGTCACCGCCCTCCTCCGGGACGGCTGCAGCCCAGCGCTTCCCTGGGCATCCCGCGCCCTCCTTCCAAGTCCCCCGCTCACTCCCCGGTCCCGGGGGCGTCCCAGGCGCGGCTAGGTCTCCGCCTCCAACCTACTACCGCCCTTCACTCCTGCCAGCGGATCCCAGGGGTCAGAGTTTCCTGCGGGGCCTGTGCCCCGGCAGGTACCAACACGACGGCACCACGATACCTGACCAACACGACGAAACCCGTACTGGTGTCCTCACTGCCCTATTCCCCAGGAGAACGAGGGGGCAGCCGTCACCCTGCATCCTCCGCCCGGTTCGGGGCCCTCCCACCTTTCCGCAGCTCCCAGAGGTCCCGGGAACCAGCCTTCGAGCCAAGCAAGCGGTCAACTCTTCATTTTACGAATAAAATCAAGGACCCTTTATCCGGGGTCCAGATGCTGCGGTCAGCTGGCTGGGGCAGGCTTTGTGGCACCCCTCACCCTGCCCGCACGCTTCATTCCTCCCACTTATTTATAGAAGTATTCTGTCGCTGAAGGAGTAGTAGGGACTTGGGGACTTCTGGCCTGTGTGGGAACACCTGCGTTACGGTACTTCCCAAAGCATCAGCCAGGTTTAAAAAACTACTTCCGCCTCTCAAGGTTAGGAAAATTAACGTATGAAAGACCTAGGGGAGCATACAGTAAGCGCCCATTAACTGCTTTAGCATTGCTGTTAGGCAGGGTTTGCATTTGCCTTGACAATTTTAATGCTTCCTTCTATACCGGAACATCCTCTATTTCACTTTTGTAGTTTTGCGAGATTCTGACCCCCAGTCCCTTCTTCCCGCTCAGAGGAGTCTCGAGCTCCCCACGCCGGGTATCCAGGAGGATGGTACCCCGCAGCGCGGGCAGGGGAAGGCCTAGACCACCAAAGGGTGCGGAGTTGGGGCTCAGTTCTCTCAGCGAGGGGGTTCCGTTTAGCTCCTCAGCCCTCAAAACCCCCAGAAAGATGGCCTACACCAGCGCAACCGCGGGCGGGGGCGAAAAAGGCACAGTCAACTCAGGGCCAAGCTCCACCCAATCAGGGGGTGGAGGAGACCCAGGCACTTCGGGGTGTGGTGTTTCCCCGTGTCTTCCCAATGCCCGTGTTCCAGTTTTCAAGGAAATTAAGTGGAACCTACGGGATTCAAATAGTTAATTATGCCCCCTACTTCATATACGATTCTAAGGAAAATCTCCTTGAACTTTCTCCATGGGAGAGAGTAAAACTGTGTGCAGGTAAACGCAAAAACTTGGGCTCGGCATCTTTCGGGGAGCTCCCTGGCTCACCGCCTCCCGTCCCCCAGCCCTACCCCCATCTCCACCCAGAACTCCCTCCCAGATTCCCTTGCAGGCCACCCGGGGAAGCGTTTAATTCGGCCGCCACCTCCCACCGCTGCGGAGACGAATGCATTTTCCATCCCTCGGGCGTCTGTTAGCTACGCAGCTGTGGGCCTCGGGGTGTTTGCAGGAACTGGGAACTCCCCGCAACCTGCAGCTAGCTCCCGGCCCCTCTTGCCGCGCGGGCAGGTTTACAAACCCGGGAAAAAGCAGAGGCTCTAGATTCTGGCGCCTGGGCCCAGGGAATACTGCACCCAGGCCGTGCAAAAGGAGCGCACAGGAGAGAACTGGAGGGGACGCCAGGCCTCCCGCCCCCTCGCCCCGGTGCCAGCTCCAGGGTGCGTGCGAAATGGCTGGCGGCCCTGAGAGGCAGGGAGCCGCGGGGTTAATGCGCCATTCCAAATCGCGGTGCCCGCCAGCAGGAAGCGATGGAGGCACCAGATTTCCCTTCCGCATTAAGAGGGTTTTTCCTTTTTTTCCTGCTTGGCCGACGGAGAGCTTTTTAAATTGGACGTGGGGATCCTCAATTAGAAGTGTGGAGAAGCTGGCAAAAGAGGAAACAGTGGAAAAGTCTCCGCTTCGCCAGAGGAGGCTCCCGGCTCCCGTTCCCGCCCGCGGCCGGGTGCAGCGCAGGCCCGGAAAGCGCTCCCCCACCTCCCCCGCGGCAGGGAGGGCGCATTCCTCCGTGAGAGCACCGCCGCGCCCGGCCCCACTCGGAGCGGCTCTTCAGTTCCCGGTATTTGCTGGGCGGAGGAAGGAGGGGGTTTGGAAGCTGAGCACACACAGTGGTCTGTCTACTGGGAAGCTTTTCCCAGGGCCCATCTGGGCGCCCCCCTCCAACCCCCCGCCGCTTCCCGGTTTGTCTTTTTATCGCTTTCTCAAAGCACAGCTGCAGGACGTGTTTCTGCTGCAACCGGCCGCCTTTGCTACGCGCGCGAATTGCTTAACGCGCTGCCACGTGCGGTAACCACGCTCTCCTCCCGAAGTCGGCTCCGCCAGGTGCCCCCGCACCCATTCTTGTACCCCACAGCCTACTCCCCCACTGCGCCCGGGACCGGTGAGCCCCGCAGGGCAAAAGGGGCGCTTCGCGGGCGCCCGCCCCCGGCGGTCCCCAGGCCCGCGGGGGGAAAGGGCGCCCCAGAGGGCCCCAGTGCCCGCAGAAGCCGCCGCTCACGGTGGGGCGCTTCTGGGTTCCCAGCACCAGGGGGCACCAGAAACCGTCCGAGTCCCGTGGCGCCCACGCGAACGAGAGGCTGCGTCATTTTAAGTATGAAATCCGTGAACAAGCGCCCCCGGTCCCCCCACAATCCTCCCCAAATCCAAATTACCCCCCGGAACTTCCGGATGTGCTCACCAGCTTGCTTGCTTTTCAGGTTCCTACCCTCCATCCTCTCTCCCGTTTTTCCCTTCCCACCTCACCTGATCTGGTTTCTCGGTAACCTGCTTTTAGACTTTCCCCCCCCCCCCAATTCCCGCGTCACCATGACAGCTTCCCCCGGGGTGAGCGCCCCCGCCGCCAGTGCCCCCGCACCTTCCTCTGTCTGGCAGGATGGGAGGTTTGTTTGGGCTTTGCCTTCAAGATCCAGGTCTCAGGGAGAGAAAGGGGAGGCGGGGTGGTGGGGGGCGTGCTGTAACTCGGGGGTTTTCTTTTGGGATAGGGACAGAAGTTTCTGAAGGATGTATTGCTTTTCTTCAGTGTGCCTCGTGTCCTAGCCTGACGGAGGACTTATTTCCCCGTAACTGCTGGGCCCAAGACCAGGGTAAATAAAAAGTGAAGGACATTTTCCGCATGCAGTTCTGGGGAGAGGTCTCTCTGGTAAGGGTCCAAAGACCAGGTTCTAGGGCCGGGGGCACCCGAACCCCTTGCGAGACTGGGCTGGGGACGCTGCGGGCCCCTTGAGCACCTGACACTTGTTGAAAAGGCGATACTGTCCCCCTACCCCCCAAAGCGAATGTGTGGCTGAACAGTGAGGGTGACAGTTGGTCCCGGCAGGGCAGAAGCCCAGCAGCTCCCACTTCGAGGGCTTTGCAGGAAGAGGCGCGTGCGTGGAGTTGGAAGCTGCATTTCTTCCTCGGAATACTTAAGCGTATTTTCAAAATACTGTGGAAGAGTCGAGCACGCTCTAGCACACCGGCGTCAGGGGCCGGAAGAGTTGTGTTTGTCCCCGCCAATGAGCAAAAATGTTGGGAGCACGGGGCTGGGCAGCCCCCCCTTCCCCGGAGCGCGCACGTCGGCTCTGCCGGCGGGTTTGCTACAGCCAAAACTAGGGAGGTGCCAGGAGGCTGGGGGTTCCGGTGAAAGTCCATTCCCCTCCCCAGTGAGGGTTCGTTTTCACCGGGTGGGGCTGGTAAACCAAACCACAGGCGCAGTCAGCCCAGAGGTGGTGCAAGGTAGCGGCGGAGGGTGTTAATGGGGAGGTGGCACAAAGTTACAGGACAAAAGAGGTCATTAAAGTGATCACTTCGATGGCCTAGCGGAGACTTTGAGGAGTTTTAAGAACCTGCTCGAGGCGGAGACCCAAGTCCTGGACTGTCCAGGCAGTCCCTCTCTTAACCTCGACGGGCATGGTTTTCTGAGGTTGCGGGCATTAGGAAAGTGCAAGCGACCGGGTTCCGAAAAGGGCGAGGAACGTAGCTTTGCAAGACGGCGCCCGGAGGACGTGAGCCCACAGTTTTCAGGCTCTCAGCACCTTTCAGAAGTCCCTCCCAGGGTGTGCGCCTTTCTTCGGAACATACCCCAACAAACTCAAGAGTAAGTTACATACATGCCCGCAATGAGATCTCTGCAGTTGCACGACCAGAGAAGGCACTTTCTGGTCGCGGTGGGTTCAAAGATGACTCCAAGCCTGCCCGTCCCGGGACTTGACAGAAGAGCGCCCCGAGGAGCCGGGGAGGGAAACTGAACCGCTCGGACATTCTGGGGTCCACAGGCATCGGGGCACCAGATATCTTTGCCCACGTGGAGAAGGCAACCGGCGTCTCTGCAAGGCCAGCCCCTCTCGCGTCCAACTTCTCTTTCTCCTCTACCCTCCCGTGCCTCAGTTCGATCTAGTCTTTTCTCTTTCCGATCTCACCGCCTGCTCTGGGGTCCAGCCGCACCCCCTCTGTCTCCTGAGCCCTGCAGGCCGCCGCGGCCGCTGGCGACTCAGGCGCCATCCCCCTGGTCCACCCCGGCCCGCTCTCCCACTTACCTCGGATCCGGTCTCCGCAGACCCCCAGTTGGACATTAACTCCAGGAGCCCCGAGTCCCAGCCAGGAGCCCCATCCGGGCCGAGGGCAGGAGCGCAGAGCCCCGCCCAACTGGTTAGGGGCACGAATTCGCAATCCTGGGGCAGCGAGGGTGCGCAGGAGGCGGTGGCCAAGACTCCCGCCGCCGCCTCGAGAAGAACGAGGGATGCCGACAGCTCTCCCGCCGATGCCCTGCACCCCCAGAAACCGAGGTCCGAGCAGACGCCGCTGCCTTGCGTGGGGGGGGGGGGTGACACGGCTGCGCGCGCCGCGCTCTTGGCCGGGGCTGCGCGGGCCCGGGGCGCGGCGGGCGGCTCAGCTGCGGCGGCCGCGCTCTGCGCCTTCTCGGGGCGCAGCGCCTGGGAGCACGAGATGGGCCGGGCTGATGCTGCCGCCGGAGCTGAGGTCTGGCCTGGAAATCCGATCAAGACACCACGTCAACCGGCGCGGGGAGTCCCTTGAAGACATGAGGGCGCCAGGAGCGCAGGCTGGTCCTTGAGAGCCCGGGCCGGGGGGCCGGGGGGCCGGGGTGGGGGAGGGGAAGCGCGGGGCCCCGGGAGGGGAGGGGTCGGAAAGCGGTTGTGAAGGAGGGAAAGGAGAGCAGTGAGGAGGCGCCCGCGCTCCCGAGGAGGGGGCTCGGGGTGCGAGTGGGTGACGCGAGGCGCTCCTCCCCGGGGTGCAGGGAGAGCGCTCAGCGCGTGCAGACGCTGCCGGGTTCGCGTCTCCTCCTCGCCGGATAGATCCGAAAGAATGTGTGCAGCTCCGCGCAGATCAACCGGAGGGGGCAATCTGAATTTGACCGCGGTGCCGGCGCCAGGCTTTGCCCCAGCGCCCCACGCTGTGAGGGAGGGCGCTCCGTCGGGTGGAGGGTTACACTGGGCTTTCCTCGCGCCAGTCGAAGGCTTTCCTTCCTTCCCGGGTGTCTAGCCCTCTCGCGTTTCTGCAGGGCAGAAGGCAGTGGGGGAGGAGAGGAGCGGCTTGCCGGAGTCCTCCTCACACTACGAAGGAGAGATGTGCAGCGGCCCAGCCAAGGAGGCAGAGTGTTTGCCAGGGGACGCTGAGAGTGGGGATGAATTTATAGGACTCTCACTCTGTGACGTGCCCTCCAGTGGCTTTTCTGATTCGCTTTCTGACCTAAACACACATTAGTTTAGTCCCCATGCTAGGGCCAACACGGTCTCCAAATACCTGCTGGCTGAAGTCAGAGGCTTTGCATATCATGTATTACATGGCAGGCAATGAAGAAGGCTTCTGAGGCTGGCCGGCTCCTCAGTCCTAGGCTCCATTTTCATGCTGTTGTAATATAATATCAGACGTAGGGTAGGCACATACATTCAAAATCCCAATTCCAGAGGGGTAAGATCATTTTATCAGGAACAGGTCAAAGGAGGTTGGGCTAAACCTTCTTTAATCCTGATTTTGCAAAATGCGGATGGGAAAATTATGCAAGCACTCCATTGGGTGCTGAGTTTCCAGGGAGCCGGGACCCAGCTCCCTTTCCTGATCTCGGTGAGACCTTTGAAGCATTCCTTTTGTTGGTTAGCTTACCACCAGAAGCAGCCAGAGCCTTCTTTTGTAGAGGACACGAGGAGGGCAAGTCCTTACACACCCCCTGTGCCTGACTCTCCCCGTAAATACATCTCATTCACACAGCACATGAAATTAACTCTGCCTTTAAAACAATGTACTAAATAAGTTATGTTTTCGCTCAGCTGAAGCCTGCTTTTCGGAAGCCATTGGGACCTGATTCAGGGGGACCTCTTTTATTTTATAGCTGGGGCCAGGGAAAGCATAAACAGGCTCAGTTTACCTCTAATTGTATGAGTCATCTGGTTGTTGGGGAGTGTGTGTTCTTCAAGTAGCTGATACAGACAATAGACAGGGGAAATGTGTGTGGCAATGTGGGGAGAAGATCATGTATTATTAAACTTTTTGGAAGTCAAAGATCAGCTACCTTTGGAGGTTTGTCAGTAAAGCTAGTGTGGGAAGAAAATTGTTCTTAGTAATGCTACCGTGATTTAAGATGAAGCGGAATGAAAATCAAGTCATCCAAACACACCTTAGCTGAAGTTAGGATGATCACTGTAGTTCTGCAGAACATGACATTTCCTTCTTTGCTGGATTTATGGTAGATGTGTAGATGGATTTGGAAAAGGGAGGGCAGAATAAGCTTAACGTATTTAGGCTTATATTCATAGTTTAGCATTGTTTTGGGAATTCAAAGGCAACCCTAGTCAGTGTTCCTCCCATGAATGATTTCTTCATTTTCAGAAGGTTTTTCACTTAGGATGGTCATGCCGTCCAAGCACCTGCAATGATTTAGCACTTGTTAGGCGCTAGACCCTGGAATTGCGCTGACTGGGCTTTTAGGGGTTGCAAAGAACAGATACCTCTGAGTTTACCCCAAGTAATGGGAGTTCACTGTGGAAGGAAAGCTGACCGGAATCTCCACCACTCAGCCATGTATCTCTGAAAAGCCTTCCGGAAAGGCCACCCAGCCAGGCCTCACGAAAACTGGATTGAAGTTCAGGAACTGGAAGGTCATTCAGGATACAGCTCTGTGGCTGGGTTATCTTGTTGCCCCCTGAGCAGCAGGCATCTGCCATCCTACTAGCAGGCTTAGCCGCCAAGGTGATTCAGCTCCTCTCTCTCTCTCTCTCTCTCTCTCTGCTTTTCTTTGATTGTCTCTTGGCTTCTGATCCTGCTATCAACTGCTCAGCTCTCTGTTGATCTCACATTTTAACTCCTTTAGTGAAAGAGTCTAATTGGCCGCACTGGGCACTAACCAGATGCTAGGGTTGAACTCAGCATTTGTACCAGGTCTCCATTTGGTTGCTGGATACCCTGTAGATCAGTAGATCTTGGTCAGGTACTTCTGGGCTAGTCACCTATGGCCATGCTGTTGGAGTCACATGGTACCGAGCCTGGTGACCTTTGCTTAAGAAACTTCCCGGGGTTCGTACTTGATTTCTTTCCACAGGATTTGTGCCCCCAGAAGGAACTGTATTAATGGTAGCCTCTTGGAAATTAACAAAGCTCTGTCTACTGTAAGACTCAAAGATGAATAAGATTCAACTCCTGGTCTCCATGAACTTACCAGCTATAAGAGAGGGAGACATGCATACAAGTCATCACAGTACAGTGACAAATGCTCATGTATACATAGGGGTATGTATGAGGTGCTCATGTTCGATCTTCCCATGGCCAGTCAAACCCTGGGACGATTATGAAAACATACTCATGCCTTGGACCTATTCTTGGGCAATTCATTGAGACTCTCTTGGGCAGAGGAGCCCAGAAGTTGGTATTTTTAAAAAAAATGTTTCCTAAGTTGTTCTAAGTACACCTGGGGTTGAGGTATCAATTAACTTTATTTTTTCCCATGATTATAATCATTTTATGATTCTTTCTGAGAGCAAAACTAAGAGATTTATCAATTTTGAAAGCCCTTCTAGGACTACGATGCTTCCAAAGTATTAAATTTCTTTTGGAATACTACTGATTATCTTGAAATTATGGTATAAAGGAAAATGTAATGAATTTAGAGTTAAAGCAAATACTTCTAGTTTGGGAAGAATATTTATTTGCATGATTACGACATTCAGATGGCGGCAGAAAAGGGGAAAAGGTCCAATGTTGTTAGAATCTCCTAGTACCAAGCCCAGCATTTAAATGTACTATAATTAGTATTGACAAAAATCTCTTCAGACTCAGGGCTTGACAGACAATGAAAAACAAAATTTCTTCTAAAGTGACTGCCATGAAGAAGGCACTTGACGTCTTAGGGACAGGAGGATGACCGGATGTCACAATCTCAAAGCCTGCAGCTGCTGAAAGTAGGGACCCCTCCATAGCTCCATCTTCTCCCTTTTCTTTCTTTTTTTTAAAAAAAATATTTATTTATTTATTTGAGAGAGAGAGAGAGCATGAGCAGGGGGAGGTCCAGAGGGAAAGGGAGACAGGCTGACTCCCTGCTGAGCAGGGAGCCTCATATGGGGCTCGATCCCAGGAACCTGAGATTACAACCAGAGCCAAAATCAAGAGTTGGATGCTTAACAGACTGATCCACTCAGGTGTCACCCCCCCATCTTCTTTTTTCTAGGAAACAAAGCTAAGTTTGATATGAAGCTGTTCCTCAGCAAAGCCCAGAAGAGAACAGTCTGCAGCCCCACTTTTGGTCTGATTAGGTCGATTGTCCCCTGATAAAGTCACAACAACACACTGCTAAGAATCCTTACACTGGCCCTAGATCTCAGCCTTTCATCCAGAAAAACCTGCCTGAGGATCAGAAAGAGAGAAGCAAATATTGTTCAAGTATCTCATCTCCTCTTTGAGAAGAAAGGTTCAAAACCCTCCTAATTTCCCATTGCATTGTCATCATCTTCATTGGAATCTGGCGTAGAGCTCTAACTGAAAAATTTTCAATGATGGATGCTCTCTGTACTTCAGGATCTTACAGTCCCAGGGAAGAGAAAACACAAACCAAATGATAAAAAGTAATACAGGGTATCATGAGGCTGTGGGCCACAACTATTACCGTATTTGGACAGCAAACTAGACCTTTCTTGGGGAAAGGAAGTGTCTGGGGGGGAGGGTGGCAAGAAGAGCATTCCAGGCTAGGTGGAAGGGCTCTCCGGAGACTCTGTGCTCAGTCCTGCAGCCCTTAGAGGCGGTGGAGCAGCGGGTCAGCCTTTGGCCATTCAGAGAACATCCTGAGGGAGCTCCCAGTGAGGCTGTGCAGCCGCTTTGCCTATAAGGGCCAGGCCCTGGGTCCCAGGACTCCCTCGTAACATGGGTCATGACGGCTGAAACAGAATCCATCACTCGAGCAAGGCAATTTCCTTTTCAAAATCACCACTTTATTGGGCAGGGATTTATTTCATGCGAGATTGCCCTTTTGCAATCCTTTTCACCAATGGTACTATTCCTCATAAAGGAAAGATAAATTTGCCATACTTCAGACTACTTCTAAGAAGAGAAAAGAAGAAAAGGGGAAAAATGGACAGTAATGGCCTCTTTGCCAAGTAGTAGTAAGAGACAAATTCTTTGGAGTAAAGCGTTTCTCATAAGAAATCAACTCTGACGTTGACATGGTAGGTTTATCAATGATTTCTGGCAGTGTCTTTGATAAGGATCTGATTGACTAATTATCCATTAATTTTATTCTTGGTTCTTGAGATTACTTTCTGACACTCCTGTTTTCCAGAACTAAAACTTGAATCAGGTAAGAGGGTTATGGCAGACTTTGTTACTATGCAGATGGTCTAAAGGCTTAGATCTGGGATTGGCAAACTTTTTTGAAAAGAGCGAGCATTTTCAGTAAAGACAGTAAATATTTTTGGCTTTGTAGTACAGTTTCTGTTGCCATCACTCAGCTCTACCCTTATATTACAAGAGCAGATGCTGATAATATGTAAATGCATGTGCAGAGTTGTGTGTATCCATAAACATTTCATAGACACTGAAATTTGAATTTTTGTATGATTTTCACCTGTCATGAAGTACTATTCTTTTGAATTATTCCCCCCAACCATTTAAGATTATAAAAGTCATTCTTAGCTCATAGATCATCCAAAAGCAGGCAGTAGGCAGGATTTTACCTAAAGGCTGTAGTTGGCTGGCTCCAGCTTTGGCTAAAGTTGTAACTTGAACATGGATCAGCTAGCTCTAGAGTTATGAAACACCAAAGCTAAAAGGGCCCTTAGGCTTCTAGCCCAATCTCCTCATTTGACCAGAAAACTGAGGCAGGAAGTGAGTAAGTGACTTAGCCAAGACCACTCTTGGAGTGAGTGACATACCCCTACCCTCTGAGAAAACGTGGGATCAAATTATTGTGTGTGTGTGTGTGTGTGTGTGTGTGTGTATTCTTGGGTGTGCATGGCAACAGCGGGGGGTGGTCATGGAGGTATGTTGTATCACCTTTCTTTCAAATTATGATTTAGTGTATTTCACTGAGGCAAGAAATGAGTCAAAATATGGAGAAATCAGTTGAAATCTTTATTGACGGCAGAGGTTGATGTCAGCCTGAATGGGGACAGAATTTTGAAAAGAGGTCGATTGCTGCCTTTTAGAGCATAGCAGATTTCCCAGGCAAAGTGGAACACTAAATAGATTTTTTTTTCCTCCTTAAAAGGCCATTTTATTCCTGTGATTGGCTTTCAGACAGCAGCTACCCAGGATCTCATCACAAAGGCACAGAGATATGTTGTGTGTGTGTGTGTGAGTGTGAGAGAAAGCTTTGAGAGGGGAATCAAGATACCCTCATCCTAATTCTTTTGTAGGGCCATCTAGTGCCTGCAGCCGAGCTTCCAGAGACTTCTAAAGAGTAGAAAACATGGGTGATGGTTAAAGATACTGCCATAAAAGAGTTGCCTCTGGGGCAAAAACTCCATATTTGGACCTTCAAGCCAAAATATTCCAAGGGACCTCTTTGCCATGTATTAATTACATCATACGGACTTCAATCCAGATTGAATTCAGTCTTTTCCTACTGAAAATAGATGAGCTCTTTGGCCATTTCCAACTCTGGCAACAAAACCATATGGACAGCTTCTCTTCCCTACCATTGTTGACTTCCACATTTTCTCAGTGTGGGAAAATGAAGTAATTAACTAATGAATACTCATCAGTGTTTATGGGTTTATGAGAAGCAAGTAGTAAATGCAAGTGTGAATTCTGGTCTTTAGATGTTTCAAGCAACTATCCACATATCCCTCATGGGTCAGTGCAGGGCTGAGACCAGGGGGAGGCAACTGAGGCTTCTCAATCTGTGTGGTGGGCAGCACACTTGCCTCCCCCATGTACCCACCCCCGATTAGCAGAAATGTCAAGGTGAGAGCCCCAAATCTTGAAGCCACTAATTAGGAGGAAATTATGTCAATGATCAGGCAATTCAAGTTGGACCTCTGCCCTGGTTGAGCTGTGGGAAACTTATATCTAGCATCCCTAGCCCTGCCTGTTTTTCTCTTCTTACTCCTTCTCTCCCTCACTGGACACTGTGTGAATAGATGAGATAATAAGCTAGATTTTCTGAGTTCACAAATTACTCCCTGGGAATAATTTATATTGCATGGATACTTTCTGGCCGCCGGGGTACTACTTGATGAATTACTGCCCTCCCGCTGTGCTCTAAGTGGAACCCTGGTGACCTGAAAGAGTTAATGCCTCCCTCCAAGTAATTCACTTACTCCTGGGGCGTAATTTACACTCCAAGAGGATCTGGCCTGCCATATGTGAGGCGCTCAGAGTTTCTTGAGAGAAAGTCAGCTTTAGAAATGTAAAGAATTAATATTACAAAAGCGCATTTGCAGACCACTCTTCAAGGAATCCATCATACAGCTTCCCAGAACAATCCTGTAGGGTAGGTCGTGGTAATCCTATCCTGTCATTCTCTAGCCAATGAAAGATCAGCCCATAATATACCAGGCATGAGGTTAGGAAATAGCATATTTGTAGAGTGACTTCACTATTTGAAAAATAATGGGTGAAAGATTGGGAAGTGCATTTTAGAAATATGAGTAAAAACAAAAGGTAAAAGTAAGGTAAATGTAATAAAATATCTGCTTTACAATGTTGAATGGTAGGAATATGACCTAAATGTAGTGGATTAATGTTTTGTACAAACACAAGAACACTAGTTTATCAGAATGTGGCATGTGTCTTAAATGGCCCCCTGAGGAGATTATCTGCATATTCTAAGACACAGCTATTGCTTAAAAACACTTTTATGCTATGTGAATGTGTTTCTTCATTCATTTAACAAAGAGCTGTGCAGGCACCTTGCTTCATAAGGACTTGTGTGGGCAGTTGTCAAGGGACATAAAAAGGCATGAGCTAATGCCCCTATATTCAGTAGTGGCAGTTATTTGGATTTTGAGGATGGGTTTAATTCTGGACAAAGGCCAAGCCATGTGAAATAAATTCTGGTGAAAGAGATGGGTTAAAATTGAGAAAGGGTAATCTGGAGACTGAAATTTTGTATGGCTTGGGGTACATTGCAACGAGGGCCTCCATTCTTCCTCTTTGTTCTCTGGGTTCATGGTCTTTGCTGTGTGACTTCGCAAATGCTTTTACTAACCAGGTAGCGCCATCTCCGCATCCCTTGAATCTGAACTGACACAGTGACTGGTTCTGGCCAGCAGAATGTAATGACAGTGAACATCTCCCCCTTCTGAGCTTAGGACCCCAGAGGGTGACATATTCTCACTTACTCTTTCAGATTGTGCCGTTACCAGGCAAACATGCTGGGGCTCTCCTGATGAAGGATGAGAGACACGTGGAACAGAGTAGGGCGGCTCCATTCATCACAGCCAAGCCAATGAATGTGTGATCATTCCGAGTGTTGCTGCAAGATCACAGTGGACGTGATCTTTTAGCATGTGCTTTTATAAAAAGTGGTAGCTCTGATGATACAGCAATCTACCTTATATAGAGCCTTCAGAAACTGAGTATGCAGCATATGACTGTTGGTGATAAATGTATCTGTGTGTGAGAGAGTGTGTGTGCCACTACTTGTGTGAGGGCATGGTAGCTAACATGTGTCTGAGATCCTATATACCAGCATGTACCAAGAATGTGTGCGTAGTTTTAATTATGCTGCAATGTATATTTAACAGCGCTGGTACTGTACGCTGGTTTTTCCCTTGTGTCTGCTGTTGCACACTGATTGCTAAGGGTGCATCAGTGATAAGCATTGAATACTCCATCCCTTCCCTCCCAGTGAATGGAATGAGAAAACCCTTCTTTCTTTGCTTCAGGCAGCTGTCACCTTCTCTTTGTTGGTGGTCCCATGTGGGTCACTTAAGAAAAAAAGTGTAACTGATTTCTCACTCCAAAAACCTGATTTTTTGATCAACCAATCTGTTGAGAGTTAGCTCACACCTCCACCCCTAGACATGTAAATGAGCTTAGTAAAGATCAGCAGAGCTGCCTCACTGACCATGCCAGACAGATGAGCAATAAATACTTCTTGTTTTATGCTCCTGGGATTTTGTGGTTGTTACACAGCATTGTTATGGCAATCGAGAACTAGTACAGCTTGAAAACTGATTCCGAAAGAGGAACTCCCAATGCTGAACAACGGTAGAATTCCTGGAACAAGTGCATGGTGTCTCCAGGGAACTGCTAGGCGGTGGTAACATCCATGTGGGGGTATCCATTCCTGTGTTTATTAGGTATCCTTCCTCTGTTCCTACCGCACCTTGTACCACACACAAATGCTTGTATGATATTCCTGCTTCATTAGATCAAATGTTCTGCAAGGGCAGGAATCGCATGTTTCATTTTTCATTTTTGCATCCCTAGAACCTAACACACAAATGGTAATAAGTGCTGAGAAAATAGGAAGAATTCCATTAGAAGTCATAACTTGCATTGCATGCTTTCAGTAACTTGGGTCTATTCACATGTGTTTGGTGCATAATATGGAATCTTAAAAATTAATTAATGCAATAACTTGATGAAATGATACATGCACATGTTCTGTCTTTCAAAAGGTGCAAAGGTAACTTCAGTGATAAGCAATTCTTTCTCACATGCTGTCTTCAAGCCCCCCACTCCCCTAGTAACGCAATTACTGGATTCTTATCAATCAATTCTTCCAGAGAATGTGCAATTATTAAAATAAAGCTTTTGTCTAGGAAAGAAAGAGGATTTTTCAACCATTGTATCTTTAAAAGTCTGCGTGTTTTATGGTCTCCTTTCTTTTGGTTGGTTGGGCCTACTGGATGTAGCCCTTTGGCTCTTTGCGGGAATGCTGGGAGGACATCTCCCCTGGAGTTTGTTCCTTTTTGATTCAGCAATTTCCCTTCGGCCTTAAGGATTGAACACTGCTGGAATTAACACAGCTGTTTATGTTTACTTCTTAGCTTGTAGACTTCTTCTATCACATGAGATGTCAGCCCAGCTCCAAGAACCTGGTAATTACTTCGGAACCAGGCAGCAGGGGGAGCAGATAAACTCAAAACATTGAGTTCCCTAGGTGACAGAGAGCCAGGAGCTCTGAAGCCCTTAAAAAAAAAAAAAAAAAAAAAAAACCCCAAAAACTTTTAATAGCGAGTGGGTACAATTTTAATAAAAACTCTTAAAGGAATCTTTACAAACCAGTATGTTGGTTCTGCTTTAGAACAATGCAAAGATTTGTAAACTCTGGCAAAACCATGTTGGCATAATCACATTGGCTGGAATAAACCTGGCATTGTATCTTTTGAGGCATGTTTGGGGTGTTCTACAAAGTGGTTTAAACCAAAGCCACAAAAATGAGAAAAAGTTTATTTTCGATGAATTTTAGTAGACTGCCAATTCCTAGCATTTATGTGCTAATGATGCAAACTTAAAAAAAAATCTTGAAAAAAAAATATCTTGACAATTAAGTGGTTTAAAAATATTCTTCTCCAAGATTCATGGAATTTCAGGTTCAACTAATTTTAACAAGTACAAAATATATCCTAGGTACCCTAATTCTGTGTTTGTGTGTGTATTTTCTCACCCAGTGGAATGAATTATTCATTAAATATTATGTCACCATGATCAAAACAAAAAAAATTAAGTAAGATGATGTATTTGTTTTAGATCTGCTTTTTCTGGTTTGGATAATCTTGGTTTGCATAATATGGTTGCCCGTAATCTCTCTGCAGAGGAAAGCTTTTGTATGTTTTACACCAGATTTAACATGATTCATTTATATTCATGCGATGGCCACTCTCAGAGTAGAGAAACTACTGCAATGTGGCATGCCTAGGATGTTAGTTTTTGCTTTATGATGGACGGGCTGTTTCATCAAAACATCGTTTTAAACAGATGTGTTCTGGTGTTTACTGAGGGGAGAATTTAAGCCAGACTGATTAATTAGCAGTTAGGCAAGACATTTCCCTGCTCCTATCTGGGTAGTCTGGGGATTATGAAGCTGTCAGTAGGTTATACTCAGATGATGAAAAAAATGACAAACAGCAAACAAAACCTCAGATCACAATGTGAGTGTGTAAAATATGGTGTCCTGACCACTCTATGTGGTTTTTATTGGGACCTGAGTTTTCTGGAGTGGGCTTGATAGGGCTAGCACAGGGGTCAGCAGACTTTTTCTGTAAAGGGCCAGGTAGTAAATATTTTAGGCTTTGGGGGCCATATAGCCCATCACAATGATGCAGTTCTGCATTAAACATTAAGCATTGAAACAATCATAGATAGTGTGCAAATGAATGATCATGGCTGTGTTTCAGTAAAACTTTTCTGGGGATATTGAAATTCGAATTTCACAAATTTTTCCCATGTCAGGAATTGTTTTCGCAATTTTTTCCCCAGCCACTTAAAAATGAAAAAATACTCTTTGTTTGCCCACTATTTATTTGGCCCATGGACCATAGTTTGCTATCACTTAGACTAAAGCAAAGTGTCTCAAATCAGTTTTAGTCCTGTTCTTTCTTCCTCCCTCCCTCACCCTTCCTTCCTTCCTTCCTTCCTTCCTTCCTTCCATGGGACTAATTCTTTTTAAATCTTCTTTTCTATAAATATGTAAAACGAGGGATAATAGTAGCTCCACTAACTCTTCATGGACTCACTCCACAGGTTTTTGTGATGGCTGTGCAAATCAAGAACAAGGATCTAGGATCTTCTAACTCCCCATTCAGTTTGAGGGACTTTGGACTCACTCCCTGCACTCCATCTCAGGAATTTTGGCAGGATTAAAAGAGGTAATGGATGTGAAAGTATTTTGAAGAATGGGAAGTGCCATGCTGATACAAGATATTGACTACATTATGACTTGTGTCAGGAATGCATTTGCCGGGGTTCCTGGGTGGCTCAGTCAGTTAAGAATCTGCCTTCAGCTCAGGTCATAATTCCAGGGTCCTGGGATCAAGTCCCAAGTCAGGCTCCCTGCTCAGTGGGGAGCCTGCTTTTCCCTTTCCCTCTGCTCCTTCCCCCCAGCTTGTGCTCTCTCTCTGTCTCTGTCTGTCTGTCTCTCTCGAATAAATGAATAAAATCTTTAAAAAAGGAATGCATTTTACATTACATCAGTTACAAGTAACTGAGAACTGAAGTAACAATGGCTTAAACTATAAAGAAATTTATTGCTCACTTACCTTATGTACAAGGTCCCAAGATTTCTGCAGTGGCTTCATGATGTCATTCAAGACCTAATGTTTGCTCTCTGCATTCTGCTCTTATCCATGTGTTGGCGATACCTCCTTTCACAGTGCAAGATGGATGTCACAATTGCAAAAGTCATGTCCTCACATGGCGGTGTCCCAAATGAGAAGAAAGGGGTGGGGGAAATGGAGAGAAAAGGGCTCCTCTTGGAGCCCTCAATCATTTTATCAGGGAGGAAACTCTCCCCTAGCACACCCCCACCAGGCTTCTCTTCACATCTCATTGAGTTGAATTGGTTCCCATGACCGTCCTCGTCGCATCATTGGCAAAGTGGAAGAGGGCTGTGCCTGGCGAGTAAACCAACCATGAGTCAGCCTTTGCAACTGGATATAATGCTGCCTAACTGAGGATTCTGCTAGCAAAGATGAGTGAGAGCAACTGCTGGGGTCTGCCACGTGATTTTCCTTTCCTCTTACCTGTGACTGGCTGGCATCAGGTTGGGGAACAGCTGATGAACTAATACCCTAAAGACATAGGGTAGGGATGAATCTTCCAGAAGCCAGGCAAGCTGTTTGCATAGGCGTGGACAAAGACCATAGTAGTTAGTGGGCGGGGTCCGGCTGTGAGTTGAGACTGCATGAGGGCAGAATCTCAACATGACCTGCACCAACCTGAGAAGGAAGCAGAAGGGAGGAACCCGGTGGTCATCTCCATGTGGCTCCTGGAATGTACTAGAGGAAACCAGCTTAATGCCCATATATTATTCTATTTTATGAGAAAATGCTCCACAGTCATTTTTCGGAGGAATCATTTCTTGGTAAAATCTGGTACTGGAGGTATCTTTGTAGGTGTGTCCTGTTTTCAGGACGCTTAGATTAAAAATCTGGACTCACAAAACAATTGGGGGTTAGAAATTTTCAAGATTAAAATATTCTTCATTGTATAGAAGAAAATACTTTGGTGTCCTTCAAATGATTTCACTGATGGATTTCACACATAATTTGTGTGTGTGTGTCTGTGTGTGTTTATACACACACAGACACACATATATATCTATTGCATTACATTGACCTAGGCAGATCTAGAAATTGATTAATTGAAAAAGCATGAGTAAAATAATCCTTTAGAATGAAATGTACACTAATGTGAGCTAAATTAAGCATCTCGGGGTTTCAGGGTACCAAGCAAATAATGTTTTCCAAGGAATTAAAAATACCTACTCCAAAAAGAAAGCCTCACTGAAAATATACACTCTGTTCAGAGGTTAAATCTCATTACTGTGCAGATTCCCACATTATCTGGAAGGCTGAACCAAAGGTCCCTCAGAACTCTAAGATTCCTTCATTGTGTGAGTACCATTTAACCTTGAAGGTTTCTGCTTTGCTTAAATACTGCAATTCTGTGGTTACCATAGAAATGTCTTTATAATCAAGTTCCAAGCTCAGAGCCCACTATCCACGCATTCACCTCTCCATTCATCTTTGTTCATATATGTGTGTCTGTCTATCATGTATCTATCTATCTATCATCTCTCTCTATATATATCATCTATCTATCATTTGTCTATCTATAATCTATGTCTCTTAGCTCACATATTGTTCCTGCTCTCATGGAACTTACAACCTTGATGAGGAGATCAACATTAAACATCTACTTATATGGATGAATGTATAAATACACCCAGATTTGTGCTCTGAAGAAGGGAACATGGCTCTGTGAAAGGACCATGCAGGAAGCTGCCACCCTTGACTGGGGTTCAGGGAAGTCTTCTTTGAGGAAGCAATGCTTGATCTGAGAACGAGCGTATGATTAGGATTTAAGAGAAAGGAGGTAGAGTGGGATGGAAAGAGCATTTTTAACAGAGGTACAGTACGTGTTCACCTGTCTGTCCGTCTACCCATCTATCCATCCTTCCTGTTTGATGATGACAGGACCGTACTAAGAGACCATGGAGGTGCAATCCAGAAGAAGCTCTCTGTTTTCTGAGTCTGTAAGTCCATTTAGGGAGACAAGAGAAGCATGTTTTTAAAAAATCCTCAAAAAAAGTTTGGTTATTTTAAGAAATCATAAATGTGAGGTAATTTTAATGCTTACTATTGCTCTTACTGGGATGGAATTTGTCTGAGTGAACACCCAGACACAGCCCTCCTGGGTATCGACCCCACTCTGGCATTTTTGCCCATGGAGAAGGTGTAGAGGACAAGACCCACTGCCAGCAGCCCAGCTACACTTCCACGGAAACTAAAGTAAATCCTGCATTAACAGAGGAATTTAATCTTACAATGAATTCCTTTTTTTTCTAGTGCTTTTAGAATTGAGCACAACCCAAAATTCAATATTTTAAAAAATGAGAATTACATTGGTATTGTTCTACATAAAGAGATTTCACCATTTCATTGTGACCCTCCAGAATACAGTCGCTCATACCGCAATCCGGTAGTTTGCGGGCTCAATTTTAGTGATTAGCAAATTAGCCATTTACAGCTGTTGTAAATGTTCCATTGGTTTCACAGAATCTTGGTGTTAAATTTATACCTGGAATGAGCTTAGAGATCCAATATAATTCTCATTTTATGGGAGAAGAAATTGAAAACCAGATAGGTTAAGTGATTTTTTTTTTCCCAAGCCACTTAAAAATTTATGCCCCACCTCACCCCACAGGCTTTAGTGACGGCTGTGCAAGTTGAGAACAACCCATATCTAGATCTGCTAACTTGGCTCAGGGTGAGGGGCTTTGGAGTCTGACTGCACACTCAACTCCTTGCTATTTGCTAGCCTTGTAACCTTGGAAACTCGTTTCACTTCCCAAGGTATCCCTTTCTTCATCTGTAAGAGGGGTTACTACTTGTGCCCATCTCACTGCATTGTTGAAAAGGTGCAAATACTCTACAAGAGTCAGATGTGCAGTAAATGCTCAGTAAATGCTTTGCCACATGTCTTGCTTTGGCCAAGAGAAGGAGGACAGAGGTGCCGTGTGTCAGTTCTAGGTGGAACTTCAAGAGGCATGGCAATTGTCCTCTGCTTTCTTGTGCCCCAGGTTGACCATGAGAAAACTATATCTTGGGAAGTCCATCATCCCACAGAAAGGAGATGGATGGAACAAATGTGAAATATTATGATGAAATATTATGATGAACAAATGTGAAATATTATGATGAACATTCTTGTGTAGGTCTTTCTGTGGGTATATGCATGTATTTGTTTTAAGTATATATACCTAGGAGTGTAATTAATTAAAAGGAGCTGAACCATTTGCCAGAGTGGCTGTAACATTTTACACCAGCAGTGATCCAGGGTTCCCATTCATCTACATCCTCACTAACACTTGACACTGTCAGTCTTAGATCAAATCCATTTTGCTGGTGTGTGGTTGTTGGTAGCCTACTGAGTTGCAAAAAAGTTCCGTGCTTGTTTGAGAACTTCTAATACTAACTTCTAGGTCCTCTGTTTTGTCCTCAGGGATGGAGCACAAGAAATTGGATGAAGCCCAGACCCAGACTTGCCACTCAGCCTTGCTCATCAATGCTACCAACTGGGAACTGGCCAAACTGAGTACCATGTACTCCAGGAACACCCAGCCAATGGGGTAGTTGGAGAATCTTCTAGGTGGCCACACTGCTTAGACGCCAAAGCTACTTCTCCTGTGTGGGAAATGTCTGTGAGTGTGAGGTAGAGGTACTGAAGGTCTCTTCGACATGTTCGGTGTATTTAATGAACAGCAAACATCCTTCAGGGGGACTAAAACCACACTGTTTCTGTGTAGCTCACGGAGGAGTGACCTCGGGACTTTGCCAGGGATGGAGCCCAGGATGTTGACCGCAGCGAGCCTCGTCCGTCCTCCTCTCCCTCTGTGCTCCTTCTACTTCAACTTTCTGTTTCCTCTTCCTTCCTTTCTTCCCTCTTTCTCTCCTTCTTTCCCCCCCTCACCGTAACTTTTCTCCTTGCCCTGCTTGTTTTTCTCCTTCATCAAATAAACAAACATTGAACAAAACATCAGGGCACAGATCTGAAAAGCTCAAACTCTTGAAATATCATGTATATTCCCCCGTCCCTTCTGAATTTAAGGTAGGCCTTATTTATTTCATATGTAATTTTAATGTGTATATTATCAAGTTCTGTGTTGTCCTGTTATCATTACCTCATGTAGGTATTTCATATTTCTAGATCACGCTCATCACTGTGACTCTGAATGCCAGAATGTCCATTGTGTGGACACCGGCCTGCTGAGCCATTTCTTCTAATAGCTATCCATTCTTCTAGCTTATGGATGCAGCAGAATTTATTTGACTAATACTCTCTTTAAAAAAAATAAAATTTATTTATTTTAGAGAGAGAGAGCACCTGCAGCTATGTGAGCGGGGGTGGGGAGCGTTGGGTAGGTGGGTGTGAAAGGGAGGAATCTCCAGCAGACTCCCCGCTGAGCAGAGCTATGCGGGGCTTGATCTCAAGACCCTGAGATCATGTCTGGAGTGGAAATCAAGTCGACACTCAATTGACTAAGCCACCCAGGTGCCCCTTGATCATTGGATGTTGCTGCTCCTTCCAGTTTGGAACATTAATAATAATGCTATTAAGAAAATACCCTTTTACATAAATCTTGGGCACCTGGGTGGCTCAGTTGGTTAAGAAAATATCCTTCTACATAAATCTTTATCTGCATTTCTGCTTATTTCTTAAGGATTCATTTCTATGTAGAATTATAGAATGAAAGGTAATGACATTTTTACATGTTTCTTCTACACATAACCAATAATGTTCCAGAAAGACCTGATTAACTTTGTTCATAAAAGTCATTTATGAGAATGCCTATTTCATGCATGGCAAATGAAAACATTAAAAAAATTGGGATTAAACAAATATTTGTTTTTTTTTTAAATTATAAAACTTGCAGGACTATAGGCAGTGGGAGGAGTTGCTGAGTTGGGATGAGGGTATACTCAGTGACAGGAGCTGAGCCCTTCCTTCCTTCTCTCTTGGTGGTCACTAGTGCTATTCTCCAGATATTTCTGACTCTTTGACTTCCAGGCACAGGGGAGGATTTTACTTCCTGGCCCCCTAGTCATTGGGTGACTGGTGTTTGGGCCCCCATGATTAGTTCTGGGTGAGAAGATGCATATAGAGGTGACATGTGTCACCTCCAGACGCAGTGCATAATTGCTGCTGTGAGACTGTGCTCTCTTCTCCTCTCCCATGTGCCTGGTTACACAGATCAAGATGGGCTGGAATGAGAAAGACACCTTTTGTTGGCCTTTGAGATTTGGGTAGTGTTTGCTGCCACAGCATAAACTAGCCTGCATGGAATATGGTATCTTCTCTTCCCTCCTGATGTTTATGAGAAGTCACCTGTATTCATCATATAGGCACAAGGTCTTTTCCATGAGCCTCATGGTTGGTAGTCAACAGAAATGATTTGGATCTCATGTTATGTAATTATCATAACACAATACATGCTTAATACAATTACCACTTAATTTTTTAAAACTATATTTGGTATCAAGTAAACAAAACATAAGTACCTTTGTCTATCCAGCGAGATGGTTGGTTGCAGGGTGGTAAGGCAGTGGGTAGGAGAGAGATATTGCTGGCTGGAGAGAGATGGAGGTCTGACCCATTGGTACTGTAGACACATCCCACCTAATGTGTGGTTCAGCTTCCCAAGGTAGTACAAAAAGGCTAAGCCCAAGAGCCTGTCAAAAAAGTTTCCTGCTCTGTGCACAGTGTGTGTGTGAAATCATGGAGGAACCACATGCCCAGTGGAAAATAATGCCCCCTTTTAAACAAGTCGAGCATATCTTACTACAAGGCAGTGTGGTCTCACTCTTCTGTTTACAGAGGAAGCCTTTCATGCAGGCATGATAAATGGAGGATTTAAACCATTGAGCTCCTTTACACTAACAGGCCATTTGTCTCGAATTTCCCGGGTTTCTAAGCTGTCTTCAAGGAGTACACCACTGACTCTGAAATTTGTTGTCGTGTGGACAGATATGTTCTAAGTCTCTAAATTATCAGGCTGCAGGAACTTGTCATTCCAGGACTTGACTGAAGTCCAGCTCTGGTCCAGCCTTCCCTTCTGTCCTGAGAGATTGTCGCGTGGGCAGTTTCCAGATCTCTTCTGCATCTAGAGCCCAGCGCCTGTGCTCTTCCTCCTTTGCTTTTCTTTAGCATGGATATTCCCAACTACTATTTTCTAGTTATTGTTGTTGTTATTGTTGTTATTATTTTCATTTGTTTCTGTGATAGCAAATCTCTAAATTTCCTTGAAGGGAAAAGTGGGTCTGAGAAGAAGTGGATGGTTTCTCAAACTGTGCACAAAGGCTCTTTAGTTTTCAGCCTTTTCAGGAGCTAAAACTCTACGGTTGATGAAATGTGTATGTGTGCGTGTGTGAGAGATCCACTACAACAGCAAGGAAAGAAAGAATATATGTTATGCCTTTCTCTTTTACATTAAAGTAAGTGGTGGTCTTTATAGAGGATGTTTGAGAATGTCCCTGAAGTGATGTCCCAGGATGGCATCCACTAGCTGGACATGGAGTTATTTCCTGGAGGCACTCGGGATGGAACTTTTCTTCTTCCAGAATGCTTTCCTTCTAACCCGTTTTCCTAACAGCTTATCTATGTCAGCATTCCCAGAGAGGAAGTTATGATGCAGATCCCCGGGTGAAATTCCAGATCCACTATGAGTCAGAGCCATGGGGTCTAAGAGCCAGGAATCTGCATTTTTTGTGGGCAGCCCAGCTGTAGAACCTGTCCTCCTAAGCAGACCTCCCACCGCCTCTTGTTGGCCTCACCTGGAACAAAGCCACAGACCCTTCTGTCTCAGAGACAGAACTGGAGGGAGGGAGGATGTCTCCCTGCCCCTTCTTCCAAAGCTCTCTTGTGTGGCTGGGCCCTCTGTCTGCAATAAGGTCATGCAGGAAGGTCAGTGAACAAGACTCATGAAATACACAAGGTGAGAGGCACTTAGATGTCAGGTCTCTTCTGGTCAGAGACCACAGAACCAAGCACCATTTAGCTTTTTCACTCACTAGTCCTCAAATACATATTAAGTGCTTACTTAATAAATAAGCCAGTCATGGTTCCTCAGCTTTATGTCAGATGTGAAAAGTGAAACCGAGATTTTTTTTTTTAAAGATTTTATTTTATTTATTTATTTTTTATTTGACAGACAGAGATCACAAGTAGGCAGAGAGGCAGGCAGAGAGAGAGGAGGAAGCAGGCTCCCCGGCTGAGCAGAGAACCCGATGTGGGGCTCGATCCCAGGACCCTGAGATCATGACCTGAGCCAAAGGCAGAGGCTCAACCCGCTGAGCCACCCAGGTGCCCCGAAACCGAGATTTTTTAAAAAATATTTTATTAATCTCTACGTCCAATGTGGGGCTTGAACTCACACCCCCGAGATCAAGCATTGTAAACTCTACTGACTGAGCCCACCAGGTGCCCTGTGAAGCTGAGATTTATGTCCCAAATTATCCCCAAATAGGCAGTACTAGCAAAATAATTAGGAGAATTAAGACAATTCTCTCCCTCTCCCAGTGTATGTGTGGTGCCTTTGTGTCACACACATGTGAGTTAGGGACTTTCGCTTGTGTTTTCCAAACATATGTATATAAATAATTCACTTTATTATTTCATTCATACATTTGTTTATTCACTCAGTAAACATCCACCCCTGCCTTCATTCAACTAATATCTATTGTAGGCCTGCTGTGCATCAGTTTAGATGCTAGGGATATGGCAATGAATGAGACAAAGTTCTTGCCCTTGTGAGCTTCTATTTCAGGGTAGACAATGCTCTTACGCGTTTATTACATAAATAAATATTTTGCAATTTATGTTTCTAGTAGAGATTGGCAGTTCGACAGAATGCAACTGGGAACAGAGGAGTTCTGCCCTTGCTTTCCTCTCTCTTCCTGGCTTTAAAATGTTCTTTTCAGGAAAGATGCCTTTCCAGACATTTCAGTACATGTTTGAAATATTTCTACGCATAACTGGGGAAAATGAACTCTAAAACTGTGAACTCTGCAAGGGACTGAAGTCAAAATGGGAAGTTGAGTTGTTTAGCTGTGAGCTTTGACTGGTTCCTGCTCGGAAACCCCTTTCAAGAAAAACCTTCACCAGCAATACACTTCAAAGAGGTTCCCAAGCACTGCCATGTTTAAAATGTGTTAATTGGACCTAACTGCAAACAGCTGCCTTGTTTAGCCACTGTTTGGGTTGGCATTTACCCACTCCAGATCTAGGTTATCTTTTTTGTTATATTACATTCATATTGGGATCTTACTATATTTGATAGAATCTCAGAATGTGTCACCATCCAAGGGATTAGGAGATAATAAATAAAAATGCCGAGACAGCATATTTAGTCAAGCCCTGAGGTCATTGCCAAGTACACAAGTGCATAACAGCAGATGCCCTACTTGATAGACTATGTGGGGTCATGGTCCTCATTTAAACATATGGGAAAATTTTCAAAAAAAATAAATAAAACCAGTGCTGTTTGCTGGCTTTTGGTTGTGGGTAGAAGCATTGAATGATCTTTTATCATCTGTTCTCTTCCACTCAACTATTGAATTTTAATGCCATGTTGTAGGAAGGGGGAAACAATGCATATTTATTAGTTTATCAGGTGAAAGTGCTGCCAGGTCTAGTTTTAAATATTGATATTTCTCAAGAAGCACTTGTGGGAGCAACTTACTGGCTAAATGTGAAGATGTAGTTTTAAAAATATTTAACAAGGACTAAGGCATGAGCACTGACCAGTTAGAAGAAACAGTCACTATAGAAACTGGCATGACCATGCTTATGCATATTTGTGTAGTAACCAAACGATTCCTTATCCAGCAAGTCACCACTGAGGGCATCTATAATGTGATCCTACCTACTGGGATTCAGTATAGACTGTGCACCCTGGAGTTACCTTCCTGTAGGAGTGAGAGAGCTGGAGTATTGATACTCACTCCCATCTGACATTGATTGAAATCTGCTTCTTGAACATTAATTTTCTGGTACTTCTGTCCTGCCATTCAAGTGGCAATGTAGGCCCTGGAGGATTGGGGATGCCGTTATGCAAAGAAGTGCTGGTGCTGGCAGTTGGAAGTCAAGCTGGTGAGTGTTGAAAGGGTCCGTGCCGGGGGATATGGACAGGGCACCGGCAGTGTCTGCCATGGTGGTTGGGAAGCATTTGAGGGGCTGACGTGGGGATCATGAAACAGCTCCCCTCAGTGTTGTGCACCTCAGTAACAGTAGCCTTCCTGAGATTGTTCAAAACAAATTGGTGCTCAGAATATGACTTACAAGCTAAATAGGATTAAGGAGATGGAGTATATAATAAAAATTGATGATGATGAGAATAATGTAAGTAGTTCATATTTATCTGTTTTCTCTTTTTCCTAGGCATGGTCTCCCCATTTTCTAGATGAGGAAATGAGATTTGGAGATGTCGAATAGCCTACTACCCAAAGACACACAAGTGGGATGGTAGAGACGGGCTTTGATTTTTGGTCTTTCTGACTCTGTAAAACAAACTCCTGAAATGTGAATGGTTTAACTCAAACCCTTCCCTTTCCCTCTCCTTGCCTGGTCCTTCTCTTCTTCCTTCTTTTCTCTTTCAGCACATATTTGAATGTGTACTATGTGCTTTCTAAGCACCACACAGCAGAGAATCAATTTTGGTCTTTTTTGATGTAGAGAGTCGCCCATCCCTCTCTTCCCTATGCCCTCCCCTCACTTTCGTGGGGCCCAGCACAGGTAAAAATGAAGGCTCACACAGCACATCTAAATATTTAAAAGTCGTAAATCAAGTTGCATGTGCACTGGAGATGTGCCTGGCCCTGGAGAGAACCTGCTCAGGAAGGTTCCAGAGTGGGCTTGGGACCACTCAGGCAGGAAAGGGCAGAGCCAGGGGAGAGCCAGAAGTGTGAGGCCCAGGGGACCCTCTTTCCTGGGAGAGGGGAGCAGTGCTTCTCCTCTGTGTCCTCCTCTTTTCTCTTCAGAGCTCATTTTCACATGCTTTTTTTTTTTTTTTTTTGCCTTCTAAGGATTTTTTTTTTTTTAAAATGTGGAATTCAAACACTCCACTCATTGAACAGAGGGAGAGGTGACAGATGGTAGATGTTCTGGGAAGAGGAAGAATGGGATTGTGGAGAAAGAGGTGAAGGGCTGCTCTCTGGCCTGGACAGGCTTCTCCACGTTTGGTGGCTCTAGTCTACAGAAGGGGAGACACATGGCCTGGGGCTCTGTCTGGAGCACTTGGTGGGTTCATCCAGACTTCTGGACATGGATAAGATTTCAGTATCAGCTTTTAGCCCTATCGCTTCTTTAGCCAGGACAATCCAAAGTTCGGGACAGACTCCCAACACACACACACACGTATATGCCATGCTTCCCCCTACTGGGTCAGGTTATCCTGGGGGAGTCAGCCAGAAGAATATCTGACCTGAACAGCACATACCCATGCTGCATGTGTCCCCCTCTCTCCCTTGGGGAAGATCGATGGCTTAATATTTACTAGAATTAGGACTAATGCCCATGCTAACATGTTCAGTAGGTGATAAAGCTATTTATTAATTCAGTCAGTACTAAATGCATGTCTATCTAACGTTTGTGTTCCCCCTTCAGGTGATTACCATCTCCTGGACACAGGTAATGGCCAACAGGTGAGCCTCTTAGGGAATCAGCAGTAGATCCAAGATGGCGCTAGCTTATTTAATATGTGGACTTCAACATAGTGGGTGGTGACAGAAGGACTCATTGAACAAGAGTGCTGTGAACTTAACAGGGTGTTTTCATGCTGCGGACTCCCAGGATAAAGATCAAATGGAAAAGGTAGCTGGACCTCAGGGGGCCTGTGACACCTGTAAGGACCTAAGTGGAGCTCAGGCAGCAGAGCCCTGCCAAGAGAGCACAGAACAGACCCTACCAGCCACCGACTTCAACATCAAGGTCTTTAGGGAGGACCCAGAGGATGGTACAGGGACCTGTGCATATGAATCATGGAGGTCAAGAATCTCCCTCCCCTTTCATGCTACCACCAGGTAAAGTAAACCATTCCTTAGGGGGCCACCGTGGAGAGAAAAGAGAAAATGGGGAAGGAAAACTGCACAATTGAAAATATCTGGGAGACTGTAAATTATTGGATTGGATGATGTTTAATTTTTTGTCCCTGCATAGTATAGCGAAGGGCTCAGGAAAAAGATTAGAGCAATTATAGAAAATAATGAAGCTATATTTTCTTTGTGTCATTAAATGTAGGGTAATTTTGAACTTGCTAAAATTGTCTTTGCCCTGCATCTGTTCACCGATGCCTGCACGCACGGGGCACACACGTGCATGCTTGTGCATGCACACACACAGTACTTCTACCAGTCTTCCCTGCCACCACCTCCCCCCAAGAGTCTGTACACACAATAGCGTTAATGAGAAACAGAGACTTCACTGCAGATTTCAAGGAGAGATGGAGAAGATCTCATTGCAAATTCTCCAGGAAACAGGTTTATAATCCCCCTTCAATACTCAGCTTTGGATCTGAGATGCACCTTTTTCAAAAGTGAATATTGGATATCTCCGAGCCAGAATCTGTCTTACTACCATGATGTGTCATAGTATAATATAAAATAGTAAATGTCATAGCCATTCTCATAGCAATAACATAAAATAATGGTGTGTCTGACACTGGCACCTTCTTATATTTGATGAAATCCCTGTAGCTTTCTGCTTTGTCGTCCTTCCTCAACTGGGCCCAGAGGCTTACTCACTGAGGCAGTTGCATAGAGTGGTTCAAAGCAGATTCTAGCATCAGACTGCTCACTAGTTCCACTGTTCACCAGCCAAGTGAATTGGGCAACTTACTGAACCACTCTGGGCCTTTGTTTCCTCATCTGTGAAATGGGAATGATTTTACTGATTCCTTCTTAGGGTTGTTGTAAGAGTTAAATGAGTGATACCTATAGAGAGATTGAGTACTGGGTAGAGCTAAGCACTAGATAGTCTTGGAGTTATCACTCTCCATCTCCTACCACATGGGCCCAACCTCCCCTTAGCTGTTGCCTTTTTCTTCTTAACTTATTTTATGAATAGTAGTTCAATGACCACTGTTTACTCTCTGAATAACCCTAGAGATCTCACCTGTCGTCCCCAGTTGGCTTACTTGAATATTTCCTCCAAACAGATCTGTTTTCTTTTTCAAGGAATTCTGAGAGATAAAAAATGCCATATGTTAATCACTATTTGAGGCATCTATGGTAGATGCAAGAGATGGTGGAATATGAGCCTGAGTGGAGTAGAGTATGTTCACTGGGAGCATTAGGGGATGTGATGGGAAAGATAGGTTGAGCCCGCTGGCCATTTAAAGGATCAGTAGGCTGTTTTTTCAGCACATCTCCCCATATCCGTTGTGTTTGACACCAGCCTCCACGCTGTGGATGCCTAGTCACACTGACCAGCCCATGGAGGGGAGAGTGAGCTTCCACACACTCTTCAAAGCACTTCCTAGGATGGCAGCTGCTGCTTCTCACCTATAAGGCTGCATCTAGAAGACAAGTTGGCGGATGTGAACTGAGAGATTAATTGGGCTTAGGTCAAAAGTGGAGATTCAGAAATAATTGTTTTATTTTAAAAAATATTTTATTTATTTATTTGACACAGAAAGAGAGAGAGAGAGAAAGCCACAAGTATGCGGAGCAGAGGGCAGAGAGAGAGGGAGAAGCAAGCTCTCCGCTGAGCAAGGAGCCCAATGTGGGGCTCAGTCCCAGGACCCTGAGATCATGACCTGAGCTGAAGGCAGATACTTAACTGACTGAGCCACCCAGGCGCCCCCAGAAACAAAATTTTAGATACAGGAGCCTTCGATAAGTATAGACAAAAACAAAGAGACACCCAGCCCATATGGGTCCCAGGCATGCCATAGGCCTGAAGGCTCTTGTAAGATCTCCCAGACCCTTGGGGGCAGAATTTGAATGGCTGCAGCCCTGTTTTTGTCTTCAGTGAGGTGGGACAAGATAATCAGCTTTAGCAAATGGGAAATTTCCACTGTGTGGTGTTAGCACTTTCCGCTCCAGAAATCAAACAGACTAAAAGCAGAGGGTGTCTTGGCCCTGAGTGACCAACCGAGCTCCCCTGGTCAGTTCTCTACCCCATTAGTTCATCTGTGACCTTCTCTAGAGCAAATAGCTTCTAGCTGGTCACCTCTGGAACAAAGAGATGTTGAATGGGGATTAAAAAAATATCTGGGGGTTTTCTTCGAGGGGAAGTCAATGAGTCAATGCTTTATTTTACCATAAATGTTTATAAGCAAACCTAGATATGCATAGCGTCTTGAATCTCCTCCCACAACTATTTCCTATTTGTTCCCAGAAAAATTCCAACGCCAGATTTTGTCATAGCAACCAGAGGCAAATATCAAGACATCAAGAAGGAGCAAATTCTGGAAAGGGTTTCCCTCCAGTGTGGCTTGAGTCTCTCTAAGGCAACCAATATCTGCACGAAGCCCTTTAAGAACCGCAGTGCTGGCCCCATGGTTTCTCAGGGGGGAATCCCGTGGAGCCCAGCTTTGCTGACTTGCAAGACCCACCAGGAAGTGCACCCCTCCGTTTGCAGGGCCAGGTATGGAAAAGCTGACTCGCTAGCTCCTCAGGCTTTGTACCTGTTGTGTGTTGATCTTTATTTTTGTATGTCAAGTTTTCGAGATTAAGTGTCTTGGATTATTATTATTCCATCACGCACTTTCTGGGAGGATTTTAATAAACAAGCATCTTGCGTATTTCCTAAACTGTCCCCTCAAATGCTTTCTGGAAGAAGGCAGGGTGTGTATGAATGAGCAAGCAAAAGAAGACAGAAGAGGCTCCTGATACCTGCTCCCCATGTTCCTCGGACTGCTTCTTCTTTCTTTGTTGTTCTCATGGCGGTGCTCTGAGGTCAGACTCCTTGCCTGTAGGTAAAGTCATCTCTGGTTTTGCCACAATGCAGCCTTCTTGCTGAAAGCAACTTTGAGTTTGGGATCAGTTATATTAGGTGTCGGTTCTGAGTAGCGGTCTGTTGGCAGCTGCTTAACAGCTGGCTTTCCGAAATAAAGAAATAGAATCGCCTTGCTTTGTAGAGTGTGCTGATGTCCGCGGTGTAAATACGCCCCCCATGGCCAATTTCAAGCTGCTCAAGTTCACTTACGAATAGGGAACTGGAAAGAGATGCACACAGCTGACTCCGGGGAGCCGGCTGCCTCGTGGTGCTGATTCTGTGGACCGCACTGGGGTTCTCAGGCTCAGGGCGACGACACTTTGGGCTGGGTAATTCTTGGTTGTCGGAGGCTGTCCTGTGCATTGCGGGATGTTTAGCAGCATCTCTGCCTTCTACCTACTAGAAGATAAAAGGAGCCCCTTTCTGCCCCCAGTTATGTCTCCCCCCAGACATTGCCAAATGTACCCCGAGGGGCAAAATCGACCCCCAGCTCCAGGCCAGTCTGCATAGATGGTGTTCGGAAGGTCCATTCAGCAGATCGTAGGCTCTCACCAGCTGTCCTCCATGGACCATCCTTACCATGCTCCTGAAGAGGTTCTCTCTCGGCATTTTGTGTGGTATTTAAAAAATCAGAGTAGACTTCCTTGAAGAGTCTTAAGATAGTCATGAATTCTTGAATGACTTGATACCTTAATTCTTCATGACATGAAATATTCATGACATGAAGAATTAAGGTATCAAGTCAAAGTGTGACCACTAGGGGAGAATCAAGGTAATTCATGCACTGGATTCCAGAACAGAATAGATGTTTATAATGGACAGTAGAGGTCCCCTAGTCCAGGCTTTACTTGGTATGGATGAGAAATGAGACTCAGGTGAGGAATGACTTGTCTACGGTCAAAGCAAGCCCAAAGTAGGTGTACTTGGAAGAGTCACTGGGTGGTATGGTAAGTGCCTCTGAGACATACTGGGAATTGAGACTGAGGCCAGATTGCAAATATGAGTGTTGTGTAGGCTTTACAATGTCAGGTTTTCATGGCCATTTTTGACATCTCTCTGTTCCAAACCTCCCCCTGCCCTGAAACGTCTGCTCATGAAAACCATATTATAATGAGGGACTTCTGTTTCAGGCAGAATGATTCCCATCAGCTTCAGAAGTGGGTAGTTGATTCAGATGTTCTATTCAGGAGGGTCAGACTGCTTGTCATTAGAGAACAAATGTTGAAGATTGTCACTGATTTCTCTCTCCTTCCTTCCACATCTGTGCTGGGCCTTCTCATTGATGAAGCATCTTCATGCCAGGCTCAAAGGGATTTCAGGAAAGAAATTATGGAAGAAATGGACTTCCAGTAAAAAAGTTAAGACCACAAGATTAACATGATAAGAACTAGGAAAATCCCTCCTGGTTAACATTGTGAGCGTGTTTTCAATGCACAGAGGTGCCCAGTCAGAAAGGGAGTTTTAGGGAGGGATGATTTTCATCAGTGGCGTTCCTTGGCTTTGAACTTATAGTGAAATTAAGGCAATCATAGACTAGTAAGTCAGTATGCTCCAAGTGCCAATAAATTGAGCTTAACGAGGACAGCAAGTCTGCTTTTATTAGGAGATTGAATAAAAGCGAAAGGAGTGCTTTGAATCACGGATCTCTAAAAACACATCGACATTTGAAAAGAATTACGATCTCGTGATTGTGTGTGGAATAATTCATCACTTCACTCCCGATTAGTTTGTTACAATATGATGTATTGGGTTCTCAAGAAAATTTCCCATAACCAGCGTTTACTGTCATTACCTCATGTGTCTCACAGTGGCCTTTGTTGCACCGCTCCCCCCTCCCCCCCACCAGGTCCACAGTGATCATGCATACCAACCCCACGGGGTTACCTGACACCGGTCCTCCAAGTCTGTTTGGGCAATGTGAGCCCTTGGGATTTTTGCTTTCTTTTCCCAGAGGACAGTTCAGCCTCAACATCTGAATCTAAAGGGGTCAACGATATAGGAGCGGTAGTGGTGGATAAGGGTAAGAGGCGGGGGTGTTTTGGATTGTGGGCAGCATTTGATACAACTCTGAATAACACTCCCTGCTCAGGGCTGTTTAGGCCACACAGCTCTACCAGGAAAGGCCTCGTGGGCGATGGGAAATATTTTTCTTTCTTTGGCATGGATTATGAATTGATCTAATCTTGTTACTTCTTAAGAAGCCATCTATTCAGCAATGAATGATTTTTTAAAAAGATTTTATGTATTTGTTTATTAGAGAGAGAGAGAGAGAGAGAGAGAGCTCACACAGAGGGAGAAGCAGGCTCCCCACAGAGCAGGGACCCTGATGTGAGGCTCGATCCCAGGACCCTGGGATCATGACCTGAGCCAAAGGCAGACACTTAACTGACTGAGCCACCCAGATGCTCCTAATGATTTTTTTTTAAGCAGTTAGCACTTCACTGTATAGTCTTTTGGAAATATTTTATATGTACATTGTCAGGAACTTTTCAAAAGGCTCATTGTATATCTTGCCAAATTACTGTCCAGAGGAACATGCCCATATACACTCCTACCTACTATATAGGAACAACTTGATTATTGTAAAGAAAAAGTCAGTATGTTGAGCAGTAATATCTCATTTTTTATTGGAATTAATATAATTCTAATGAGATTGACTACTATTTTGCATGTTGATTTTTTTATTAGGACTTTATATTTTTAGACCAGTTTTAGGTTCACAAAAATGACAAGAAGGTGCAGAGATTTTGCATGTACCCTCATCCCAAAATGTGCATAGTTCCTCCATTACCAACGTCTACTATTAGAGTATTACATTTGTTATAATTGCTGTACTTACATACAGGATCTGCAGTTTACAGCTCATTCTCGGTAGTGTGTAATCTATAGATTTGGACAAATGTATAATGACATGTAACCATCATTCTGGTATTAATACAGAGTGAAAAAGGTAGTAGCAATAGCTTCCAGTTCCAAGGAAATGTCCTATTAACCTTCATAAGCCCTAGGAACTAGGGGGTGCAAAACTGAGGAGAAAATAGAATAAAGAATTTGATGTATAGTATTTGCCCTTGAGCCAACATCTGACACTTCCAGGGCTTAATACTGCACTTTTGCAATGTTACCCATGCTACAAGACTGTAACCAAGAGATGTCAAAATATGAACAACCCTGGTCATTGGAAATAGCAGTACCAAACAGCTGTCTTGCTAGACTATTCCTTCTAAAGATTCACTTGTGCCAACTTCTTGTCTTTGTCATATGATCCTTCTTGGCTCTGCAACACACATGTGAAAAGTAAAGAGAGCATGCCTTTGGATTTCATTTCGAAAAATGGAGAATATACAATTAATTCTTGGATTTTTAAAGTATTAATGCTATTCCCCACATGTATTCATAGCCATATGTAGAAATAGATTTAAAGAATGGTGTGTACATGTACATGGCTTCTCACAATCAAGTGGTTAAAACTAATGGGCTTCAAGTTGGATTTTGGGGGTTGACTGGACCCATGGGCTAGGATCTGGTCCTCACTTAGAGACTGAATACCTTGCTTTAGTCCATTTGTTGAGAACTAAATCATCTATACCCATAAACCTATTTTATTCACCAGAACGATTTACTGGATGATGAGCTGCTTGGTGACAGAACTCATAGCTTATTTTGTAACCTCAGTGCCTAACATGGTGCCAGGCATGTAATAAGTTCTTTTTAAAAAAATTATCTAATAGCTTTATTGAAGTGGAAGTGATATAGAATAAACTGCATATTTTAAAAATTTTCCATTTGATAAGTTTGGGTATATATATATATATATATATATATATATATATACACTCATGAAACCATCACCACACCCAAGATAATGAACATGTCCATTGCTCCCGGTGCTTCCTTTATAATTCTTCTTCCCTTCCTCCCACTGTTCCAGACAATCAAGTTTGTGCTTTCCATTACTCTAGATTAGTTTACATTTTCTAGAATTTTATATACATGGAATCATATAACATGTACTCTATTTTTTGTGGTCTGGCTGTTTTCAATCAGCATAATCATTTTGAGATTCGTTGAAGTTGTTCCATATATTAATAATTTGTTCCTTTTTATTACTGAATAGTATTCCATTGTATGAATCATAATTGGCACTAAGCAAATGTTTGTAGCATTACATTGACTTGAAAATTAATTTTTAAAAATATAATTGGGGGAAGAGTGGATAATAGGGATAGCACTATTTCTGTTGAATAAGTTTGCTTAGGAAGTCAGAACAGAAATCAGGAGGTGATTTGGCATGGTAGAAACTTTTATTATCATCCAATATCTGTTTTCCCTCCTTTCATAGTGATGGAATGACAGATTTGGCTGGGCACAGAATTGTCTGGAATAAAGACTACATTTCCCAGCCTCCTGTGCAACTAAGTGTGGCCATATTACTAAGTTATGACCAATATGATGTAAACAGAAGGGGTATATGAGACTCGAAAAAGTCTTCTGAAAGGAAGGCGAATTTCCTTCTCCTCTTCTTCCTCCTTCCCGCTATCTGAAAGACAGTCATAGTGTCTAGAGCTCTAGCAGCCATTTTGGATCAGAAGGGGTCTTGAAAATGGAAGCCACTCAAGGTAGAGCAATATGTAGAAGAAGCTTGGATCCCTGAAATTGTAGAGTGCTGTGTCTGCCCTGGGCTAACTAACTTCAGACTGTGAGAGAGAGATATTTTGATCTTGTTAAAGCTTTTAAAAGTCTCTTTTGTGATTTACATTTTTTACAGCCAAAACACCTACCTGCTACAGTTAGTAGAGATAGAGTTTGAACAAGAGGGAGTTTGATGTTGTGGAAGGGTCATTTAAGCCACGCTAATGTGCCTATCTTCACTCTAAGGATTTTTCTGGGTAGAAACATGGCATCAGCTATTGGACTCTCTCTTGGTGAGTTCTGGAAAAACACTGTCAAACCCTTGTGAACCATCCTCCTTTTCCCCACCACGCAACTCACTCCCATCAATACATATCCATCGGTAACAGTTTACGACTTTTCAAAATTATAACTCATTCTACATTTATTTACTTTTCACTTGGCGGGTCTCCAGTGAGACATGAGGTTAGCTAATCTCATTAAATTTTTTTTTTTTTTTTTTTTTTTTTTTTTTTTTACAAATCATACGTATGGTGGCTTATTGGAGAATGCTTTCTATAGATGTCTAGTCTCATTTATCAAGTATGAATTCTTGTTGTGTTTAATTCCCAGTGATGGTTTGGCTTGCAACTTTTTTTTTTTTTAAACATTTGAGATATTTAAACATACAGAAAAGAGTGTATGTCCAGATGTCATCTATCTGGCAAACATGACTGAAGAACAGTAGCTGTCACTGTATTTATTGACTTAGCAGCAGAAGCTTTTCTTCAAATGGCTCTGTATGCAGAACTCCATTACATAAAACCTCTATCAGAGCTTCTCTGGTTGAAGTGGGAGTGGAGGACTTGGAGCCCTGCTGAGTAAACATCCCTCTTGCCGGTCCCATCCCTCTACCACGAGGGTCCCTGAGATGTGCTCACAGAGCAGGAAGGACCTGTGAAGGTGGCTGAAAACCAAAGATTTAGAATATGTTCAAGATCCAGGAAGCAAGCTCAGTGGTATTCGGATCTCTGTGCTCTTATTCTACCCACAGTTATAGTGAGCTTTGTAATCTGGTTTCCCAGTCATAGAAGTGCAGAAGAAGAGCTCAGAGGCAGAGACAGTTAACTAGACATGACTGTGGCCAACAGTGAGACCAATGATAGGAGGCAAGGATGTTTTAAAAAGAGAAACACAGGGAATTAAAAAACACTTTCTGAGGTCATTTGGGGTAAATGTCATCTTCCTAATATATTTCAGAGGGTCACAGAGGCATGTTTTTATATATTTGTATATGCACGTGTATATTTATATGTATATATATGTGTATATGTGTGTATTTATATGTATGTATATATGCATGTGTGTTTGTATATATTTATATATGTGTGTATATAATATACATATGTATTATATACATGTATGTGTGTGTATATATATATGTGTGTATTTATATAGATTTAGTGGGAGTGGGTGTAAAGTAATATTGAGTATATCCTATGTACATATATATACACAGTATTTTGTTTGGAGTTTATGGAAATGACCCTGAGAAAAACAGCCTCCCTTATCTTTTCTATTTTACATTTGCTTTAATAGTAACAACAGTAATACTTACTGAGATGATTATTATGTGCCAGGTACATGAGTGTTTTATCTAGTTGACTTATTTAACCCTCACCACTATTTTGTGAAGTAGGAACAGTCCCCAGAGACACAGAGATGTCAGTTCCCTTACCCAGTGTCACACAGTGGGCGTGTGGTGGAGCTGGGATTCAAACCCAGGCAACTTGGCCCCGGGGCCCATGTTCTTAATATGTGCCCATATCTTAGGATAATTTCCAGTCTTTAAATAATAAAGTGCAAACATCTTGTAGCTAGCAAGTTTTTCAGTTGTCTGGAAAACCCATCTATCCAAATACCTGGAAAACTTGTCCTCCAACAATACCAGGTAAATGAAAGAACAAATTAAATGGGAACAGGAGCACAGGCCTCCTCATGTTCTATCTCAAGAGCTCCCTCTGCCGTGGGGCTTCTCAGAGGCCCACAGAGAGGCAGACCAACCTGAGCAGGTCTGAGTCACCAGGAAATACCCCAGGGGTGGACTTGACAATGGAAATGAAACCCATGGACCCAACCACCTGCACTGTGGTTACGTTTCATTTACAGTATTGTCATCTTCCTAGTGGCTCAAGGGGTATTTTGAGGTTGACATGGAGACATGTGTTTTTTAGAGGTATTTCCTTTCTGGCCTGTGTTTCTACATTGTGGTGGAAGAATCAGAGGCTCCCACTTCAAAAGTGAATCCTGTTGCAGGTTATGAAAGTGCCAAGACATGGGGGGCGGGCAGGTCAGCACGTGTCCGCTCAGGCGCTGGCATTGGCCTGACTTCGCGTCCAGCCTCGGTTGTTGTTCTTTGTGCTCTGAGATGCAGGAATTACATTGGCTCTTCCTGTGGCTAAGTTTGTAGGGGTGGATTTATCCCACCTTCCTGGGATAGAACACCAGCGCAAGGGGTGCTTCTGATTGTAAAGGGTCTATCCATTCCCAAGGAGACTCAGGAGTTATTTTCTTATAGGGCTGCTACCTTAGTGGGTGCAGGCTGCCATAACAAGATGGGCCAGTGGCTTAAACAATAAACCTTTGCTTTTCACAGGTCTGCAGGTTGCAAGTCACGTTGGAGTGGCGGCTCAGTTGGGTTCTAGCAGGGGCCCTCTTCCTGGTTTACAGACGGCAGCCTTCTTACTGTATCCTCACGTGGCAGAGAGATCATTTCTCTCACGTTTCCTTTCATAAGGGCACGAATCCCACCATGAGGGCTCCACCCTGGTGACTTAATTACCTCTCAAACACCCCCCTCCAAATACTGTCATGCTGACGAATAGGGTTTCAATATATGAATTTTGAGGGTATGCAAACATTCAGTCCATAATAGGTAGAGTGTTCATTTATGATACGCTTTCCCCCTTGGTGATATTTTCGTGGTGGTTGTAAACAGGTGAGTCGTGCACAGTGTATCTCACACACACACACATACACGTGGTCCATCAGCCAGGCTTTAAAGCAATTCATTTTCAGGTGCCTGTGTGGCTCGGTTAGTTTAGCGTCTGCCTTCGGCCCAGGTCATGATCTCAGGGTCCCGGGATCAAGCCCCACATCAGGCTCTCTGCTCAGCAGGGAGTCTGCTTCTCTCTCTCCCTCTACCCCTTCCCCTGCTTGTGCTTTTCTTTCTCATTCTCTCTCTCTCTCTCAAATAAATACATAAATAAATAGATTATTTAAGAAAATAAAGAAATTCATTTTCTTTTTGTTTCAAGAAGATAAGTCAAAATAAAGCAAATAAAAAGGCTTAGCACATTTACTTAACTGTTACCAAAATCAGATTTCTGGCAATGTTAATCACACCATATTCTTTCAAGCCGATCCCACTTAATCGCCCCTTCCCCACACTTGCTGCCTATTTATCTCACAAATCTCCTATTTATCTCACTAATGTCAGGTTCTGTGTAGCCACTTTTGTGCTGTTTCTAAACACCGAACACACCTCTATTACAGAACACATCCCATGAAGTAGTTAATTTCTTGTTGTATATCCATAGCACTCGTCTTGAGTTTCATGAAGGCAGGGCTCATAACTTATGTAGCACCATACTCTTGTATGGGTGTGCAGAACTCTAAGATTCCTTAGGCCCCTAAGCTTCCCACCTCCCCGGTATACACACCTTATGTAATTCCCCCTCCCTGAATGTGAATGGGACCTATGAATATGAAGGATGTCACGCCCCTGATTAGGTTACATTATACGGCTAAGAAAAAGGATTTTGCAGATCTAATGAAGTTTCCATATCAGTCAATTTTGGGTTAACCCTAATAGAGAGTATACTGGTGGGCCTGCCTTAACTCGGTGAAAAGATCTTTAAACCTGCCTACACCTTCCCAAAGGAAAAGATTCTTCCACTGGCTTTGAAGAAGCAAGCATCCACATTTTAAGAACATGGGTCCACAAGGCAAGGACCTGAGGGTGGCCTCTAGGAGTTGAGAGCAGTTCATGGCCAACAGCTATCAAAAATATGGGGAGCTCAGCCATAGAGCCACAAGGAAGTGAATTCTGCCAACAAGTCAAAGGGACTTGGAAGTAGATTTTTCCTCAGTCAAGCCTCCGGATGGGAATGTAGCCCGGCTGACACCTTAATTGCAACCTTATGAGAGCCTGAGCAGAGATGCAGTTGAGCCATGTACAGACTCCTGACCCATGGAAACTATGAGATAGTAAATGTATGTTGTTTTAAGCCACCGAAGTTGTGGTAATTTGTTATGCAACAATAGAAAACTAATACAGTAGGCATTTCTTAAACGTTTGTTGGATTTAATCAGGGAATAGAACATTTAAAGTGAATCTCTGCTAAAGTTTTGGCTGATTTTAAGAATGGAGACGTCTTAAAGAATTGCTGTCTTCTTATGGGTCTTCTGCCCATCCAATCAACTTCACATATGTCCAGGGTTTTCATACATACCAACTTCTGATTGTCTGGAAATAGGAAGTGAGAGTCTCTCCAGGCATCGTTCAGCATTCTTGGGAGATAGAATGGCTAAAAATTGATGTTGAAATGAGACCACCATCATTTTTCAGTCTGCTCACTATGTACAGAGCTCAGGATGATTAGAAAATGTAAAACACATGTGAGTGGCTCAAACCCCTTTAGTTAAATCACATTTACATAGATCAGTTTTCCCAAAGGACATAAGTGAGCTGAACTTAAGCAATTAAAAAAAAACAAACCCCAAACTAGAACCTTTTGCTAAAGCCAAAAAACATGGATGAGTTAAACCATATCAGATGTAATGGTTTGTTTTGAGAAGTGTTTGGTCTGTTGTCTATGTGTATGTGTGTGTGTGTTTCAGGCAGATAGAAAAACAGACCTTGCAAGATCTTTGAATGCCAAGGTAGAAACCCAGTATACAGGATTTAATTCCACCAAAGTCGTTGATACCATCAGGATCACTGGTGACCTGGGTCAAGGACGTGCTGCTGGCTCTCCATTACATTCCAGAAACACTCTAGGGGCCGTGGCAACAGAGGGACTGTGACTGTGGCTGAAAACAAAATCGGACTCAACCTTGGCCTTGGTGATCCAACCAGAGCGAGTTCCTAGGACCTTGACATACCACCTCAGGGGGATTCTCCTTGCTCTTCTGCCGAGTGGAAAATAAGAAACTTTCTGGTCATGGAGGGTCCTATTGCCAACATTTCCAATTCCATTTGCCATTAGCTCAATGTAGCTTCCTATTTCTAAGGGAAGAGTCTGAAAGAGCCTTTTGAAGGCCTCACAGACAGTCTCAGAAGGCTTCATGGGCAGCAAACAACTCCTAGCAAACTACAATTTGATGAGTTAAGTGTAAATGGATCAGAGACATATGGATTACATTTTTGGGGAAATACACATGAGCTTACGATGTAAAGCGGGGCAGTGGGGGTGGGGCTGGGGTGGAGAAGGGAATGCTTGGAAAAATGTGGTTTGGGTCCTGCCAATTGCAAAATGTTTGAAACAAATAATCTGAGATGTTTTGCCCAACCTAGAGCGCGGCTGGATTCATCCTTTCCTTCTGTTTACGTGCCATTTTCAGACACGGCATACATGCCAATGCTAGTTTGGGTCTTGGGTAGATTTTTTTAAAATGCAGTTATTTTGAAAGATATTGCGTGTGTAGCTTCTGAGTGTGAAGGATGGAGTGGTGTTGGTGAAGAGATGGGCTTTAAGAACTATCTCTCTGCCTCTGGGTCAAACTATCCCCAAGCCGCTCTAGTGTATTTTACTTGCAGAAGTTCCAAGTCCAGGCTGAGCTGGGGGGGAGTATGGCAGCTTGAGAAAGTTGCTTAACCTCAGTCTCCCCACCTGTAAAGTGGGGATGATAGTACCTACCCCAGGGCCCGTGGGGATTGAGATGCTGTGCAGTGTGGTGTTGAGAGTGTGGAGGCACGTTCCGAGGATTCCATCCCAGCTCTGATACTGGGATGAACTTGGGCAAGTTCTTCCGCCTCTTTGTGCCTCAGTTCCTTCATCTGTATGATGGGGGAGATGTTAACATCCACCACATAGGGTTGCCTTGAGAATTAAGAGTTACTACATGTAAAGAACTTGGCACAGTGTGGGGCACATAATAAGAGTTGGTTAGATGTTAACAATTGCTTTTGTTGATTTCTCGTGTTCCGTTAAGCCTTTAGATATTGTAGAAAATAAGTCAGCTTAACCTTGAGGCGGAGGACAAGGGCAGCGCCTTACTCCAGCTGCAGGGGTCTCCTTCAGCTTATGTTCCTTTCCTTACTACTTCAATGTGTAGATGATTCTCTACTTGTTTCAACCCCAGATAAGAAGCTGGTGAAGTTTTCTGTCTAAAATTAGCCTCTTTTGGGGTGCCTGGGTGGCTCAGTGGGTTAAAGCCTCTGCCTTCGGCTGGGGTCATGATCCCAGGGTCCTGGGATCGAGCCCCACATCAGGGTCTCTGCTCAGCAGGGAGCCTGCTTCCTCCTCTCTCTCTCTGCCTGCCTCTCTGCCTACTTGTGATTTTTTTGTCTGTCAAATAAATAAATAAAATCTTAAAAAAAAATTAGCCTCTTTTTTTTTTTCCCCTTCATTCTGGGGAGGATCCTTTTCTCTCTTCTGCTTTACCACCATCTAGCCCCTAGAGTCACTTAATTCAAGAGCCCACCTAAGTCCCACTGGAGTGTGAGGGAATTCCGGGGCTGAAATGGGAGAAAATCAGGAGTCTAGTGTTGTACTGGTTTAATGCATTGCTTCTTCTTGCACTTGAAGGTGAACTGGGGGAAACAGTAAAAAGATAATAGAGGTTTTGAGTGTGGAGCTTGGGGATTAGTAAGTGTAAAAGTTTCCAGATGCTTCCAGTGTGCGGCGAGGGCTGAGAACCATTCTAGCTAGAGCATAGAGTGGGCTTTGCTGGTGCTTCCCACGGTCAGTTCGGACCCTCACCCCTTTGAGCTTACTGGCCCTTCCTTTGAAGGCCTGGTAGGATTTCTGTCCTCTAGATCGCTGACCTTCATGCCATGAGCAAGCTTTCCTCTGGGGCTCTGGCCTTGAGGTCTGCAGAAGCAGAGCCACTTGGGCTCTGAACCCCAGGCTGGCTTTGGGTCAGAGCTGCCACCCCAGGTGGTTGGTTCCCCACCCACCCCAGCTCTGCTCTGAGGGTCTTGTTGGAATCCACGCCTTCCTCTGCCACTCCCCTCTCGTTCAGCACAGTTTTGCCTCCTCTGTTTTCTTCACTGACCACCATCCTCTTTTGCTCTGTCGCCTGTGGTTTCTGAGGCTGCAGAGTGCCCATGAAGGAAGAAGGGATTGGGAGCTTGACCTGCATTTAAGCCTCTCCCTGGCTACTGACAACTGACTTAATCTCTCTGGGCCTCAATTCCTCATTTGTCAAGTAGAATCATCGTACCTAGATGATTGTTCGGCTGTGAAAGTTACGGGAGATGGAAGAGGGGTGACGGTTATGCTGGTGGTGGCAAGGCAAGGCTGTGGGAGGAGGGGTGCTGGCGGTGGGGATTGGGGTGGTGGTGGGGATGGGGACCATGACAATGGTGCTGGTGGGGATGGGGTGGCGGCAGCCATGTCGGTCATTTGGAGGGCCATAGAGGTGGTGGTGATGAGCGTTTGGTGGAGAAAGAGTTTAATCAAGAAAGCAAAAGCTTGGAGGAAGTAGCAGTGTTCTGCTCAGAGGAACCACATGGGAAGCCAAGACAGAAGGATCTTTGTGTGCATTTGCTGAGCCAATGGGAGTAGCTGCTCATATCAGTTGGCGTTTGGTGAAGAAAGCAGAGCTCCTCTGGGTGACATGGAGTAAGGGCTTTTATATAAAGATTAGGCTTACCTAAGAGTAGAGCTAGTGGAAAAGTCTATGCAAGGCTGTTGCCTCTGTGTCTGATGTTGAGCCTGAAGCTTCTATAGCTCAGCAGGGTCTGCACGTGGGGTGGAAAGTTGGATGTGATGTTGGGGGGAGAGCAAGAACAAACTGGAACTTGCATCTGACTCTTGCCGCCTCCGGTCTTAACAACACAGGTGGCCTGCAGGACAAGTGGACACCCATCGTCACGGAGGCATGCGTGCACCTGGCTCAGGACTCAGAGAAGCTACAGGAGACCTGGTGGACAGTGGAGATGCTGTGGACCCAGCCAGTGCCCACCCCACTGAGGTCAGCCAGGGGGTCTGAGCCAGCGTGTGCAGGCCGCTGCTCTGCCCGGCACCCTAATCCGACCTCCAGAGCATAAGAGTTGCTACTTCATGCTGACTTCCAGAGGCCACGCGGATCTTCTTGTTGCCTGCCTGAGTTCGGAGCCAGAGAGGGAAGAAGCATGGGGACATTGTTTGGTTCCTGTGACACAGGACATGATCACCACCACAGTGGGAGCTCCATGCTGCTTAGATGGAGTAAAAGCTTCAGAACCCAGAGTGGCGTGTGTGTGACACTCAGCTTTAACATTTGAAGCTTAGAGAGGCAAGGATAATGACAGCCGCGCTGAGAAGCCGCTGGACACTGGACCACAGAGCCCTTTCCACTCTCAGGTCATGGAATGGCCTGGCCATTTTGTCTCATTCCCCAGAAGCTGGGCTTTTTTGGCCCCCTAAGCATGGGGGGCTTACATCTCTTACACCAATCCTCGACTTGGCAAACAGAGTCTGTGTTAGGCTGGAAACACCTGTCCCTCTTTGGGATTGTGGTGTGCCTCTGACTTTACCCCACTGGTGAAGGCTCCTTAAAAGACTCTTTTCGGGGCACCTGAGTGGCTCAGTGGATTGGGCCTCTGCTTTCGGCTCAGGTCGTGGTCCTGGGGTCCTGGGATCGAGCCCCACATCGAGCTCTCTGCTCAGCAGGAGGCCTGCTTCCTCCTCTCTCTCTGCCTACTTGTGATCTCTCTCTGTCAAATAAATAAATAAAAATGGAAAAAAAATTTAAATGACTCTTTTTGCGGCATTCAGCCTTCTCTCTGTTTCTGGCACCGATTCCTGCTAAAGCTTCTAGTCAGACCTACAGGTCTCTTTGGTGGCCAACCAGCACTCTCAAGTGCTCAGAATTAGTCTTGGGAAAGCTTCAAGCCTCTTCTAACACTCTGGCTTCTGAAGCCTTCATTTACCAACATATAATTATGATACCATTTTTATTCTTTAATTTGAGAATTGTCTTCATCAAAGATACCTTTAAAATTTAACTCAACCACGTTCTCTCATTTTGTCTGCCACTGCTCTACCCTATGTCAAATCATGGATGGGCAGCCAGGAGCAGAAGGAGTTGGTTTTGAGTTCTGCAGTGTGAAATGAGTAGTCTGAGATGTGGTAGTCAGAACTGTGTTCGCCTCTCCCTCTTTTTCTTACTTACTAGGCTACCTGGTGTGTGAACATTTTCTCCACCTGCAAGCAATTTACACAAATTGTAAACTGTGTAACTGTTGTAATCTCTGTAACTATGACTAGAGACTGGAAAATGACCCGTTGTCATCACATGTGAAACCTCATAGGAGAGGTCCTCTCACCTGTGGCCTCCTGCCTGATACTTCTCAGATGGTAGACAAGTTGTTGTAAGTATATGCATCTCAGTTTTCTTATCTGCAAAGTAATGAGTTGCCTCAAAACGCATGCCATGTTCTTGGAGGCCCCCGGGGTTGCCAGAGGACTCACTGGGGCCTTGGGGGTGGGGAAGGGCATGGGGTCTAGGCTTCCTTCATTCCTCATTCAATTAGTAAAGAATCACCTATGTCTATTTTATATATTTGATTTCTGTGATAGATTGGATTATTGGTCAGTCAGTAATCATTCCCTCCCCTGTCTTCCTTGGAACAGACCACACTCTCCTCTCCTGCTGACTTTGGGCTTGGCCATGTGATTTACCATGACCAATGGAATGGGGGAGGAAGTGACATGAACTGAGGTTTTAAATGTGCTTGCCAGATTTGTCTTGCCTTTTGTGTTCTTCCATTTACTAGGCAAATGGGCCCAGAGGTAGCAACTGGTCTAGAAAGAATGAGAGATGTGTATGGCAGACCCAAAACTGACCCATAGCCTAAGGTCCACCTAGACCAGCTTATCTTCAACCAGTTGATCTGTAGGCTTGAGAATAAATGTTAAAAGCATTCTATTTTAGGGATTGGTTTGTTACACAGGATTATTATAATCATAGCTAATAGTTTACAAATAGGTTTTAATCAATAATCAAATTCTTTGGTTTAAAAAAAGTTTGAAAAGCTCTGGCTTGGCTGATTTTTCAGCTCTCTTGTCCAGTTCTAACATCCTAAGTTTCATTTTCTGTGTGTATATAAGAGAGACACAGAGAGGGAGAAAGAGTTTTAGAAACAAAAGTCTCATGGAAAGAAAGAAAGAGAAACTATAAGTTTTTCTTTCTGGGGGAAGGGATGGCTATCAGGGAACAGGGAGCAGAGATGGGCAGATACACAGTTAAAGTGTGTTTTATTTCTCTGAGTCTTCAAGTAAGCAGATTTCACCCCCGGTATTATTTTGCGCTGTTTTGTCCATTTTTGTATTCCATCTGCACAACCTCTGAAATTCCAGGAAGAAGGTAGAAGCATAACATTGCACATAGCCCTGGGTTGTGCTCTGTTTATTTCATGATGGACCGTTCACTTGGACTTAACCTCCAACTGACCTTTCTGACTCCAGACAAGACAGCAAAGCTTTGTTAACAGATTCAAAATCATACTTTAAAGGAACAGAAATAGCTTACTTCCTTGGCGAAAGATACTTTCCATTCTCATTATTTGTGTCTGTGGTCACAGGGAGATAATTTTTAGGGATTCTTAGACAACTTTACTACTGAGGTGCGTGCATCATTTCCCTGGGGTCTCAGACCATTGGCACCCCACCTCAAACTCTGGGTCTATGAGCTGCAGGGTGGAGGGAGGGGGAAGGTCTTAGGCTATTTTTTTTTTAAAGATTTTATTTATTTATTTGACAGACAGATCACAAGTAGGCAGAGAGGCAGGCAGAGAGAGAGAGACGGGGAAGCAGACTCCCTGCTGGGCAGAGAGCCTGATGCGGAGCTTGATCCCAGGACCCTGGGATCAGGACCTGAGCCGAAGGCAGAGGCTTTAACCCGCTGAGCCACCCAGGTGCCCCTTTTAGGCTATTTTTAAGCCCATTTTGCTTCAGCCCTTTGTGACATGGTTGCATTTTAAAGTTTTGAGAACATGTCAAATGTAAATAAAAAACCATCCTCCAAAGTCAAGAATAAGGGATATGTGGATGCCCTCTGTTCGAATGTATAATTAAAGTGTTACCATATCATGTTAGAGGGTAGGTAACCTCTGCAAGGATGAATGACATTTTGGGTCAGATCATTGGGAGATGGTTCCAGTCCCCAGAGAGAGACTTCTGGGGTTCGTGAGGCCTGCATGAAGCAGACTAGGCTTTGTCTGCAGCAGGGGCTGGGTTTGAGGCCATCTCTGCCATCAGCCCATGCTCAGGTTGTGTCTTACACTGATGGCCATCTGATTTGAGGGTATCGAATGAGTTGCCTGCTTGTTTATACTGGAGTGAACGCCTTTGAGGACAACAGGAATGGCTTAATATTTTATAGCCAGAATTTGGTACTGCCTATACAGAGGGAATTCTGCTGTCTTGCTCTGGGGGAACTGAGTATATGAACCACAGTGCCATGTGTGGAGAAGATGGCTCTGGGAGATGATTTAATGTAGGTTGGTTAATGAGTGTCTAGCAAAAAATGTGCCAATAGTTGTATTTATTGAGTGCCAGAAGATTTTATAATAAAGACTCTTTCCTGATAACCTCTAAAATGAATAAAAGAATATATACCTACCCAGCTAATAGAAAGGGAATATGGAATTGAAAAGACAAAACTGGGGCACCCGGGTGGCTCTGTGGGTTAAGCCTCTGCCTTCGGCTTGGGTCATGATCTCAGGGTCCTGGAATCGAGCCCCAAATTGGGCTCTTTGCTTAGCGGGAAGCCTGCTTCCCTCTCTCTCTGCCTGCTTGTGATCTCTCTCTCTCTGTGTCAAATAAATAAAGTCTTTTAAAAAAATAAAAATAAAAAAATAAAAAGACAAAACCAATCTGGATGAAGGCAAGAAAAAAGAGGAACACAGAACAGTTTGGACAAATAGTAAGGTTGATATTTAAATACAAATAAGTCCACTATTACATTAAATGTCAGTGACTAAATATTACAATTGAAAGGTAAAGGTTGTCATATGGAATAAAAAATAAAACCCAAGTACATGCACCTTATAAGGTGATATACCTTAAAATAAGACGTCTCTAAATGGCCACAGTACTTTCTGAAAGCAGCATGGTTGTAAGTACCATGACTCATAAGTTCATTTATTCCCTTTGATTTTCTAAGTCATAGTTAAGAGCTCAAAATGTGGAGTGAGACAGACCTTAGTTCAAATCCCATTTCTGCTCTGTACAAGCTATGTGATCTTGGGCGAATAACAGTCCCGTGCTTTTTCATCTGTAAAATGAGGGTAATTTGCACTTTTATCAGAGGGATGTTGTGAGGAGTTAGTGATTTTTTGGGTGTAAAGTGCTTAGCAGAGCCTGGCATGTAGTAACTGCTCGGTAAACGTGAGCTATTAGAATGACTGCTGCTGCTGGTTTTATTAACTCTTAAAAGCAGTTTTTATTAAAACTGTTGCCACTGCAGTTTTTAATAAAGGGAAAATAATTACATCAAGGAAATCATAAGCTAAAGAAAAATGTGGAATGCATGAAGATGTTTATTGCATCCTGCCTATAGCAATAAGAAATTAGAAACAATCTGTCTCATTCATTCGTTCATTCATTCATTCATTCATTCAATTCAACAGGTATTTACTGAGATCCTATTACAAGCCAGACACTATTTCCCACTGTTTGGGATACATCGGTGATCAAGACAGACAAAAGTCTCTGCTTTTGTGATGGGGAAAGTGTAGCTAAGCTGTGGGGCAATAACCCAATGGAATGTTCTGCAGCTATTAAAAAATAGCAATGAAGACAGGGAAAGTCATAGTACGTAAAATCAAAAAGCAGACGAGGAAAACATAGATGTCTTAAAATATGCATGGGTGGAGAGAGACTAAAATGGAGCATTTGAAAATGAAAACGCCCAGAAGAGTGATGGGATCATGTTCTTTGTTTTCAATAACATATGAAATTATGGAAAAAAAAAAGATATAAGTAATTGAAAAAACGGAATTGGCGCAAAGAAAAGCTTATGGTTTAGGAATCAAAGTGAGGCCTGTAGGCAGAAGAGGAAATTGCCTGAGTAACAGGGAAGGAAAAATTGCTCTTTCGGAAGAGAAATGACTGTTGCAGCTTCCTGGTGAGCAGGCAACACGATTTCATGCCAGGGGAGGGCGGGTTTTTGTTAAGGAAACCTTATTAGGCAGACGAGTAAAAGAGGCTGCAAAGTCCCTTGAAAGGGGTGGTTCAGACTTAAACATGTCTGTTTAATAAAGTAACAGAAATTTCTGTTTTCCCTTGGCAGTTTGAGGGTAGAGGGAGGAACAGAAATCTGGAGCCTGAAAAACAGGGAGACACGAGCAAGGAAAGATCCAGCTGGAGGGGGTGAGAGTGGCAGGGATAGAACAGCGGCTTTAAGAACACTGAGGACTAATATTCAATTTTAAACTGTTTTCTGTTGTTCTTCCCACAGTTCAGTGAAAGCAGGATTATCCGAGACAGTGATTCTCCATTCTTTTGGGGAAAGGATTGGGGGAAGGGGTAGCGTCCCAGGAGGAGAGCGCATACAGGTGCACAGAGGAAACCACAAATGCCAGAGACGAGATGGTGAGTGCAGAGTGAGAAGTCCCTTGGAGGCAGAATTGAAGTGCGGGTAGCTAGGAGACCTCAAGTCCTCCCCACCATGCCCTCCCTTGGGAATCTGGAGGAGGGCACTGTATTCCCATGGGGTGGGGGCTCAGGCCATTTTGTATGAATATTAAAAGAAGGCCGGTGCTGCAGGACATTCAGAATTCACAAACACAGGATGATCATAGGGGTCCTGGCCAGAGGCTACCTTTTCCATATTGACCCTTCCTCAAGCCTCAAATTGCTTCATTGCCACCATTACCAACACAATCTTTTGCAAAGGGCCACCCCTCTCCCTGAGTCCTGCTGTTTTCAGTGCAGCAAGGTCTGGGATCAGTTCTGCCTTTCCATGAAGCTCTTAGGGTTGATGAGTTTGGCAGATCATTTGGCCACCTAGCAGGAGGTTGGGCAGGTCTGGGTGGGTGGTGGGCTGAGGAGAGAAGGGAACAGCAACCAGGCATGAAGAAGAGTGACTTTGGGGCACTGAGGCTGATGGGCTGTGGAGGCTGATGGTGGAGGTGGTAGAAAGGGGAGGTAGCATGAAATTTGCTAGGACAACAGGGGACTGGCATCTCCACCCTGACTCTTGCTCCCAGGGAACACTGTGACAATGGTCCTTTTAAGAACAGGGCTCAACTTAAAGGCTTCTAGAATAGCAAGCTGGTGCGGCCTTGGTGTACCCACGTAGGGGCGGGTGGGGGCCAACTGTCCCAGGTGCAGACCATAAGGGTTGAGGAGGGGAGTGCATTGTCTGCAGAGATTTAAAAAACAGTAACGAAACAAACTGATTTTTATCATCATCACATGCCAACACATGCCAACAGTTCACTGTGGTGATGAAATACGCATCCCTGCCCGCTGGTTCAGCCCGGCCTTGTCCTCCCGCCCGCTGCTGCCGTGGGATGGAGAACAAGGGAGGCGGGGAATCCAGAAGTGGCACGTGCAGGAAAGAAACCCAAATTCCCCAAACTGGTAAATAAGAGGTTTCTCAGGACTGAACTTGAAGAACACGAAGCTGGCCAAGGGTGGGACAAGAAAATCCTCGGGAGGCGGCGGTTGAGCAGAGGTTAAGCACACATTCAGTGCCAAGCTGGTGGTGGGTTGGTAAATAGGCAGCTCACAGCCTCCCCAGGCACTCAAGATCAGTGTCTTTTCAGAGAAAAGACCTCATCTAAGCTGTGGCAGGGGAAGAGGGCTAGCGCTTCTTGTGTGAAAGACCACGTTCCCAGCAAGATCTTGAGAGGATGTCCTCAGAAATGCGGGAGAAGGTGCATTTGGCCATCCTGTAGACCCCAGGGCATTTCACGGGATGGCAGGAAGCCCAGATCCCTTCTCGGTCCTCTTATGTCTAGGAGCTGGGGGCCCAAAACAGTGTACACTGACTCGTCCCAGAGTGTGGTCCCCACCAGCAACAGCAGCAGCAGCATCCAGAAGCTTGTTAGAAATGCAAATTCTCAGAGCCCGCCAAGGTGACCTACAGACATACCAACTAGAGTCAGAGACATGGGTCTGGGGCCAGCCCTCTGTATTTTAATAAGCCCTCTTACGGGTGATTCTGATGTCCACTGAAGTTTGAGAACCACAGGTTGGGAGCTGACTCTGGGGTTTGGTTCCCTCGGGGCACTGGTGGCAGCTCACCCCCCGCCCTTGCCCCCATTCTGGACACCTGGAGCTCTGGGGTGGCAAGGGTGAGCGATATGACAGCTCTAGTGAAGAAGACACAGATCATCTTTTTTTTTTTTCTTTTTTTTTTTTTTTAAATTTGTGAACAACATTAGCTACTAGGTCTGTGTTATGAAAGCTTCCAAGGAAAGACAATTTAATCATTCACATCAGTGTCTCATTCTTTTTATATCTGGGAAATTTAATCTAATGGTCTAACCCAATCCTTCTTGTTTGGGCAAGTTCCTCAGATTGTCTAACCTAAATCTCCTCTACTGTCCACACAAATCTAAATTTGTGGTGATTTGATATTAGCAGCCATGGGAAATGCATGAAGGAGGCTCTGGGCCTGCAGTCAGACTAGGGCGGCTCATTTGTCCCCCAACTCCAAGAAAGGACCTGCAGTCTCTGGCCTGAGGAGTTAGGTTGGGATGTGGGGCTTTCGGTGAGATCCTGGCTGTACTGAATCTCAGGAGGTCTTTGATTGGGTGTGGTGGAAAGTCTGGATCCAGGGGGCATCAATGCTCATAGCCACTTTCAAGGATGTTCTCAGGGTGGCACAGATAGCCTGGGTATCAACATGGCAGGTGGTGTAGAGAGACACAGCTCTCATGGGATTTGCCAGGTCTGCCCCAGGAACAAGTAGGCAAGAGAGGCTCAAACTCTTATTTGGATTTGTTTGAAACTGTGCATCTTTCTTGGGTCTTGAATATCCCTTGCTATCAGGAGAGCGCAGGACCATCTTCATTCCACCCCAGCCAGATCGCTTAACGTTGGTGCAACCTCAGATAAGTTATATAACTTCCAGCTTTGGTTTCCTCATTTAGAAAATGCGCTTTGCCATGTTGTAATCAAGAGAGCTGCTACAAAGTATAAATAAGACAATATATAAAGCAGGTGGCACAGGGTGGGACAGTGAGTCTTTCTGAAGGAGGACAGTTGTGGGGTTCTCTCCAGCTTGGTGATTGGTTGTAGAACTAAGTACGAGTACCTTCCTGCTGGCTCATGTGGGAGCCAAGGTTAGTCCGAGATTTAGAGCTGCTGAGAGGGCAGTGAAGCAGGCAATCCACTCTGTAGCCCCTTTGAAATAAGATAAACAGATGATTTATTCCTCTCCGTTTTAGGGAAAGAATGTGAGAGGGGAAATTGCATAGCCCAAGGCATTGATGGGTTGGGTTCTTGGGACCTCAGTGGTGGAGAAGGAGAGGGAAGAGGAGCAGAAGAGCTTGGGGGTCACCCTGGCCACTGACTCCACAGAACAGACATCTTTCCACCTCCTACCAGTCCCCTGGAACAGCCCTGGCTGGGCCTCTCCATGCCTGGTCTGTTTTCCGGACATTAGTATCCTTCCATAGCCAATGTACTTTTATGGGGTCTGGGAGGCTGAAGACCTGGTGTCCAACCTTGACCCTGGGTGTCTCTTTTATACCTACCACTCTAGAGTGGACTCACCATGGTAGGGGCCTGCCCCCACCCTACACCCCCAGCACTGAAATTAAATGAGAGCCCCTGGGAAGGCAGCTCTGGGAAGGCAGCTCTGGAAAGGCAGAATTACCAAGTGAGCCTCTCTTTGGCTTCCAACTACTACCCACCCCCAGGGCAAGCCTGTGGTCTCTGGGTGCTCAAAGCCCTTCACTCTGAACCCTTACTCATTGGACCCCCACCCCATGAGCTCCTGAGTAAATAAGAGTTTACAATAGATCCCTGAGAACCCAGAGGATGATACTCCAGTACTTTCTGACTCCCCAAATTTGAGAATAAAATGAAAGTAAGACAGTGTACAAAGTCTTGATTTTCTCTTAATTCAGATTTCCATGGAGAGATTTCCATGAATGTCTTAATTCAGATTTCCGTGCTTGCCCTCACATTGCTCATTAACTATAGTTAACCATCTTTCCGAATTTCCCCCAAAGTCTTATCTCTCACCTGATAGATGGCATTTTTCACAATGAAACAAATTTTTAAAAATCACTTGTCAGAGTCACTTTGTGTGTGTCTTCAGTGAGAAGAGAGCAATGGAGCTGAGTCCAGCCGAGGCCTCTGGTCAGCTGTCTGGGCTCTTTCTACCAGGTGCAGATTGAAACCTTAACAAAATTACAAATGGCTACATTTCCTAGGACTTCGGAGTTGTTTCAAACTGTGAGTTTAAATGAAGTGAAGCTGGGGGCGCCTGGGTGGCTCCCATGGTTAAGCAGCTGCTTTCAGCTCCGGTCATGATTTCAGGGTCCTGGAATCAAGCCCCATATACGGCTCCCAGCTTAGCAGGGTGTCTGCTTCTGTTTCTGCCTCTGCCTCTCCCCCTGCTTGTGCTCTCTCTGTCAAATGAATAAATAAAATAAAAAAAAATAATAATAAATGAGATGAAGCTGGTGTTCTGAATTGCCAAGGCCCTAACCTCCCTCTGCACCCCCACATAACCACTTTGGTCTCCATCTAAAATCCATCTGACTGAGCTAACACTAACATAAGCTCATCCGAATGAGTTTTAATTTGGTAAAGGATCAAATGTGAATGAGGTTTTTTCTTGTTTTTGTTTTTGTTTGTTGTTGTTGTTGTTGTTTGAATTGTTATTTGGGGGGAGAGTTGTTATTCCACATTTGTGTACTTTGTATAGTCTTCTGGCTATGATTTTAAAATAAAAACATTGTTTCATTGAGTATAGTCAATATGTAATATTAAATTATTTTCAGGAGTACAACAGAGTGATTCAACAATTACATACATTACAAAATGCCCCCCACGATAAGTGTATTACAGTATTATTGCCCACATTCCCAACTTTTCATTCCCATGGCATTTATTTTGTAACTGGAAGTTTGTATCTCTTAACCTCCTTCACTCATTTACTCATCTCCTCACTTCTCTCCCTTTGGTAACCTATCAGTTTGTTCTCTATGAGTCTGTTTCTGTCTTCTTGTTTGGTTTGTTTTTTTAGATTCCATATAAAAGTGAAATCACATAGTACTTGTCTTTCTCTGTGTGGCTTATTTTACTTAGCAAAATACCTCTAGGTCCATCCATGTTGTCATGAACGGCAAGATTTCATTCTTTTTTATCGTTGAATAATATTTCATTGTAAATATATGTCACATTTTCTTTATCTGTTCATCTATCGGTGGATATTTGGGTTGCTTCCATAAATTGGCCATTGTAAATCACGTTGCAGTACACATGGGGTACACATATATGTTTTTGTTTTCCTTGGGTAAATACACAGCGATGGAATTGTGTGGTACTTCTATATTAAGTTTTTGGGGACTATCCACACTGTTTCCCACTGTGACTGCACCAGTATACATTCCCACCAATAGTGCATGAGGTTTCCCTTTTCTCTGTATCCTCGCCGATACTTTTTATTTCTTGTTTTTTTAATACAGCCATTCTGACAGATGCGAGATGATCACTCATTGTGGTTTTGATTTGCATTTCCCTGATGGTTAGGGACATTGAACACATTTTCCTGTGTCTGTTGGCCATCTGTATATCTTCTTTGGAAAAACACCTATTCAGGTCTTCTGCCCATTGTAATCAGGTTATTTTTCTGGTGTTGACCCCTGTGAGTTTTTTATATGTTTCAGACATTGACTGCTTATCAGATGTGTCATTTGCAAATATCTTCTCCCATTCAGGTTGCCTTTTTTTTTCTTGCTGATGACTTCTTTGGCTATGCAAAACTTTTGAGTTCAATGTAGATTTTTTAAAAAGAACTGCAATGGGGGCACCTGGATGACACAGTCCTTAAGTGTCTGCCTTGGCCTCAGGTCTTGATCCCAGGGTCCTGGTCCTGGAAACGAGCCCCGCATCAGGCTCTCTACTTGGCGGGAGGCGTGCTTCTCCCTCTCCCACTCCCCCTGCTTGTGTTCCCTCTCTCACTGTGTCTCCCTCTGTCAAGTGATAAATAAAATCTTTAAAATAAATAAATAAGGGATGCCTGGGTGGCTCAGTTGGTTGAGCGACTGCCTTCGGCTCGGGTCGTGGTCCCGGGATCCTGGGATCGAGTCCCTCATTGGGATCCTTGCTTGACGAGGAAATGGCTACACTCTCTCCCTCTGCCTGCCACTCTGCCTGCTTGTGCTGTCTCTCTCTGTCTGTCAAATAAATAAATAAAATCTTTAAATAAATAAATAAATAACCAAGCTGCAATGGCCATTAGGAAAAGAATTCCAGCTGTACATGAGGGGTAGGATAAATGAAAGAAAATTATTTTAATGTAAACTTGAAGCATTCAGAAGATATTTATTAATAAATTAACATTTATTAGTAATAATAAATGCCAATTATTAATTATATTAATTTTTAAGAAGATGAAAGAGAAGTTTTTTGTGCCAGGTATTGTTGTAGGTACTGGATAACACAATGACGGTATCAGGTCTTTTTCTTTTTTTTTTTTTAAAGATTTTTTAATTTATTTGACAGGCAGAGATCACAAGTAGGCAGAGAGGCAGGCAGAGAGAGAGAGGAGGAAGCAGGCTCCCCGCAGAGCAGAGAGCTCCCCGATGCGGAGCTTGATCCCAGGACCCTGGGATCATGACCTGAGCTGAAGGCAGAGGCTTTAACCCACTGAGCCACCCAGGCGCCCCATCAGGTCTTTTTCTTTAAATCTCTAGGTCTTTCTACCTTCCTCACCATTAATGCATATATATTGTGAAGCTCAGTGATGCTTATAGAGCCTTGAACAGGTGTCATATTAATTTTACTTTAAATCAGTGGCTCCAGACCGGGGTGATTTAGTTCCCCAGAGGACATTTGGCAATGTCTGGAGACCCAAACTATAAGGCTACCGGCATCCACCGGGTAGAGGCCAGGGATAGCTCAAAATGTTTTATAATGCATACTCTCGCTTCCACTCTAACAAAGAATTATCCACACTTAAATGTTCATGGTGCTGAAGTTGAGATCCCCCGCTGTAAATCACAGATTCTTCGCCTTTGAGAGCTAATGTCTAATGAAAAATGTTACTGATAAGAGTGTGTTGAATTTGGTCTCCAGGAGACAGGAACATTCAAGATGTTGAACTCTAGCTTGTGTGTAAGTACAACACCAAGCACTGTAGTACTACACTATCTTTGTAAATGGTACTCATGGTCATTTGCTGGAATTTTAAAAAGAGTAAAATAAATCGATTCTGATTAGGTGTGGGACCTGGGCTTGTTACTTAAGCACCCTGGGCCTCAGTTTTCTCCTATAAAATGGAAAGTTTACAATACCTGACTTGTAAGGTACTGTTCGGTTTTTACACTCTGGGCCTATAAAAGTGAAGGAAACGCTCAAATGTTGCCCTTCCTGTCCTCTGGGTGCTGAAAACCCAGGCCCCCTGGGCTGCCGATCCTCCCCCTCAGGGCGACTTTTCTTTTACCTCCTCTCATTACCTGATCAATTTCCAGGCCCATTTTTATAAAAATGATACAATCCGAAGGCTCCGGGGTTTCAAATAGCTCCCAGTAAGTTAGAACTCAATAAATATTTCATGGTTAAACCCAAAATAGCAACATGGCTCCTCCTTACTATTAAACAGATTGAAAAAGTCTCCACAGTGGGAAGTGGTGGGAAAAGAGTATCTCAGCCATGGAAGACATATGTGGAGAGGGTGGTTTTATCCTGCTGCCTCTATGAAAGACACAGACTCCTAAAGTGTATTCAAGGGTAACCTGCCAAGATCAGCGCTTTGTCCAGATAAACACAAGGCCTGGAGACAGAGGTAAGGCATATGCATATGTTTGCATTTTGGGAAGGAGAGGCCTTAGTTTCCCATTCCTTGTTATGGCTGTGTAGAAATAAGCCCATTAATAAATCAGAACTCAGTAATAAGCACTGTGTAAATAAGTTTAATAATCCTCTCTGACTTGAATCCAAGTATCAGGACTGCCAACAGTTGGTTGAAACTGGTCCCTTCTGTGAAAAATAAAATTGGTGGAATAGAAATATCCTACTGAGAAGTTAAAAGCCTTCTCATCGACAACGAGCCTCTGGAGACATTCATCTAAAAACCAACAAAATTGCTACCCTTGCCTATAGGAATCTGTTCTTCTCCTATGGATTTGCTAATAGTTGGTTGGCTCCTGGCACTTAATAATGATCAAAGGTGGACAGAGAAGTTCTGCGCCATTGACTAGACAAAGAGGGGGATTTGGAAATAACTGGCTGGGGCCTGCTCCCATGGTTTCTTGGACATCCGGGAGCCCATTCTCCCATTCCCTTGCCCATCAGATTGTTCTGGGCAGCCCTCCCCCAAACTGGCCCATTCTGCAGAACTTTAAGGCAAAGCTGGCACTTGGAAACCCCAGTTTTATGAATGTCTCAGTTAGATTTCTGGTCTTAATTACGGGGTTGGAGAATTGATGTGTGCTTTCTAAGATTAGCTTTTACACCAGCTACTGTAACTGTCTGGACTCTTGCAGAAGCAGCCTGGCAGCTGGAAAGAAATGGCTTTATGTGATGGGGCAAAGAGTCATCCACGCTTTGGGGGAAAGCCTTTTACAGAAATCCTTTTTAAACCATAAAACGTGGTTTATGTGTGCTGGCTGAGGATTTTGACTTGGAAAGGAAAAAGGTAAATAAATGATAGTAGAGGCGGCTCCTGCTGCAGCCGAAGAGAGAGAGAGAGAGAGAAAAAAAAATAAATGATAGTAGTGGGTCAGTTATATTTTTTGAAAGTTTGGAGGTTAATGATTTCAGGACCATTCCGAGAAGCATTACAGCATAGGATCTGTTTCAACCAGATGTTTCCTTGATGCGGCACACGTGATTGAGTACCGGTGGCTATGGCTGGGCTGAGTAAAAGCGATACAGTGGTGAACCACCCGGCCTAAGTCCGGGCCCGCAGCGGTCTTGTAGTCTAGACTTTGCCCACTTGTTTTCACCTCACTGAAATGACTGCCATACAGTTTTTCGTTTGGGCACTCGGATCATCTCTCTTCTGCCACAAAATAAAACAAACCACCCAGAGGCTCAGTGACGGCAAACATGCGGTGTTGATTAAGCCTATGCGTTCGCAGGACGGGAGTTTAGGCTGGACTTGTCTGGGCAATTCTTCCCGTCTTGCTCTCGCTCACCAACAGGATCCGCTCGAGGGCTGGCTGATCTAGGGCGGACTCAGCGGCGAGGCTTGTCTGGTCTCAGCGGTGATGACGCACACGGCGGGTCTGACAGCTGATTGGCTGTTGGGTGGGGGCCGTTGGGTCATGTGCTTCTCCTCGTCCAATGGGCTAGCCTGGGCATGTTCTCCAGGCGACCACAGCGGAGCCCGCGCTGGAGGGCCTTTTTTTGAAGCCTTGGCTTGTGTCAGGTCCTGAATTTGCCGAAATTCAGGAACTGGGAGTGAAGTCTCGGGAAGTGCGTGCCACCTCTTGATCCGGGGATCTTTTCTTTTACAGTGAGTAATGGGCAAATATTAAGAATAATCTGAAAACAGGGGATGAAAGTTGAAAGTGATGCTGGAGTTGAATAATGTCAAAGTCCCTTCAAAGAAAGACTCTTTGTCTAACTGCTTGTTTATTTTCTGCTTTTATTGAAACACTAGTGTCCGTAGGTGGATGGAAATGCTGTAGTGTGGGGGTGCAGCTGGCTCCAGAACAGTTTTCAGGAAACAAAAACCTCCCCGCCTCCCCTGCCCAGTTCAGTCCCTTGGTGGGCCCAGTGGCTTTGCTCTTTTCTGGGACTTCTTGCATACCCAGTGCCCTGCAGCTACTCTGTAAATGTGTGTTTTTCTCTCTAAGGAAGACCCGGTGAGTAAGCGTGGATAAGATGAACTGATGATCATCTCCTCCAAATACAGGAAAAACACTTTTTCAGGAGGCTCCACCCCCAAGTGTGCAGCTTGAGAATTCAGGAACCTGAGATGAAATCAGGAGTCAGTGGCTTAACCCACGCAGCCACCAAGTCGCCCAGGAAAAACACTTTTTTTTTTTTTTAAATTTTCAACATTTATTTATTATTTTTATTTATTTTAATTATTATTCTTCTAAAATTTTATTTATTTACTTGACAGAGCACAAGCAGGGGGAGTGGGAGAGGGAGAAGCAGGCTCCTCGCTGAGCAGGGTGTCTGATGGGGGACTCTATCCCAGGACCCTGCAATCATGACCTGAGCTGAAGGCAGATGCTTAACCAACTGAGACACCCAGGCGCCCAAATTTATTTATTTTTAAAGATTTGAGAGCGAGCCAGGAAGAGCACAAGCAGGGGGAAGGGCAGATGGAGAAGCAGATTCCTCTGAGCAGGGAGCCTAACATGGGGCTCATATCAGGACCCTGGGATCAAGACCTGAGGTGAAGGCAGATATTTAACAAACGGAGCATCCTGAAGAAACACTTATTTATTTATTTATTTATTTGACAGAGAGATCACAAGTAGGCAGAGAGGCAGGCAGAGAGAGAGAGAGAAGAGGAAGCAGGCTCCCCACTGAGCAGAGAGCCTGACGCAGGGCTCGATCCCAGGACCCCGAGATCAAGACCCGAGCCGAAGGTAGAGGCTTAACCCACTGAGCCACCCAGGTGCCCCGAGAAACACTTTTAAATACATATTTTACCACTAGTACCAGGAAGATGGGTATGTATGTCTCTATATCCACATCTGTACTTAAGCCTAGTAAATGAGGCTGTGCTGGAGCATTCATTAGTGTGTTTATATTTCAGACAAGTTACTTTTCAGGGTTGAGGTTCATGCTCAGCCAAACCTTTCTGGAGTTGGTATTTGTAGTTGAGATAAAATATTTTTTCCTTTTTTTCAAACTTCAACAACAAAATCGTTTGCTATGATTATCAACCTGGACTGTACCTTAGAATCACCTAGGGACCTTAAAAAAAAAAAAAAAAAAAAGGATCCTAATGCTAGGATCTCTGAGGTTAGGACACAGGTATCAGGATTTTACAAAACTCCCCAGGCGATTCTAATGTATAAGCAAGGTTAAGAATCGCTGCGGTGAGCTTCGTTTGTGACATCCCTTATGCGGGCGTTTTTTTTGTTGGGCTTGTAGCTTTCACAGGGTGTTTCTGCCCCTTCCTCTCTGCCAGTACCTCTTTGCTGGAAGAACCACCCCATCCCTGATTGCTAATCTTCCCTGTGGCTGTGGTTTTCCCCCGGAAGCCACTACAATGCAAAACAAATTCCCTACAACTGTTCTTTGCATTCTCTCCATTGGTTTCTGCTGCCCACCTACTGGCTTTTGTGTTGGTCTCTGCTTACTCACTCCCCAGGGATGAAGTTGTGCAGAGCAATGCCCTGTTCCTGGGAAGGCCGACACACCGGGTGCCATGACTTGGTTCTGAGGAGCCTGCATTTAGGTCCCTTTCAGGCAGGCTTTACCACAAAGGCCACCTTTCCCGGGTGCTGTGATGAATACACAGCGTAATCCCTGTGGAACCAGCAGATTGCATGAGCTGGACTTCTTAGGGCAGAAGCAGAGAGTTATATTACTCTTGCTCACCATTGCTTTTCAGATGGATTCTTTTGGCCTTTCCTTCCCCGTCACTGGAAGAATCCATAGATGTTTGCTCGCTTTCAGGTATTTTAGCTTTGCTTTCTGGTATTAAACAATTACAATGCGAATCAAAACTTCAAGTTTTTGTTCAACCCCAGGCCTGATCCAGTCTTGGGAACTTGTGTGGGGGAAGGTGGAATGAGCTTTGTTCTGTGATTTCTCTTTCTTGTTCTTTCTTGCTCTTCTGTCTCTATTTTTGCTGCTGCTAGTGCTTTGTAGTTTTCGTTTGATACTAGTGCATTTATATTCTGGGGTTGATGTATGCTGGTTTTCTCTCTTTTGGCGTGCTTTGTTTTAGGACCCCTTTTCCTAAAATGGTGTCAGGTACTGCCTGCTGCGTTGCTCCCTGACTTGCAGGCTCACCTTCCTACTGACCATTCCCTTCCCTTGAGCTTCTTGCTGCTGGGATCACTTTGCCTTTGGAGTTGAATCTTTTTAAGGTGGCTCATGCGGAGCTGTCCTCCATGATGTCCACAGCTCCTGGGAGATGGTTTCTATTTTCTGCTCACCCAGCTCTGGAAGGGCAGGCTGTGCTCAAACCTTTTCATGCTCTGCTCTGGTTGCAGTGCTAAGAGGTCTGATTTTCTGCAGGTTCATGTGCATCACACTGAATGGCAAAAAGTTCATCTCTTTCAGGCAGATATACCCATCCTCTAAGGCCTGAATGGAGGTGTGAAAGGCTCTCTGTGTCACCCAACTGAAATGAACAGGATTCTCTAAATACAAGGTCACAACTCTCTTTCCAGAATCCTTGCTCCCCAATCTTACTTCACTTATTTTTAGTTCCTTGTTTTGGCTACAGATACGTGGTGGACTATACAGATCATAGAACCAGCTTTCCCACCTCTGGTTAAATTGTGAAACAATGCCAAACTCTCAAAAAACCCTGGAAGGTCACTGTAAAGAACTTCCAGCACCCCGAACCTTTGAGAGTAAATTTCCTACCTATATCCTTTCATCCTAGAATATTTTAGAAGGTGTTTCCTACAAAGAAAAGGGACATTTTCCTATGTAACCACAATACAACCAATAGGATCAGGAAATTCACATTGATACCTTGTTATCATCTAACCTCACACCTTGTTCAAGTTTTGCCAGTAATCCTAATAATGTTCTTAGAGCAACAGGATCTGATTCAGAATCCTGAACTGGATTTAGTTGTCATCTTTTAGCCTTCCTTCAGTCTGGAACACACTTGGATTTTATCACCTTGATGCTTTGAAATTTACAGACTAATTATTTTGTAGCACATCCCTCAATTTAGATCTGATGTTTCCTCGTAATTACATTCAGATTATGCGTTTTTTGGGCAGACATACCACAGCAGTTAGGTTATGTTCTTTTCATTGCCTCTTATCAAGTGGTACAGATGCCTCGTTATGCTATTCCTGGTGTCGTTACCTTTGATCACTTAATTAAGTTGGTATCTTCTAGGCCCTCCCCCTATAAAGTTACTCTCTTCCTCTGTGTAACTGATACATATTTTGTGGGAATGTATTTTGAAGCTGTATAAACATCTCATTCCTCATCACACATTCAATTGATTCATCTATTTATTTACATCTATACAGACTCATTGTTTCCCATTACATTGAATGAATTTTCGTTCTTATATATATTGACGCTCAGATTGTCCCTGGTTTGGCCATTGGGATCACACTCAGGCTGGATTCTGCATTCTTTTCCCAAAACCCTGTCATTCTCAGAGTGCTTCCTGGCTTTCTGGCACAGTAAGATATTCTCAGGTCACCTCAGCTTTCTGTGCTCCAGCCCGAGAATCAGCCATTTCTCCGAGAAGCCATGGACTCTTTTGGTAGAAAATGTTATTTTAGAAGCCAAGGTCTGAGTGCTAAATATGCCTCTCGTTCTTGGGGGGATTGCTGCTCTCAGACCGTCTCAACAGCCAGAGCTGTGTGTGTGTGTGTGTGTGTGTGTGTGTGTGTTGGTGTATACACACATTAACATCTCCGTCTTTTGAAAACCATGAGTTCACACAGATGTCTCCAATTGTAATCCAACACCAGCGCTCAGGCTTGCCTTCCCCCTTTCTGTATTTATAACTCTCCCAACAGTGCAGGAACCTCGCTTTCATTATATATGTATTTACTCATTTGATTAATTTCTTCGTATCCAACCAATCTCTCCTATCAGCTACCATCCCCTCCCCAGCAGGGTTGCCGTCCTCACTCTGTTGAAACTCTGAAACCCTACTCTGAGCCCCTGTGGCCTCCCCCATCTCCACCCCAGAACTGCTACCTTGCTTTGCCCCAGCTAATGGCTTTAGGACTGAATTGTTCTGGAAGGGAATGGGAGCTCAGTGGCCACTGAACCAGTTTTGAGTCACCAGTTAGCAAATCTCACATAGAGCACAGGGTTTCTCTCTGGGGTTCATAGATGCCCAGAGGGTGCATGTGGAAAATCCAGGAGTCTGTCAACTTTGAGAAATCACATCTTTATTTTCTAACTTATAACTGCATTTTATTGTTTCCCTCCAGTATGAAGGTGGGCAGCACACCACAGTGGTATCAACAGTGACTGTGACTTGTCAACAAAAATTATACATATATATTTTTTTTAAGTAGGTTCCACACCCAGCATGGAACCCAAAGTGGGGCTTGAACTCATGACCCCAAGATCAACACATGGGCTGAGCTCAAGAGTTGGATACTTAACCGACTGAGCCACCCAGGTGCCCCCACACATATTTCCATATAACAGTTGTTGCAGAAACTATTAGTGCTCATCACTCATTTAAGATGATGGTAGTTATGAGCTGCTCCTTTAGCTCTTATTCTAAAGTCAGTCTGCGTTATCACAAAATTATTTTCAACTTATTTTGATAATTGTCTTTCAACATATTTAGTGTCCTTTATAATCTTTATAGATTTTGTTTTGTGCCTTAAGAATAATTATCCTGAGGAGTCCACAGTCCTTACCAAATTGCCAAAGGAATCCAGGGGAACAAAAATGTTAAAGCCTACCCCTTAGATCTTCTCTTTTACATATGAAAGTATGTTCCTCTATTTTTAAAACTTGGGGTCTGAACTTGATGGGAAAATCAACCTCTAAGAAACTGTGGCGTACATCTGAAATTACTCTCCCTGGTAGGTTGAGGGTCACTTCTGGGGTAATAACCCCCTGGCATGCCTGGCTTCTTTGCCTCTGGGCTGAGCATATGCTCCTGAAGCCAGAGGACCCTGGGCAGGGAGATGCAGAAAGTCATTGCCAGGTAAACCTGTTTGCCAGTGACCTTTGGGGTAGACTGAGGGGATATGGTTGGACCACCAATTTGTCTGCCAGCTGCATTCCTTTCCCTCTGGGTCTCAGCTCGTTTGTCTCTAAAACAGGGAAGCACAGTCTCTACTGCAATATGAAGAATATGCTTGGCTTTGGAGGTGGACAGCAGGAACCGCAGGAATGGAAGAGCCCTCTGCTTTGTATCTTCTCAGGTGACAGGGTTGAGGGTGTTGTCCTGAGCATCCCCTTTCTCCTCACCCCCTCTTTCCTGAGGTGCCAGAGGAAGAGGGGGGGGGAGGAGGAAGGCCAAGAGCTCTAACAGCCTGGCTGCTGGTCAGTCCATTTGGGGGTGAGTCTGTTCCTCCTCCCCACTCCCTGCCTCTGGGCCCCAGAAAGTCTATTCTGCAAATGAGCTGTCCCGTCTCTGCTCGCTGTCCCCCAGATTGAGTTTCTAGACCTTCATGACACTCAGGTTACGGCTTGGCCTTGTTCAGGGTATCACTTTCTGTGACATCCTCTCTATAAAGCCTCTTCGGCACTCTCTCCCCAGAGGTTCTTGACCCACATACTCAGAGCAGTTGGCTCTCTCTGGCAGAAAAGCAACATAAAGTGAGTCAGGGAAGCGGGAGGTATAGCAGAGGACCTCTAAGGGCTTCTATTTCTAGTTCTATTTCTACTATTGGGACTCTGTGGCATTAGGAAATATGTCAGAACATAGGCAGCCAAGTGGGTGTTGCCCTTCCAAGTGGCCACATAGAGAATACCATTGCTTACAACATGAATGTTGCTTTTTTGTCCCCCTCCCCCAGAATTATTTTGTAGAGCTGGTTTATGAACCATAAAAGAGAACTGTGCATATTGCCTTATCTTCCCATCTTTTCAGCAGAGGTACTATTACTTTATTTACCATGCTTAGTTCAAGTGGCTTTTGGTTATTTCCAAAAGCCTAATTTATCTGCAAAGGCTGAAGATAATAGATATCATCCACAGAGTTCTTACTATGTTCTAAGCACTGTGGGACATGAATTTTCTCAAGAAAGTCTTATGAAATCATTGCAGTTATTTTTTTCTTCCATTTTTACAGATGGATAAATTGAGGTATAAAGAAGTTAAAGCTTGTTCAATGTCATATAGCTTATAGAAGTTGAATCTGAGATTTGAACTCAGCAGTAAGACCAGCATCTACACTCTTTACTGATGAACTTCTTCTTTCTTTATTTTTTCTAAGAGAGAGAGGTGGGTGGGGAGGAGCAGAGGAAAAGCAAGAGAGAGAATCTCAAGCAGGCTCCACACTCAGTGTGGAGCCCGACATGGGGCTCAATCTCAAGACCCTGGGATCATGACCTCAGCAGAAATCAAAAGTCAGATGCTTAACTGACTGAGACACCCAGGAATCCTGATGAACTTCTTAATTAATTACCTTATCCATTCCATAATACATGTCAGGCACTCTTCTAGGCACTGAGGATTCATTGCTGGACAAGACAGATGAAAGTTCCTGCCTTCTTGGAGCTTAAATTCTAATAGAGGAGAGAGAAAAAAAGAATATCATAGTAGTTAAGTAGGTTATATAGTATGTTAGAATTTGATTTAGGAAAACCGGGAAGGGGGGATTGGATGATTGGATGAAAGTTGAAATTATAAAGTAATGGGTCTGCATAAGCCATTTGAACAAAGATTTGGAGTAGGAGTGAACAATGTTATCTGGAGGAAACTATTTCAGAGGAAAAGCAGTGTAAAGGCCCAGAGGCAGGAGCATGCCTGATGTGTTTGAGAAACAATTGGGTACACCTCCAATTTTTTTTTTTAAAGTTTTTATTTATTTATTTGACAGAGAGAGATCACAAGTAGGCAGAGAGGCAGACAGAGAGAGAGGAGGAAGCAGGCTCCCTGCCGAGCAGAGAGCCCGATGTGGGGCTCGATCCCAGGACCCTGAGATCATGACCTGAGCCAAAGGCAGAGGCTTTAACCCACTGAGCCACCCAGGCGCCCCCTACACCTCCAATTTTGAAGGGACTTCTAGATCATTGGGAAGACGTTGGCTTTTACCCTGAGATGAGCGGGAGAAAAGTTGCAGTATTTTGAGCACAGGTATGACATGATCAGGATCACTGTTATGGAGGAAAACTATATAGCAGAGAAGGCAGTTATCTGTTACCTGCAGACAGATGTAACTAGGCAGTGTCTCAGGTGAGATGGTGGTGGTTCAGACCAGACCCAGAGGGCATCTGTGCATTCAGCAGTTACCTTAGAAGTTGCTACCAGGTGTGTTAATTTTTCTTCAAATTGGGCAAAGCCTGAGTAATTCAGAGGGCCTGGCCAAGTCTCTCTTTAGCAACAGATTTGGAAGCAGCAGAGTAAATAAGAGAATGTGTTTGGCAGAGAAAACAGTCATCAGCGTGGCTGCTCACCATGCTTCTGATGGATCCTTGCAACAGGAGTTCTGTGACAGGAGACTCTAGACTCAGATGAGCCTAAAAAAGGGCAAGCGAGGACCCAAGACAGGCTTCCAGTTTTGTATTGGGAAGGTGGAGAAAAATGCAAAAATAGGGGGAGAAATATGCAAAAATTTGTGACGGTTTGGGGGTGGAGTGGGTCTTTGACTCCAGAGGAAACTGGTGTCCGTGTGCCCACAGCGGAGGCAGGTCTGTGTCGGGCATGCGGCTCAAGCGGAGTGTGGCCAGATACTGGTGGCCAAAAGTCTGGTGCAGTCGTGGAGGTGGAGGAGCAGAGGAGTTCTCATGTGTGGACATGGGACAGGGCTTGGGGTCCCAGGTTTGGAGAAACAGAGGGGATCCACCAGCAGTATATCTGGGCCGTGATGGTTGAACTCACTAGTCTGGCCTCTGGCCAGGTTTTCAGGAGGCTTCCTCTGGGCGTGGGCTAACAAACCATTGGCATGAGGCATGGCTGTGTGGAGATACAGCGGATAGTGGCACAACTCGATACCCACCAAGCCTACATGCAGAGGTTTTCAGACATTCTTAGGACGAATTCTTGTTCTTGTTAGCAGATCAGGAGGTTTTAATGAATAACGAACATGGTGTTTTAGGTTACCTGTCAGTTGCCTTTATCCGTGCTCTTTCTTGTTGGCATGAAGGGAGGTAAGGTCATCATAATTGTAGCTTTCTGTAAATGCCAAATGTGGAATCGAGGAGACTCCAAGATCACTTAGCTATTAGAAGAGAAACAGCCTTCACAGGGCTCATTCTGAAGTTCCCTCTTGGACATGGGGCTGGAAGAAGGAGGAGAAAACAGCAGGCTTTGTCCTTTGTCATGCAAAAGGATCTGACTCATTGCATGTAAACCACACATCAAACTTTGAATGGTGGGAACAGACATGAAGAAGCAAAAAGGGACACTGACTTACAGAAAGGTATGACCCCAACCTATGGTCCTGGAAAAATGGGCATGTCTGATACATGGGGGTGCTGTTCATGCTGGTAACAAGGGTGGTGTACTATGCTCTTGCTTATAGACCCAGGGGAGTGGGACCCCCACTCTACCTGTGATGTTGCTGTCTCTTCACTTACTGGTGGGAAGGCATGGGCACTGGGGGAACCTCCCTCCTGAGCTCTTGATCAAAGTGTTTTCCTGGAGAGCTGTGAATACCACTTTCTGGTTTTGCTGATTCTAGCTCATCTGGGAGCATCAAGAGACAGTGGTGGTCCTGGAATGTTTGAGCTAGAGGGGGACTTGGTGAGCATCTCTAAATCTGTAATGATAAGAGCCTAGAGCCAGAGACCCAGTGGCTTGTCTAAGGTTCTGCAGCTCTCTGGTCCCAGAAGTTGTCCTTGGGCTCAAGTGTAGTATTTTTAAAACTCCTCTTGGTTTTCCTTTTAGCAGGTATCAAGCTTGTATTAGATGCTTGGTGCTGTGTTAGGCATACTGGTGAATGAGGCAAAGTCCCTGCCCTCACAGAACTAACAATTGGTGGGGGAGACAAGTCATTAACCAAATAAACCCACAAATAAAATTATGGGTGGTGATAAGAGCCATGGGAGGTAAACAGGGGTAAGAGACAGGGAATAGCTGAGGGTTTTGGGATGACTTGTAAAGGCCATGGCCTCCCCTGTGTTCCCCAGGTGGATAAAGGACTTTACCAACTACCCAGGTGGTGGCTCAGCCTCTAAAGCTAGCATGTCACCTCCCATGTCCATTGCATCAGTGACTCAACTTTGTTCCCAAACTGTCCCCTTCTTACCACCTCATCTGCAACAGCCATTCGTACCTCGAGCCACTGTCCTCTTACTTGGACAACTGCAGTGGCCTGATGCTCCTCTTGCCTCTTTCAATTCGTTCTCCATACTGCAGTCTAATAGAGATCTTTTAAAACCTAAATCAGATCTTGTCATTCACCCAGGTAACTCTCCCTCCCCCATGCCAATGGCACCTCGTCACACCTCCAATGAAGTCCAAGTTCTTGACTGCTCCTGTCTCATTTTCCCACTCCCTTCCTCTCTCTGCTCCAGCCACATTGACCTTCTTGCTCTTCCTTGTGTATGCCAAGCCTGTCTAAATTATAGTTTTTTGAAAATAACAAAGGCAGTTCTTTCTAATGCCTCATTCTTCCATATGTAACTCGTCATTAAGTAGGGCGGCTACCTGGCTTGGGCCAGTACTAGCACCCCCTGCTACTCTCAGCGTTGTCCCAGTTTTGACAATAAAATAATATGGTTCTTCTATCTTAAAGATTTGGGGTGTAGTCTGTCCATGGCTTTTCCCCTTCTGCCTACCCTCTTTTCCTTTCTTAAACACATGTAGAGTAGCTACTAGGTACCAGAAATGTACTAAGTACTGGAAGGTGGAGGTACCTGAAAATAAGCCTTGGTTATGCCCTCAAGGAACTTTCAAACATCTGCACAAACAATGAAAAATAAAACAAAATCACAATGATGCGACTTAGACATTTTCAGATTCAGTGTTTGTTATTCTATAGAAAAAATGGCTGGCTATTGGCTTAAACATTTTATAGTTTACCCAGATGTTTGGCACCACCTAGACACAGCCTGATTTCCCTCTCCCCACCAGTCCCTCTCAGCCCCCCTCTTTTTCCTCCCTTGTTTGTTCCCATTACTCAAGATCTGGCAGGTTTCACGCTTGCACCATGCCAGAACTTCCCATGGAACATGATTAAGACCAAGGCCTTGGGTCTTTCCTGCCTTCTGACAATTCACTACATAATTTTCTTATTCTTTCTCTGTTCTTTCCAGACCCAAGTCAGCCAGGCAGGATCTAAATTAGCTTCTTGCTGGCCCTTGTATTCCTGCCAAGAGTGTTTTTTGATTGCTTGGCCTCCCAGTTCCATGGATTCCGGCTCTTCCGTGGTGCCCTTGGGGAAGCACACAGAGGCTTCCTGGCCTCTGGAGTGCTGTTTGTCTGCCGGACTCCCCTCCTGCAGGGCGAAGAGGCCCATTCTCCATGTGGGAGCTGAGAGAGGCTCCATGGGTGGTTCTGAGAGAGGTCAGGGGTTAGAGGTTCAGGACCAGGAACAGTGAACTTATTCCTTTTGGAGAGGTGTTCTCCAGTGGTCATTTGCTCCTCCTCCTGGCTTGGCTGGCTGTAGAGTCGGTGACTGTTTACGTGGGATGGCATAAGAGGACCCCGATCTCACTCCTCCCACAGTGGCTCTTCTTCCATTTACATGGGACTCTTAGAACCCCACCTCCGGTCTTACCGCCTACGGATCTTCTTGATAAGAGAGAACCTGTTAGCTAGCAACTGCTTATCAGGTGGTCAGCAAATGAACCGCATAACCCCATCTTCCATCATCTCTAGAAATGTAGACCTCAGAAGACCAGTATGTTTTTGATGAACCCGAAGAAAGTTGAAAGTGAATTCGGGATTATTGGGCTCCCTTGGGCATGGGGAGTGCCTCTGGGCTGAGACTGGACAATTGAGGATAGGAGAGAGGGTCCTGGGGGAAATGCTGTGGGAGTGGGGAGGGAGTGGTGGAGGCATTTTGAGGACTGGCTGCCTAGGTAGGGCATGACAGTGGGGAACCCTGGGACCCTGCTGTATGCTCTTACCATGGCCTTGAATGGGGTGGTGGTGCTGTGGGCAGGAAATTCATTCTTGCCTTTGTCTCTCAAGAAACTAAGAAAGTGGGGCATGGTGGAGATGGTCTACGTTCTGTGCTTGGGAGAAGTCTGCCAGGCTGAAGAGGGATGGAGAAGCAGGGTGTGGCAGAATGTGCATCTGGCATCAGGACAGTGGGCACATCTAGGGATATAAACCCTTTACCACATAGAGAATTTCCCATCTTTTTTCAAGGGCAGCAGGGCCATATTTATATAAAAGTCAGAGCTTAAATCCATGCCCTCTTAAGAGAATTTGTAACCTAGGGAGACAGATGACTTACCATGACCAGAGGGAATGTGACTTGATCCCAGCAACAGGAGGTCCTTCATTATAAGGTGTTATTGGACCCAGATGCTACATGTCTGATAGAGGCCATCTGGGTGAGACCACCAAAATCTGTGTTCTACTTGGGGAGGAAAATGCTCTTGGAAAGAAGGAGTTGGGACTGATAGAGACAGTCTATCAGACAGAATAGTCCTGGCCTCTTGGACCACGCTAGGGCTGCCTTGGGCTGTTCCCAGAGAAGTATGGTGTGAGTCCTGGCCCTGCAAAAGTGGGAGGGACTTGGCTTTTCCCAGCAAGGGCAGGTGATCTGTGGAGAGGTGGGAAGGAGCTATAGGTTCAGCGTTTTTTTGCTGGAGGAAGGAAACAACCAGGGAATAATAAACCATATAAATGGAAAACATGTTTCCTAAAACAAGGCTGTATGTCAGCTACAGACAGGGCTCCTGAGACAAATTCTTTTGTGAGGATGAAGCTTTCCAAGGATACACACATATATCATTCACACACATGAATTGTTCAATGCCTGTATATGTACATATCACACATACACTTCCTTATCCATAGAAATGTATACACATCAACCTCACATTGTAGGTAAACATGAACATATACTCAGATATACACATTTAAACATACCCCATAATACTGGCAATGATTTGCTACGTACGTATGTCTAACACACTCAGATCTATAATACAGACACACACACACATGATAAGCCAACTCCCAATTATCTATCACTATCAACTCTTTTATCCAGCATGTTTTCATCTGAGAATGGCTTCTGTCTTTTATCAAGTATAATTCTGCAATCATCACTTGTTTGGGCACGTATGGAATATAATTATATTTTAATTGCCACTCCCCCCTCCCCCAACACAAATGCTAAAGATTAACTGCGAAAGAAAAGAACAACAGGGGCCACCTGGGTGGCTCATTGTGTTAAAGCCTCTGCCTTTGGCTCAGGTCATGATCTCAGGGTCCTGGGATCAAGCCCCGCAGCATGGCAGCATCCCAGCATCGGGCTCTCTGTTCAGCGGGGAGCCTTCTTCCCCACCCCTCTCTCTGCCTGCCTCTCTGTCTACTTGTGATCTCCGTCTGTCAAATAAATAAATAAAATCTTAAGAAAAAAAGAAAAGAACAACAAAATTCCTAACCTAAATGCCAACTTTTATTATTTATTCTAAAGTCAGATAAAAATGAAATTTGTAGAAATGTGTCATTTGAATTTATTTGCATCTTCTTGATTATTGGTACCTGCTATAGATGGTTTGTACCCCCTACCCAAAATTCATGTCTTACAAATTTTCATACATCTACACGTATCTTAACCCCCAATGCAATGGTAATAGGAGGTGGGGCACTTGGTAGGTGATTAGGTCACGAGGGCGGAGCCTTCCTGAATGGGTTGAGTGCCTTTATGGAAGACTCTTCAAGAATTCCCTTGCCCCTGAGGACACAGTGAGGGGATGGCTGTCTGTGAACCAGAAATCTGCCAGGGCCTTGATCTTAGACTTCCTGGCCTCTAGAACTGTGAGAGATAAATTTCTGTTTTTCATAATTTACTCAGTCTATTAATAAGTTAGTATTCTATAATAAGTTAGTTGGGTTTCATTGGTGCTTTAAAGTCTTTCCTTTTTTTAAGATTTTATTTATTTATTTGACAGACAGAGATCACAAGTAGGCAGAGAGACAGGCAGAGAGAGAGGAGGAAGCAGGCTCCCGGCTGAGCAGAGAGCCTGATGCAGGGCTTGATCCCAGGACTCTGGGATCATGATGTGAGCCGAAGGCAGAGGCTTTAACCCAGTGAGCCACCCAGGTGCCCCTGAAGTCTTTCCTTTTTATCCCCCTTCTTTCTGGCAAGATGAACTGACTTGTACAAGTTGGGAGCATCTTTGACATGATAGGCAGAGCCAGGTGTGGGGCATGATTCATAATCCTCACACCTGCTCTTTTGTGTGTGTGTGTGCGCGCGTGTGCGCGCGCGCTCATGCACGCACCCCCCCCCCCCATACACTTGTGTTTAAATGTCAGGTCTTTAGCCCTTGAAAATCTATAATAAAATTGAGGACAACTTTGTCCTGCCGAGTTTTTTAAGCCTGTGGTGACAGGGTGCTGTTCTCAATGATGGACTATATTATTACAAAGTCCCTGAACTTGGAGTTGGTGCTTGACACTGGTACTTCATTTTTAATGCCAAAAAAAAGGGCTCCTCTTGGGTGTGTGTTCAATTACTGTAGACTGTTGGGGATATTAATAAGTGGAAACTCTCTGATGTAACTTCTAGAAAGAAATCTGTATTTAGGCAGCCTCTCAGGCCTCCTGAAACTAATAAACAATTCAAGCTCAGAACTAAGCTCTTAGGGTGTGGGGTTTTCCTGGTAATTGAATGTTCGGAAAAGGAACTCTTTTGGTCTCAACCACTTGGTTGAAAAGCTTGATCAAATATGTTAAGACCCTTCTTATGAATTCCATGACCATAATTGGATCTTTTTTTCAAGATTGAGGATTCTACAGGGAGACCAATGCATTTGATAAATAAGAGAGGAAGTGATTGAAGAAAGTTTAGGAGATTTTTCCTATACCTGGGACTTTTCCCTTTCTTCCTAAATTCCTGGCGTTCTTTTGTTTTCTTGTTAACTGTGATGACAGGACTTTAGAGACTTCTACCATCACTGCCGCATACCAGCACCTGAGCCCTTTCTGCCTGGCCTTGTGCTGAGAGCACCCTAGGAAGCCTGGCCACAGCCTATTTCCCAACTAGAGACGCTGGAGCTGAGGGAGTTTGAGTAACTTGCTCTAGGCCTTGCAGCTGGAAGGCTGGAGGGTGGGCTGCCATTCAGGTCTGGTATCTGAACGTGTGCCCTCAATCACTGGGGCTTTTGCCTCTTTCCCTAAAAAGGAGCAAATTGATGTTTTGGCAAGTTAGGTTAATAGTGGCTTTACTCTATTTGTGTGTGTGTTTGTATTTGTTTCTGGAGACATTAAGGATAAGCCCAAATGATTCACTGAACTCTTTTTTTGCCCCATTATTCAGTGAATATACTCGGATAGACTGGTGATTTTCTATCCCCCTCCCCAATTTCTTGCTCTCTTAGAGACCCCTGCAGTTTTACTTGACTGCTTTTCTTTTTCCAGTAACCTGAAATTTGAGTCTGTAACTTTTGCAATGCCTGTACTCTTTTTGTTTAAGGGTGAATTTTGGCGACTTAAGGGCTACCAAAAAGATATTTAAAGTTTCTGTCAATTTCTTTGGGACTAGCAGGAGAATTTAAAAACTGGAACTTCCCTCTCTTAGTGGCTCCTTTCTGGAGGAAACCTAATCTCTGGGGATCCTTGCCAAGAATAAATGCATAGGACGTATTGCTTGCAGACCATTGTCCTTGGGTTCAGACAGCTTCCTCCTGTCTCCTAGCCCCAGGGTATAAATAGAGAGAGACACAGTGGAGACTGGCAGAGATCTTGCTGACAACTCTTCCAAACTTCAGAAAAGATGACTCGTTGCCTATAGAAAAGTCTATCTCATGGTTGGCAGCTTTTCTGTCTCCTATAGATGAAGATTCCTTTTTAGAGCAGTGGCTTCTCTGGATTCCCCTGGTATCTTTGTGTCTGTCTGCCAGTCTGTTCCCTTAGTAAGCATTTATTAGGACCTGGGGATGAGAAAAATTAGCAAGCTCTAGCTCTTACCCCTGGAAGCTTCCTTGGGGAGACACACACATATTTAGGTGACAACATGACAATGTATCCATGCAGAGTATGTATGAAGGCCTTGGGAACATAGGAGAGGAGCCATCGGTTCTACTTGGGTGAGTCTGGGGGCACCTCCCAGAGGAGGTGACATTTGAGCTGGGTCCTGAGGGATAAGAAGGAGCTTCTCAGGTAGAAGGACCAGCATGGGCAAGAGACCAGATTTTCCAGCCTGGCTATTGTATTTGGAAAAGGGTGACCTGGTACATTTAACTGACTCATTCTGCCATCCATTTCCATGAAATTTGTCACTATGTTCTTGGGTGAGGAGAGAGGTGAGAAAAACAGGGAATTCCCTCCCCTGTGTAGCTTGGCAGCATTGCCCTGTTCTCTTGCTGAACACATTGACTTTGCTTCTTCCATCTGGCCTTCCAGGCTAGAGTCTCGAACATTTGTGCTTCTCTTCTAGCTGCGTGGCTTTTTCTTTTCAAACTGTTTTGAGGGATTGAAAAGACAAAGTTTCCGTTCCATTTATTTCCCTTAATCAAAAGCCTCTGTAGCCACCGGCTGTAAGTGTTTCCTCCTTTCCAGCCTCCCCCAGAGACGCACGTGGAGGTAGGAGATGGGCCGGAAGTGTGCGTAATGCAGCAGGCAGAGGCTGAGACTGCAGGCCCTGAGCCAGTTCTGACTCCCTCAGTGGCTCTGTCCCTCCAGGCACATTAGGCCGTATATCCTGTGGGGGCTTTCCCTTGGTTGGGGCTCTGCTCCCCAGTGAAGATGTTCCTCATCCTTCTTGGAAATGGTCATTTTCTGAGCCTTGATCCTTCCACAGGACCACCAGCCCATGCCATGCCTCCCCCAACCACTCTGTGTTGTTTGCTGTCATGTCCTCTCTGTCCCTTGGGATCCCAGTTTGGCGTCTGTGTGTGAGTGAGGGCGGGTGGGATTGTTCTGGATTGGGGCAACAGGACAGGATCGAGAATAGGGAGACTTAACACATTAATGAATTGGGTTAACTGATGATTAATTGCCAGTGTTCATGCAAAAGAAAATGAAATATTGCCTGATTTTGGAATGGCTTTCTTTTTTTTTAAATTTTTTAAAAATTTTTATTTATTTATTTGACAGAGAGAGAGAGAGATCACAAGTAGGCAGAGAGGCGGGGGGAGAAGAAGGCTTCCCACTGAGCAGAGAGCCTGATGCGGGGCTTGATCCCAGGACCCTGGGATCATGACCTGAGCCGAAGGCAGAGGCTTAAGGCACTGAGCCACTCAGGTGCCCCTGGAATGGCTTTCTGAATTGAACTTTTATTGACTTACTGTTTGGTCAGGAATCCTCTGGTGAAATGTCAGGATTTTGAAGAGTGCTGGGTTCTCACTTGTTCTGCCACATCCTTGTGCGGCAATAAAACCAGGACACGAAACTCCGGGGTGAGAGTTGGGAAGGGCTACGAGTTTTCTTCAACCCTGCAAGACCTCCATCCCAGACAGGGTGCTTTGTTTTGGGCACGTCTTTGGCCCATCCTCGTTCTGCTTGGGCATTCTTTTTTTTTTTTTTAATTTCTTTCTTTATTTTAATTAACATATAATGTATTTTTATCCCCAGGGGTACAGGTCTCTGAATCGCCAGGTTTACACATTTCACAGCACTCATCATCTGCTTGGGCATTCTTCATCGAGAAGTTTTGCCAGCCCTGGGACAGTTGCATGCAACAACAGCCTTATCTGCCGTTCTCACACAAACATGACCTCACACCATCCACGTGGCCTCCTTAGTGGGAGCCAATGTGGTGCTCCTGTGGGGCAGCTCCCAGCGGCAGCAGACACAGACCATGGGAGGAGGAGTGAACTTGGAAGTCATCTGTCCTGACCCTCAGGAGCCCACACTCTGCAATACCTTTTCCAATGCCAGAAATAGGACTGGACCCCTGGACTCACCTGTTCCTAGCCCCATGACTTTTCTACCCCCTGAGCCGCTACCCTGTGTGTGAGTGCTCTCTCAACAACCAGTCAGATCAGGTGGATTCTAACCAGTCACTGCTCAGGCTTCCAGGGTGGCGCTTCTTAGCCCTGGTTACACTTGGAATCATCTGGGAGCATTTAAAAAATACCCACATCCAGGTCTAACCCACCAATGGGATCTGAAGCTCTGAGTGTGCCCATCCGACACATGAGTTCTCTTAACAACTTTCCCCAGCTGATTCTAAAAACACAGAGAGGGTTAAGAATACCTGTTCTTTGGAAAAGGAAAGCAAGTTTTGCCTAAGGATCTTTAATTTGGTGACTGGACAACAGTTTGCTAACAAGAATCCAATGTCTTATTGCCTTGAGAAAATAGTTCTCTCCAGGAACAGGTTAAAGCCTAGAGTAGTTTCCTCCCACCCCCCATCCCAGATTTGCAAGTGAGCCAGGTATGCCCCTGACTGATTCGGAAATGGATACTGGGCTTCGAAACTGAAACAATTATTGAGGATGGAGCTTTCTTCCCTCCACCAGTGACTTGGGGGACCATCAGTAGGACCAGGGACCCCATCTTCCCCTGTCTGCTCTACCCTGCCATAGAAATCTGAGAGTAAATTCATTTTGCATTAGAGTTAATTAATGTCAGATCTTCGATCAGTTTGTTATAGTAATAAGGCAGCTGGTTATAATGCAGATGCCCTAGTATTTCTCAGAAACTGTTTTTTCAAAAGGCCGACAAAGATGTTTAAAGGATACTGCCTAAAGCCGTCTAAATTGTCCCTGCTTCCCCTCTTTCTTCCTCTTCTGAAGAATGTGGGGGGCTAGGGCATGGGGTCACTGCAGTAGCATGCTGGGGCTGTTGCTTGTGCTGGTGTGGAAGCCAGTTGTACCTATCTCCTCCCCTTGCCACATTCAGTGGCTTCACATTGGTAGCTTGAAGTTAGCCACGGTGGAAGTATTTATACCATGGAATTAGGCAAATGCAACAAATTAGGGAATCCCCCCCTTCCCAGGGCAGATTATTAAACATTAACCAACATGTATTCTCTGGACAGTTCCCAAGTAGAAGATGTGAGTGTTGCCACCAGGCATTATATTTTTATTATTCTCCAAAGAAGATTCTGGAAACTGGTGGTATTAATATCAAGCTTTCATAATATATCTAAAGGCCATCTCAAATTTCTTGTGCCCCAAATGAAACATCCAGATTTCTATCTCCCACCACCCAAAATGTGTCCCTTTCATAATTTCTCTCAGCTCAGGAAATGGGAACCCCATCATTGCACATCTTCTCTCTCAGCCACTGATTTCCTTGCAGTTCTTTGAATGTTGAATAGGTCGATATGTTTCCGCCTCAGGGCCTTTGCACATGATGTTGCTTCCATCCGGAACCTCCTTGGCATGAATATCCAAGAGCTCATTCCCTCACTACGTATCTTTCAGAGCTCTGCCCAAATGTCATATTCAAAGGGGGTCTTTCCTGATCACGTTTCAGAACATCATACCCACCACCAATGGTCTCTTTTTTTCATAGCATTTCTTGCCTGACCTGTATTTGTTGACTATTTCGTGTCTGGCCAGCCCTAGCAAGTAATCTCCAAGCAAGCAGGGCTTTGCAGGGTTTGCTGCTATATCCTCAGTGCCTAGAAGAGTGTTTGGCATCCAGCAGGCAATCAATATTGATCAAATGAATGAGTAAATGTGAGGTTATATGCACAGTGAGGGTGTGTGTGTGTGTGTGTGTGTGTGTGTGTGTGTATGTAAAGTCTGTGTCAACGGTGGACCCTAGGAGATGGTCCATATTGGACCACTTTGGACAGCTGTTGTTACTAGACAGGATGGGAACTCAGCAGTCTGTTAATTTAACTCTTCATTTTGCAGTTGAGGTGCTTAAACTCAGGCATAGGCAGATGACTTGCTCCAGGGACCATTAGTGATGGGAATGCATTTTTCTTTTACAAACAAAATATTTTCAAAAGCAGAATACCCTGATAATATCAGTCAGCAGTTTGCGGGATATTGTTTCTTCCCATGTGTTACTTTTTTTTTTTTTTTCCCCATCTCTGAGCAGCCTAGAAGAGTTTTCAAAGGGACTTTCATCCTCTTTGGGTAGGATAATGCTTTCCAGGAGCACTCGTAGAGAAGGCTCAGAGCTGCTCCTGCACCACCGTCAACACAGGGTCCATAAAAGCTGAGTCAGGGCCAGGAAGCACCTTGAGCTTATTGCTTTGGGCCTTTGACAAGAAAGCTGGTAGCTGGTGCTTTTAGGAGTTGGGGATGAAGACTGGACATAACTACGGGTCTTGAGCTAACATAGCATGGCTGGAGCCTCAGAGCTTTTTAATGCACAGGTCTCATTTCTGCAAGCTTTCACTTCTTATCTGTGCCAAAACCCCCTCCTGGGACTCTTGCCCAGGGTGTGGTGGGGGGTGGTGGTAGTGGGGAGATCTTTCTGGCCCTCCCTATGAAAAAAAATGTGCAAGAGGAATGTTGATTTCTTTGGAGCATTCACTGTATAGAGAATTTGACTAGCGTCATCTGAAGTTTCCGAATGTATGTTTGTGAATTTATTGCTTAATAAAATTCACTGGAAGAAAATGGGGCTGGTGGGGAGACATTTGGATTGATTTTCAAGCAATCAGGATTTGAGAAGAATTCGAAATGAGGTCTCTCATGCTGATGCCGAACAAATGCCAGGAGTCCTTTTCAGCAAAGCCTGCAGTTCTTCTTGCGTGAATTATTTCTCTGAACGATCTAAGGATACCTTTGCTTCACTGGGAAAGCTCTTTGCCCTTGGAGTAAAATTTAGTTACAGACTTGCATGTTCAGATTTGGGTACTTGCGTGAAGAATTTTTCTTAAAAATGGATACAGAGTCCCCTAAGTGATAGGCTCGGTTTGTTGGTATATATTTTACAACCCTTCTCCCTGAATGTTGTTCCATTGGACTTTTTGAGGCTACGATTTATGTTGGGATAAGTAAGCTCTCAGGATGTTGGTACCAAAACCCCAGGGCTCTGTCTGCTGAAGTGTGGAAAGGTTTGCTGAACTCCTTCTGTTCTCACAGCTGTGGGAAGGGTGAGACCATAAGTCTTACTCGTGGCTTTGTCTATACTGGTATCCCTGTCTACGGAATTTCCTGTCAGGATTTTACCCTCCATAAAGCTGGGAACCTGTGTAGGTGCTCATTTCCTTAATAGGCTCCCATTTCTTCTGTTATAGGCGCTATAACTTATTTCTCACAGAGGCTGGACTGCCTTCCAGCCTGGAAATCCTTCCAGATCTTGTGGTCTGTGTTCCTCACACTGCAGTTGAAGCTCTTCATAGCATTTCTGGACCATTATTGCCTGGGTTCCAACCTCGGCACTGTTGGCTGTGAGTCCTGGGCCAAGTTACGAATCTTCTCCTTGCCTCAGTTTCTCATCTGTAGAAGGGGAATAACAGTAATGCTGACCTCACAGGGTTTTGTAGGGACTAAGTAAGCTAATATAGGTAGTGTTTGCAGCCCAACACATAGGAAGTGCTTGATATATATCATTATTATTTCAGTGATAACTTGCCTATGTTTAACCAGATTCCCCTTGACATCAGTGGCTCTGATGACATTCCTTTTTCTACTCCACGTTAATTATGAGTCTGTCCGAATCCTCTCTGGGGTTGGAACAGCCACACGTGTCTTTGGGATGTCCTTCACTTCAGAAGTGCTGTGTATGGTGTTTTCCTTGAGTGTGCTTCCTTTCTTTTCATACCTCCAGGACTTTCTGGCTCACTCATTTATCAGCTTGGAAGCACTGGCATCGCTTCTCTCACCATCCTCCTTCCTACGCTAAAGAACTGGTGATTTTTGTTTCCAGTTAGATAATTAGCATATCTCAAAGCAAGCCATGACCGACTTACCTAGCTGGAAAGCAGTTTCACTGGAGAATGCTCCTTGACAAGCCCTGCGAGTGTTATCTCAGGAAAGGTGAAGTTGTGTCTGCTTCATAAACTATGCTGTCATATGTGGCCATAGGTGGAAGCAGCATGCCTTATGGACCCTGGGAGCAGGTGGGGACACCGAGCTGGTGAGTGTTAGAGCCGGTGCAAGAAGGGAAGGACAGAATCTCAACGGAAGTAGGAATTCGAACATGTCAGTGGAAGCCACAGAGAGACAGAGAAGGAGAGTCCCAAAATGCTTTGTTGAAACAGGTGCCTGGGTTCACAGCTGGTGGGGCAGAGGAGAGTAGGTGGTCAGGGAGGGTGTGGGGCACTTGAACAGTTTCTGAGAAACTTTGTTGGCTCAAGCTGCTTGCCCAGGACCTGGTGTGTATTCACCTGCTCTGGTGGTGCCCTAACAAAACCTGTGGCCTGGTGCCCAACAGTTCCAGAACCGCTGCTGGGTCTTGGCCGACCTATATAAAGGAGTGTGGTCCATGGTTAGAAGCTAGTGTATCCCTTGCCTTTGGAGATGTGTCTTGAAAGGAGTTGATATGGCCAATGTCAAAGAGGTTACTACCTATGTTCTTCCCTAGGATTTTGATGGATTCCCGTCTCACGTTGAGGTCTTTCATCCATTTTGAGTTTATCTTTGTGTATGGTATAAGAGAATGGTTGAATTTCATTCTTCTGTACATAACTGCCCAATTTTCCAGGCACCATTTATTGAAGTGACTGTCTTTTTTATTTTTTAATTAACTAACTAATTAATTAATTATTTTTTTGAGACTGTCTTTTTTAATACTGAATATTTTTTCCTGCTTTGTTGAAGATTATTTGACCATAGAGATGAGGGTCCATATCTGGACACTATAAACAAAGGGCTGATATTTAAGATCTGTAAAGAACTTCTTAAACTCAACACCCAAAAACGAGATAATCAAGTCAAAAAATGGGCAGAAGACATGAACAGACACTTCTCCAATGAAGACATACAAATGGCCAACGGACACATGAAAAAAATGTTCATCATCATTAGCCATCAGGGAAATTAAAATCAAAACCACATTGAGATACCACCTTACACCAGGTAGAATGGCAAAGATTAAAAAGGCAGGAAACAACAAATGTTGGGGAGGATGTGGAGAAAGGGGAACCCTCTTAACACGGTTGGTGGGAATGCCCGTTGGTGCAGCCACTTTGCAAAACAGTGTGGAACTTCCTCAAAAAATTAAAAATAGAGCTACCCTATGACCCAGCAATTTCATTACTGGGTATTTACCCCAAAGATACAGATGTAGTGAAAAGAAGGGCCATAATATGTAGCCCAGTGTTCATAGCAACAATGTGCACAATAGCCAAACCATGGAAAGAGCCAAGATGCCCTTCAACAGATGAATGGATAAAGAAAATGTGGTCCATATATACAATGAAAGATTATTCAGCCATCAGAAAGGATAAATCCCCAACTTTTGCATCAGCATGGTCGGGACTGGAGGAGATTATGCTGAGTGAAATAAGTCAAGCAGAGAAGGTCAATTATATGGTTTCACTTACTTGTGGAACATAAGGAAAAACGTGGAGGACATTGGGAGAAGGAAAGAAAAAGTGAAGGGGGGGATATCAGAGGGGGAGACGAACTGTGAGAGACTATGGACTCCGAGAAACCAACTGAGGGTTTTAGAGGGGAGGATGGTGGGGGGAATGAGTGACCCTGGTTGTGGGTATTAAGGAGGGCACATACTGCATGGAGCACTGGGTGTTATACGTAAACAATGAATCTTGGAACACTATATCAAAAACTAATGATGTATTGTATGGTGACTAACATAACACAATTAAAAAAAAAAAAAGCAAGTGTAGCTGCTCAGTAAAAGTCCCACCCTGCATTGACTCCCCAGCAGGTAAGAACTCAGTGAGTCGCTGCCCCTGGTTTTCTTGGAGCCCTTTGTGGGGTTCTCTCCCTGGCCCTGTGGTGTTAGCCTCCTGGGTCTGTCATGCAGGCTCCTCCTCCTTTTCCTTTTAAACACTGATGTTCCTCAGAATTCTTAGTATCCTTCACTTCTCATTCATCTTCCTCTCCCTGTGTAATCTTGTGCATGTCTGTATTTTCTCCTCTTTTTCTCAGAAATTCTATTTAAAAATAGTTTTGACAGGCTTAAGATGCGCAACCCGCCTCTTCCACAGCTTTATCCTATGTCCATTTTCACATTGTGGCAGACGATACTTTTAAATTCTTTTGGCAGTTTCTTTTTGTAGTTGTCCCCTTATTTCTATAATATATTTTTTTATTTTTTAAAAAATATTTTATTTATTTATTTGACAGAGAGATCACAAGTAGGCAGAGAGGCAGGCAGAGAAAGAGGAAGGGAAGCAGGCTCCCTGCTGAGCAGAGAGCCTGATGCGGGGCTCGATCCTGGGACCCTGGGATCATGAGCTGAAGGCAGAGGCTTTAACCCACTGAGCCACCCAGGTGCCCCTCTATAATATTTTATATCACTAACTCTTCATTTATCAATTTCAGACAATGCTTGAAATTAACAAATTTCTTCCAGTGTTGATGAGGATTTAGCTTTCTTGCATCTCCCTACACTTCCCTCCCTCATCCTCCTAAGGTAGTTACAGTTCTTATTAAACCAGTGATCAGCATTTACAATTATTACTTGATTAATACTTATTTTAGACCAAAGTAGAAGACTGTTTATATTTGCTTCCTAGTATCATTTTTATTTCTACTAGAGTCAATAACTGCTCCTAATTTTCACTTGTTGATTTTTGAATATAGCTATTCATTTCTTCTTTTGTTCCTGAATGCCATGTTCTGTCACAAAACCATTATTTTGTTTTTCTAAATACTCACGTATATCTGGTTCCATTTCAATTCTCCTTTACTTTTTCCTTGATACCTTCCACCATAGCCCTCCCTCCTCCTACTCTGGTCAACTTCCTTGTTCTCTGGATCCATTGGGTCCTTCCATATTTGGCGGGGAAATCTTCTAAGACTTCTAAAGAAAGAATGCATGGGACTTAAATTTTTTTTGAGTGCTTGCTCATCATCATCTGAGATTGTTTCTAATTTGCCCTCACACTTGATTGAAAGATTGGATGGGTCTGGAATTCTAGATTTGAAGCCATTTTCTCTCAGAATTTTGAAGACATTCCTTCATGGTCTTTTAGATTCCTGTGTTACAATTGATAAGCCTAATGCCATTCTATTTTTTTCTTCATTGTTTTTCTTTTCTAAAAAATGGGCAAAATCTTATAAAATGTGATGTCTTATGAAAGTATAAAATAAATATTAAGTGTTTAGCTTGACAGATTTTTACAGATGTATCTTCCTGTGTAATGCTATCCAGATCACCAACTGAGAAGGTTCCTTGGTACCCCTTTCCTGTCAATACCACCTCACCCCCGCCCTGGAGATGACCACTTACCTGACTTCTCTCACACAGATCAGCTGTATTAGTTCTTGAACTTCATATGTGGACTCTTTTGTGTCTGCTGCTTTTGCTCAATAAAATATTGGAAATACAGCTATGTGGTTGTGCATATTAGCTATTTGTTTATTTTTAGAGTATGTGGTTTTCCACAATATCTATCCATTCCCCTTTTGTTGGACTTCTTGTTTTATTCAGAGCAGTTTGGCTGCTCTGAATAAAGCTGTTAAGAACATTCTGTTCATGTTTTTTTTGAGGACACACACTTTTATTTCTCTTGAGTAAATACCTGGAAATGGTTTTGCTAGATAGAGGTTATAGATTCTACCAGCCAGTTCAACAGTGTTCCAAAATAGATGAACCACTTTTCCCGGCTAGGAGACTGCCAGTTGCTCCATATCTTCCCTGATACATGGAAATTGTCAGCCTTTTAAACTTTAGTCATCCTTGTGGGTGAGTAGTGCTAGCTCATTGAAGCTGTCATTTGCGTTTTCCTAATGAGTAATCACACATTAAGTATTTTTTCATGCATTTACCAGCCAGTTAGATACTTTTTTGGCAAAATGTCTATTCAAGCCCATTAAAAAAAATAGCTTGTTATCTTTATTGATTTGAAGGAGTTCTCTCCGTATTCTGGATACAAGTCATTTTTCAGATATATGTATTCAGATTCTCTTCTCATAGGCTATGACTTGCTTGTTTAGTTTGTTAATAGTTTTAGTTTTATAAAAGTCTAGTTTATTTTTTACAAAAGTCTGTTTTGGTTTTACAGAATTCTTGTTTATTCAGTTTTTTAATAGTTGGCATATTTTGTGTCCTGTTTAGGAAATCTTTGCCTACCTCAATGACATAAAGATACTCTTCTTGTGATTCTTCTGGATTCTGTACTGTTTTAATTTCACATTTAGGTCTATGATCTACCTTCTGATATCATTATGATTACTATTCCTTTGTATATGGACTATGGTTATATCCCTGGGAGATTTTCATTTTATGTTTATAACCTAGGTGTTTTGAAGTTTTACTGTCACATGCTTTGATGTAGGCCTGTATTTGGTCCCTGTGTATGTATTTGGATGGCCCTTTCAAACTAGGAATTTGTTCTTCAGTTCTGGGACATTTTCTGGGTATGAATTCCTTATAATTTCCTTTATAGTCTCATTCCATTCTTTTTCTAGAGTTCCTATTAGTCAGCAGGTGGACCTCTAGGATTGATTATCTAAGTCTTTAGTCTTTTCTTTCTTATTTTCTTTCTCTCTGACTTTTGACACACACTCTAGATTTCTTCTACATCATTGTTTTCCTTTCCTTCTAGTTGTTTTAGTTATTCCCTTTTATTTCCAACGACATTTTCTTAAGTGGTTTTTGGAAGGTGAGTCAGCCTCTTTACAAACGCTAGAGGTTGAGCCTATTCATTCGTGAAATTGGTTTGCCTTTCTCCAACCACTTTCTGTTGTTCAGTGCTATCCACTTTCTTGTGCATTGTGCTTTTGTATGTTTGTATCTTCTTCAGTACTCCAATAGCATGCTAGCATGTTCTTGGGAATGAGAGACATCTACACTTTCCATGACTCTACATTTACTCCTATTGTTTCTGTTCCCTTCTGTTTATTCCCCAATATATTTTTATATATTTTTTCAATGTATAGCCATCTCTTGAGTTCCAGATACACAAATTCCTATGGCAAAAACTCCACCCAAAGGTCAGTACTCTCATGAAAAGACTTATTCCCTCTTTCCAACCTGGTCTTCCTTCTGAGCTCTCAGTCTTGGTGAATGACACTGACATTTATCTAGTATATGCAGGAGAACAGAGTCATTCTTAATTTCTCCCACTCTTTTACTCTTTCATTGCATCGGCCCCCAGCCAGTTCTGTTGATTCTTTCAATGTCTTTTTTTTTTTTTTTTACACTATGACCTATTCTTTTTTTTTTTTTAATTAACGCATAATATATTATTTTCCCCAGGGGTACAGGTCTGTGAATCATTAGGCTTACACATTTCACAGCACTCCCCATACCACATACCCTCCCCAATGTCCATAACCCAGCCACCCTCTCCCTATCCCACTACCCCCAGCAATCTTCTGTTTGTTTCATGAGATTAAGAATCTTATGATTTGTCTCCCTCCCAATCCCATCTTGTTTCTTTCTTTCTTTCTTTTTTTTTTTTTAAGATTTTATTTATTTATTTGACAGAGAGGTCGAGAGAGCACAAGCAGGGGGAGCAGCAGAGGGAGAGAGAGGAGCAGGTTCCCCGCTGAGCAGGGAGACCAATGCGGGACTCGATCCTAGGATGCTGGGATCACGACCTGAGCCAAAGACGTACACTTAACCATCTGAGCTACCCAGTTGCCCTTGTTTCATTTTTTCACTCGCTACCCACCACAACCCCTCACCCTGCCTCTCAAATTCCTCATACCAGAGAGATCATATGATAATTGTCTTTCTCTGATTGACTTCTTTTGCTTAGCATAATACCCTCCAGTTCTATCCACGTCATTGCAGATGGGAAGATTTCGGGGGTTTTTTGATGGCTGTGTAGTTTTCCATGGTATATATATATCTTTCAATGTCTCCTATCTGTCCTCAACTCAGCACTCTTGCTGCTATGCATAGTTGAGGGCCCTGTTATTATTCACCTATAATATTGCAGTAACCTCTTCTTTGGTTTCCCTGCTTCTCATCTCAGCCAACTCCTAATCCATTCCCCATAATGCTGCCACACTGCCTTTTCTGACATTGGGGTTTGAACTCTATGGAGGCAGGAATTTTGTCTTTGTTGACCAATATATCCTCAACTCTTTGAACAGTGCCTTGCTCTTAGCAGGCACTCAATGAGAATTTTTGACACTTTTTTTTTAATTTTTAATTTTTTTTTATAAACATATAATGTATTTTTAGCCCTAGGGGTACAGGTTTCTGAATCGCCAGGTTTACACACTTCACAGCACTCACCATAGTACATACCCTCCCCAATGTCCATAACCCCACCACCCTCTCCCGACCCCCCGACCCCCAGCAACCCTCAGTTTGTTTTGTGAGATTAAGAGTCTCTAATGGTTTGTCTCCCTCCCAATCCCATCTTGTTTCATTTATTCTTTTCCTACCCCCCAAACCCCCCACATTGCTTCTCCACCTCCTCATATCAGGGAGATCGTATGATAGTTGTCTTTCTCTGATTGACTTATTTCACTAAGCATAATACCCTCTAGTTCCATCCACATCATCATAAATGGCAAGATTTCATTTCTTTTGATGGCTGCATGGTATTCCATTGTATATATATACCACCTCTTCTTTATCCATTCATCTGTTGATGGACATCTAGGTTCTTTCCATAGTTTAGCTATTGTGGACATTGTGTTGTAAACATTCAGGTGCATGTGCCCCTTCGGATCACTACGTTTGTATCTTTAGGGTAAATACCCAGTAGTGCAATTGCTGGGTCATAGGGTAGCTCTATTTTCAACTTTTTGAGGAACCTCCATGCTGGTTTCCAGAGTGGTTGCACCAGCTTGCATTCCCACCAACAGTTTAGGAGGGTTCTCCTTTCTCCGCATCCTCACCAGCATCTGTCATTTCCTGATTTGTTAATTTTAACCATTCTGACTGGTATGAGGTGATATCTCATTGTGGTTTTGATTTGTATTTCCCTGATGCCGAGTGATGTGGAACATTTTTTCATGTATCTTTTGGTCATCTGGATGTCTTCTTTGCAGAAATGTCTGTTCATGTCCTCTGCCCATTTCTTGGTTGGATTATTTGTTCTTTGGGTGTAGAGTTTGCTAAGCTCTTTATAGATTTTGGATACTAGCCCTTTATCTGATATGTCTTTTGCAAATATCTTCTCCCATTATGTCAGTTGTCTTTTGGTTTCGTTGACTATTTCCTTTGTTGTGCAAAAGCTTTTGATCTTGATGAAGTCCCAGTAGTTCATTTTTGCCCTTGCTTCCCTTGCCTTTGCAATGTTTCTAGGAAGATGTTGCTGCCTGTGTTCTCCTCAAGGGTTTTGGTGGATTCCTGTCTCACATTGAGGTCTTCCATCCATTTGGAATCTATTTTTGTGTATGGTGTAAGGAAATGGTCCAGTTTCATTTTTCTACATGTGGCTGTCGAATTTTCCCAACACCGTTTGTTGAAGAGACTTTTTTTTCCATTGGACATTCTTTTCCTGCTTTATCGAAGATTAGTTGACCATAGAGTTGAGGGTCTATTTCTGGGCCCTCTATTCTGTTCCACTGATCTGTGTGTCTGTTTTTGTGCCAGTACCATACTGTCTTGATGATGACAGCTTTGTAATAGAGCTTGAAGTCCGGAATTGTGATGCCACCAACTTTGGCTTTCTTTTTCAATATTCCTTTGGCTATTCGAGGTCTTTTCTGGTTTCATATAAATTTTAGAATTATTTGATCCATTTCTTTGAAAAAAATGGATGGGATTTTGGTAGGGATTGCATTAACTGTGTAGATTGCATTAGGTAGCATAGACATAGACATTTTCACAATACTTGTTCTTCCAACCCAGGAGCATGGAACATTTTTCCATTTCTTTGTGTCTTCCTCAATTTCTTTCATGAGTACTTTTTAGTTTTCTGAGTATCAATTCTTTGCCTCTTTGGTTAGGTTTATTTCTAGGTATCTTGTGATTTTGGGTGCAATTATAAATGGGATTGACTCCTTAATTTCTCTTTCTTCTGTCTTGTTGTTGGTGTAAAAATATCCTGACACTTTACTTAATTCCTGTACAAGTTCTAGCAGTTTTGGAGTGGAGTCCTTTGGGTTTTCCACATAAAGCAACATATCATCTGCAAAGAGTGATAGTTTGACTTCTTCTTTGCCGATTTGGATGCCTTTAATTTCTTTTTGTTGTCTGATTGCTGAGGCTAGGACTTCTAGTATTATGTTGAATAGCAGTGGTGATAATGGACATCCCTGCTGTGTTCCTGACCTTAGCGAAAAAGCTCTCAGTTTTTCTCCATCGAGAATAATATTTGTGGTGGGTTTTTCATAGATGGCTTTGGTAATATTGAGGTATGTGCCCTCTATCCCTACACTTTGAAGAGTTTTGATCAGGAAGGGATGCTGTACTTTGTCAAATGCTTTTTGAGCATCTAACTCAATGAGAATTTTTTATTGACGAGGTGAGCAAATCTGATTTTGTCACTCTCTTGCCCTGGATCTTTGATGCCATGCCCCACTGCTCATCACCCGTGTGATAAAATCTAAGTTTCTTATCATGACATGATCTAGCACTGGTCTAGCACCCAGTTCCCACTTCTTCCCAAATCACCCATTTTTCCCCCTGTTGACAATGAATGGCTTGTCCCAGAGAGTGTCCTGCTCTCTCAGGTCTCTGACTTTTTGCACTGTCTGGGACACCTCCTGTTCCTTTGCCTGTCTGGCAAGTTGAATTTAATTTTTAAAGTTTCATCACAAGAATTACCTCCCTGTTAGAGGCTCTTTTGAACGCTCAAGGCAACCTTATGCTTTCCTTTCTTTATGACTTCATCATACATGTGTACCTTCTGTGGGAAACGTCAGTCTTGGGTTCCACTCTACTTCTGGGCATTCAGGAACATTACACTTCCCTGTTTCTCTGAAATTATGTATGGCCAGGTGACTCTCTCTAGCCAATATATCAATGGAATTGTGCTGAGGTGTATTTTAAGAGTTGGAGTATGATTCTCCCATATCCTCCATCTGTCAAGACTGCCAGCTATAATCCAAAGAGTGGAGCCTCTGTTAGCCTGTGTATCTGAATGAAGGTGAAGTAGAGCACAGCCTCCCCCTCCACATTTGCTCATGATGGACACAGAATATGAGCAAGAAATAAACCTTTATTGTTTTAAACCACTGAGATATTGGGGTTGTTTGTTACTGCAGCATAACTTAATCTATCCTGACTATTTTTTTTTTCATGGTAATTACCTTATCTTTTAACAACATCAGTTTACCATTTCTTTGAGGACTACTATTTCATTGCATCCTTTATATGAGTGGACACTTAAAATGTTTGTTAGCTAGTGCTAGACTTCATATTTTTTTGAGCATCTATGGTGTTCTTGGCATGGTGCTAAGGATTTCGCCCATGTTATTTCATTTAATCTTTACAACAATCCTGTGAGGTAGAAATGACTGTTACAGTTTTCCTGGAAGGGAAGGAGGCTCAGAGGGGTTTAGGCAACTTGCTCAGTGGTCTAACCTCTGGGCAGAGGCAGAACCAGCAGTCAGACATAAACGGATCTGATTCTGAAGCCCAATCCTTTCCATTGCAAGCAAACTTAGGAGTGACAGATGAAGAAAGCTCTGCTTGCTGGGAGGTTCCTGTCAAAGCAGACATGGGCTGTCATGGGCTTTGTAAAGGATAAATAAGCAATCACTGAACATGTAAGTAAATAAAATTGGAAACATGTTTTTAGCAACTAAAGGGAAATGGGGAATTCTTCAGATAACTTTGCAGTTCTTGAGGCAAAGCCAGTCACATACTGTGTATTCATCAAAAATTCTATCCGCAGTCCAGAGCGAATGTCAGCCCAGAGCACTGCTTGCTTGGCCTAGTACTGGCTGGTAGGACTGACTTCTGGACCAGTTTCCCTGGTGGCCCCTGTGAACATGTACTGATGATCAGTGACGAGGTAAGGTCACATGGCCCAGAACACATGGTATGGTGTTCTCAGAAACACATTCCCTCAGAATGAATCAGCTGAATATTTGGGTAGCTGTTAGGTGATACATTGAAGCAGATGGACTGTGGAACGAAGACTTGCTCAAAGCCTCATGGGATATGAGTGACATCATGGCCCATTGAAGGAATAGCCACAACTAAGGGGCCTGGGCTCAGGCCAGAGCTTTCAAGAAGGAGGCAGTAGCAGCCAGAGAGGCAAAGGGGCTGAATGCCAACAAATGCCATGTGGAGGATTTTCCCTTGTGCATAGGAATACCATGGGAATGAACCTTAGAGTTGGACTTGGACCTAGAACATTCTCATTTTCTTTAAGCTGTTATGCTTGACTCTTTATTGATTTTTATTTGTATTATTGGTGCTTTCTTGCTACTCTGAATTTTGATAGTACCTCACATTCATGTGGTGTTTCTCATGTACTATTGTATATAATATATATAATAAACACGCATCTGGGGTAGTCGAATGTCATTTGTATAACTGGTTCACATGTATTTTAAAGTCAAAGAGTAGAGCTTCTATGTCTTTATGAGAGTATCTAGCATGAGGCTTCACACATTTGTAGCTCTGTTGGCTGTCTAGTTTGTGCTACCTCTTTGAAGAAATAGCTGTTGGTTTCCAGCAGTATCTTTGATTTTGAGAGTATTAAGGGCTCAAAATACCTAAGTATCCTTTGCCAATCAGATACACCTTAGGACATTTACAGGGAAGGATAAATATCTTAGGATTGGTTAGTTTGGATAATTTTGGCAGGCTCTGGGCTCTAGGAGTGGTCTCTAGTTGTCTAGTACCTGGCCCTGGGGTGATGGAGGGCAGGGAGGGTGTTCTTGGCATGGAAATTGGCTTAGTGTGTGTGAGTTAGATGGTGGAGGTAGTTGGGGACAAGGGCTCTGGGTCAGCTGGTTTACATATAAAAACCCTCAGAATCAAGTTGTTTGCTATCTTTAGGAACTAGCTAACCCTGGAGGGGCAGTCTCTCTCCGCTAGCCAGATCCTCAACATCAAAGCATTATAAAATATAGAGAGTAAAAAACCATGAATAACGTGACCTTGTTTCTGTAGAGACTGGACTACAGAAAATTCTGAGAGGCCTTTCATCCATACCAGGCCTGCACTTACTCTCTTCAGCAGTGTGATGATTGGAGGTGATCATCCCCATTTTACAGATGAAGAAACTGAAAGAGTTTGCCCCGGGGCCATACAGCTGGCCACTGATGGAGTTGGGATTTATGCTCAAATTCTGCTGTTGTTCCCTGGAGGTTTATTGCATCTCACAGAGGAATCACTTTTGTTCCATATGTCACTTGAGGCAGCCCAGTAATTAGGCCTGACCTAAGGGAAGGAAGTTCTTGTCTGGGCTAGTGCTCGTCCTCCCTGTACTTCCTTTATTCAGCTCTCGTGTCAGCTGGAAGAGTTGATTTTTTTTTCCCTGAAATTAAGCTTCTTATTTGGACATACCTCAAAATCCAAGGTGAAGTCTAGAAACCCAGGGATATTGCAGATCTAACATGTTTATTGCTGGTTGGGGCAGCCTGAAGGGCCGCAGACAGGCTTGGGAGGAGGCCAGGCTGCACCCACTAAAGCGGGCCCATAGCTGGATCCTCAGACCCAGTGGAGACAGGCCAGGGATGGGGAATCAACGTCACTGTGAGGTGTTTGGACCAAGGGGGAGTGAGCGTAGATTGTCTTTGTGCTGCTTTCCTTCCCCGCAAGGATAGTCCTCAGCTCTTGCTGTGTGTTGGTGACACACTAGTGACTGAAAACTTCAACATCTATCTGTTTTGGAATGCTGTGTGAAAGTGAAATTGTTGTGTGGTAACATTTGCTTAAATGACTGCCCAGAGGAATCCTTCAGATTCCAAATAGAATGCCCCTGAGTGTATTACAAGGGGCGAGGAGGCTGTGCGTTAGAAGCTGGAGAGCTCATTGTCCAGAGTGGAATAGATTTCAGGCATGGGGGCTTTTTAGTGACACTCTTGACCTTCAGTTCTTGGCACTGCCATTTCCTAACTGTGTGGCCTTCCTAACTGTGTGTGGAATAGATTTCAGGCATGGGGGCTTTTTAGTGACACTCTTGACCTTCAGTTCTTGGCACTGCCATTTCCTAACTGTGTGGCCTCCTAACTTAAGACCTAATGCTTTGCAGCTTTTGTCATGGGTCACATACTGTTTCTAAGCTCTTTGTGTGGAGTATCTTTTAGTCCTCAAAGTCACCTGGTGGGGAAGGTACACATCTTGTCCCCATTTTGCCAATGAGGAAACTGAGGCACAGGGAGGTTATGTGATGTGCCAAGGTTAGACACCTCTGTAAATGGCAGAACCAGGATTCAGAACCTTGGAGTCTGGCCCTGAGTCCATGTTCTGAACTAAGATGTTCCACTATTGCACTTGAACTTGCAGAACTTTTGTCCCCTTATCCATAAAATGTGTGCTTTCATAACACCTGCTGTGTGAGATTGCTGCAGGATTTAATGAGATACTGCCTAGAAAGAGTTAGGCACATAGTAAGTGCTCAGTAAGTGTTTGCTCTTATTACTATTCATTGTAAGCTGGTGTGTCTTCTCCCCCACCCCCCATTGTCTTTCTCCATGTCCCCTCTTTGTGGCCATTGGAGATAGGTAAAACTGGAGGAATTATGTTCCTAGATAAATATAGAAAAGAAAAAAATACTCCAGAGCTTATAGTAACTGTGTGAATGTGCTGTTGTCCCTTGTGCCTTCTGACTCTCGTCAAACTCTGATGGGGACCACACACTACCTTTTAAGCTTGTGTGGTACATCCATGTTTTAAAACCAACACAAGTCTGCTCCCTGAACAGTTTCACTAGCCAAACCCTCTGTCCAGTCTGAGGACTTGCAGATGATGGGATAAATCCAGAACGCTGCCTAGAGGAGCCTTGGCTTGACTTAACGTGCCAGGACCTGGGATGGTGTTGAGGCTTGGAGGAGGAATGCCCTCTCTTTAGGCAGGGCCTCTGCCCATCCTCAGCCCCACCCCACCTCCAGGTTTCCTCTAGTTCAAGTTCAGGTGACCTTAGTTCAGCAGGGAGGAGGGGACCCAAGACTTCCTTTGAGAGGGTTCTGTGTAGCTATAGGAGGGGTGGGGAATTGAGCCGGTTACCCTGGTCGGTTTTACAGCATTGTTCCAGTGATCTAAGGAGACACCATATTTTCTTTCTTTCTTTCTTTCTTTTTTAAGATTTTATTTATTTATTTGACAGACAGAGATCACAAGTAGGCAGAGAGACAGGCAGAGACAGAGGAGGAAGCAGGCTCCCTGATGAGCAGAGAGTCCGATGTGGGGCTCGATCATGACCTGAGCCGATGGTAGAGGCTTTAACCCACTGAGCCACCCAGGTGCCCCATCTTTCTTTCTTTCTTTTTTTTTTTTTAAATATATTTTTTAAAGATTATTTATTTATTTATTTGACAGACAGAGATCACAAGTAGGCAGAGAGGCAGGCAGAGAGAGGAAGGGAAGCAGGCTCCCTGCTAATCAGAGAGCCCGATGTGGGGCTCGATCCCAGGACCCTTGGATCATGACCTGAACCAAAGGCAGAGGCTTTAACCCACTGAGCCACCCAGGTGCCCCAAGAGACACCATATTTCTTGACCCCATCCCCACCTTTTTGGTTTCCCAGACAGGAATGAACAGATTTATAATACTGTAAAAAAGAGTTTAATGAGATGTAATGGGAAATTCTTGCCTATGAGACTAATTAAAAGGCAATGAGAAGATGAAAAATGCCTATCCTTGTGGACTTTAAAGCCTTTAAAAACTACTTAAAATAGTTGTCCTAATTAAAAGAATATACATATGTTCTTCTTTTGAAAACCTAAGAACTTACCAGTCAACTTTCTGAAAAAGTCCTCTATTATTTTGAAGTGTTTTTTTTTAATGCATTAATATGGCACATATGAATATTTTGGTTCACAAAATTTGAGAGTATTCTGTATTATAGAACATTCTTTTATTTACATATTATATTTTGTCATAAAAATTCTTTCTCATCATTAACTCTACATCCTTAAAAACACATGGACACTTTAAGTACCAGGCAGCTACTGGTCTTGGGTGTTTTGCAATGAGTGAGTCAAGGTGTTGGATCAGGAAGTCTCGGGGGAATATTTCTCATTCTCTTTGGTAGACATTGTCTATTAATACTGTGCAAAGCATGTTTCCATGATAAAATTCTAACAATGGACTTTGGAAGGTCATTTCTGAGTGTGGGTACTGTAGGAAAGGCAGAGAAAAGGAAGAATGGAGAAGGGAGATTGTGCGTGTACCAGGTGGATGGAGACCCCCAAGCACCTGGGGAAGTGGGGAGAAGGGGCTGGTGATCTGATCCAGATAAGATTTGATGACTCACTTGAGGCATGTCCATCGGCTCTGAAGGTGAGCTGAGAGAACTTGGGGTAATGGTCAGTGCTAGTTACCAAACATTGACCAGGTGATCTCCTTCCAGGCACATGGGGGAGGAGTGGTAATTTCCCTGCTCCTTTGTGGCTCATATGACCATGTAACATGCTTTGGTCAATGAAATGTGACTGAAAGGGATGAGTATCATTTTCAGGTAGAATCTTTAAGAGCCAGGGCATGGTTTTCCATGTTTCCTCTGCCTCTGTGACTGGCAAGGTCCATCTGGGTGTTTGGGCAAGGATGGCACAGACCAGATCATACACTGACCTATAGGGGACACTATCCTTTGACGGAGGAAGTGGAATATGCTCATGGGTCCTTATAGGGGGCTGACAGGCACTCTGGGTAATGGTATTTTGCCCCTGTGGGACCAGATGTTAGAACAAAAAATTGAAGAGACTGAGCCTCCAAAGAGGCCAGAGTCATCCTTCCCAATAGAACATATCCAAGAGAAGATGACCAGAAGGCAGTAGGGGGTGTCTAGGAGTCACAGAGAACAGACCTGATGTGGGCCACTGTGGTAACTACCAAATTAACACAACTGCAGGGGCGCCTGGGTGGCTCAGTGGGTTAAAGCCTCTGCCTTCAGCTCAGGTCATGATCCCAGGGTCCTGGGATCGAGTCCCACATCGGGCTTTCTGCTCAGCAACGAGCCTGCTTCCCTTCCTCTCTCTCTGCCTGCGTCTCTGCCTACCTGTGATCTCTGTCTGTCAAATTAAATAAAATCTTTAAAAAAAAAAAAAACATTAACACAACTGCAGATGCTGGCGGTGGGACCCAAGAGTACTAGAGCAGCAGTGGAGAAGAAATTCCAACTATGTGAGGTTGGATGCCACCTATGATGGTTAGCTTTATGTGTCACCTTCGCTATGGTGCCCAGTTGTTTGGTCAAACAGTCTAGATGTTGCTGTAAAGATATTGTGGGGGAGGGATTAATATCTACAGTCAGTCTCCTTTAAAGGAGATTGCTCTTGATGATGTGGGTGGGCCACATCTAATCAGTGAATGCCTTAAAGAGCAGAAACTGAGGTTTCCTGGGAAGAAGGAATTCTGCCTCAGGATTGCAGAGTTAACTCCTGCTGAGTTTCTGGCCTCCTGGCCTGCCCTAGGAATTTCAGACTTGCCAGCCCCCACAATTGTGTGAGTTAGTTCCTTAATATAAAGATATTTATGTAAATATATCTCATCTCTGTCTTTCTTTCTCTCTGTCTCTGTTTGTCCCTGAACCTTGAATGCATGAATTACCACCTCTAGTGAGAAGACTTGCAGACAGGTTCTAAGAGATACTGGCAAAAAATACCACCAGACCTGGTCACTCTATCAGATTAGAATTTCAGTAGCTCTCAATACTCTGAATGGGAGGATGTGGATTCCCTAGAGCAGGAGTGAGGAAGGTACCAATAGGAGCTGTGAGGAGGGAAGTCTAGTGTTTGATAGTCACCTCTATCATCGATCTATCCATCCCACTGAGATGAACATTTTTTATTAATTAAAATTTTATATTAAAAGTAATCAATTCAATAGCCTTAACAGGCCCAGGAAACCCAGTCTCTGGCTACCGAAATGGTAGAGCCCTGTTCTAAGGAGCAACTCAGAATTTCAAAAACTCCATTTTGACACAGTTCTCGTTTCCCTCAAATTGTTCATCAGGCCCATTAACCAAAAGCCAAGTTGCTCTTCAGGGATTTTTTTTTCAGTCTTTTAAAAAATCTTTTCCCATCCCAAAGCTGTTCCATATGTGTAGAAAGGAGCTATCAGCTTGAGTTCACATTCCTGCAATCACGTTCCTGGGGTGGGGACAGACCACAGGACAGAAAACTATATCTTCATGGTTATTTTCCTTGGGAACCAAGTGAAACTTTTCAGGGAACTCAATTCTGCAAACACATACCAGTTGAAGGTGAAGTTGTGAAATGAGCTTGTTTTGTACTTGACTGCTTTTTGGGGGAACCACTGTGTGCCATCGACATCTCCTCTCCACCCCTGGGTTCTCTCTCTCTCAATCCTTTAACTCCTCTCTGTGGCCTTTTATGCCCTCAGCTTGCCTGTAATCAGTCCCTCCCTGCCCACCAGTGACTGGACAATGGCTGGCTGGGCAAGGGCATTTCTGCTTTGAAGTCTCAACCTTGCCTAGGTTCTGGTCCCAATGCCATTGGTTCCATCTTCAGGTTTGTACCAATAGTGAAGAAATACGCCCTTGCTAATGTGCTAGCTGGCTCTCACTGAACTCAGGGATTTGCCTCGCCCCGCTAAAAAGCCTTGTTTCTTATCAAATGGGGATCCAGGATTGAAGTAGTCACTTCTCAAATGGCACTCATCCGGTGGGGTGCAGGAACTAATCATAGGGACTCATGAGAACTAGTAGTTCAGTATTTAGGAGTTTTCTGATGGGGCTGGGAAACTGTTAGTAGTAGTTTGAGATTGGCCATAGCAAGAGTATTTGTCCCATTGGAAACTGGTAAATGCTAGAAATCAAATTTTTTTCTTCTTCAGAGAGTCAGCTTACTCACATGACACTGCACCTATCCCGCCTCACTTGCTAGAAGGTGTCTAAGTGATGTGTCACCAAAAAAAAAAAAAAAAAAAAAACTAAAAAAAAAAAAAACAAAAACCCCCAAAACCCTCCCTAGCCACAGGGTATGGGGTGTGGAAGTTGGTAGTTGGAGCAGAGGAACTTCTTACTTTCTCTGTAGACAAGAAGTCCTTTTATCATTTTTCCCTTTTGTCCTCATTATATTTTATGACCCTTTTGATTACCCTAATTTGTGATTCTGATCTGCCATGTACTTCTTGTTTGAATAACCCTTTGTTTTCTTCTTTGTCTTGATTGGAATCTCCTTCGGGAAAGGTGATGTTTTATAATAAGGGAAATATTTCAAGAGCAACATACCACAATTAAAATTAAAGGGGAATTGTGGAACATGAAGGGTGATGTGTTTTGGTTTATTGAATGTTAACTGAGGCTGAAGAAAGTGACTTAAAGGTCAAAGTGAGCCTGGGACTTGTTGACTGAGCAACAAAGGAGAGCATCTCAGAGTCTGAGAGAGGCCCAGGCCACTTCTAGTTTTTAGATTCCTAGAAAAAAAAAATGGACAAATGACTTAATGGTCAAAAGAGTGAGAGGTTGAGCTCTGGAGGGCCAGATGTTCCTTTCTAGAACTCAACATGTTTGGAACACAGAAACAATTATTTTTTATAGCATAACTGTTTGTCTGCTTGCCTCTTCCTTAGACCTTAGGCAAACTGATAACCACATCTATATCCTATGTCTCTAATCTCAACCCCTTGTACAGTGCCAGGTACCGAATGGGGGCCTCCGTAAATAATGGTTTAAAGACAAGTACAAATGAGAATAAAGGGCAAGAGACATGATGTGATGCTGAAGTTAGGTTTACTGCCTCCAGCCAGTGGTTCCCAAGCTTTGAATTTCATACATGGGTGCAATTTTTGAGAACTTTTAAGGAAACAGGATAGTCAGACTATTATTTTGTCAAGTAATGCCACTAAAAAGTCAACAGCTATCTCTTAGACTAATAATTTATTGAGAAGAAAAATATTTTGACATGAAAAATGAGGAATAATGGATAGTTCATCCCAAGAAAGGAGATGGTAACTTTCTTTCTTTCTTTTTCTTTCCTTCCTTTCTTTCTTTCTTCCTCCCTCCTTCCCCACCCTTTCTCTCTTCTCTTCTCTTCTCTTCTCTTCTCTTCTCTTCTCTTCTCTTCTCTTCTCTTCTCTTCTCTTCTTCTCCATCCTTCCCTTCCTACCTCCCTTCCTTGCTTCCTTTGTTCCTCCCTCCCTCCCTTCCCTTCCTCTCCCCCACACCCAACATGAGACTTGAATTCACAATTGATCGATTGTGAGATCAAGACCTGAGCTGATATCAGGAGTCAGATTCTTAACTGACTGAGCCACCCAGAACCCCTAGAGATAGTAACTTTCTGTTGATAATATATATTGATAAATACATCGATATTATTTGTATGGTAGATGTGTATATGTTTATATCTTTACTGGATGTTGGAGAACTTGAGTCTTGAGGACTCAGAGTCCAAAGAAAGTCTTTAGATAAGCCCTACTTCTTATTAAAACAGCAAAGATGAAATTAGGTAACAGCCATAGTGTCCACTGATTGATTATCCAACTATTAAATAGATACAGGTTATTCATTTATTCATTTGACCAATGAAGCAACAAATATAGAAGCCATTCAATGAGATAAATATCTGAGACTGGACCATCCTTGAACATCTGCAAGTCACAACTGGTCTGACTTTGGGTTCTGAGGATACTGGGAGGAGGTAAGGGATGGATCTGCTTCCTGTTACCCTCTTTGGGTTGACCTGGACAAAGTGAATCCCAAATTCAAGGATTTCTTAGGATCCTCAGGATCAAGCATGATATAGTTGAAATGCCAAACCTAGAGCTCTGCAGAAAACCTTGGGCTGGATTTTGGGTCTTTATTTTATTATCCCTAAAAATGAAGTTAAGTTTAACTGGGAGACTACCGATGTCTATGAAATTGATGTAGACAGAATTCCAGGGATTTGGCTTAAATAGTCTTCGGAATGCTGTGTGGATACATAGATCAGGTCTTTGTTTTACTAAAGAGGAATCTGTTCCTATGTTTGACATCATGGTTTTGTTTTTTTTTTTTGTTTAAGATTTTATTTATTTATTTGACAGAGACACAGTGAAAGAGGGAACACAAGCAGGGAGGAGTGGGAGAGGGAAAATCAGGTTTCCCACTGAGCAGGGAGCCCGATGCAGGGATCAATCCCAGGACGCTGGGATCATGACCTGAGCTGAAGGCAGACACTTAATGACTGATCCACCCAGGTGCCCCGTATTTTGGGTTTCTTTGTCTGGAATCTTTACTTCTTAAACATAATCAACAGACTTTTGCTGAATCACCCACTCTGTGTAAAGATAAGTGGTAGATACTATAGGAGACTCACAAAAGTTTAAGGCATCTTCCTTACAACCCCCTTAGCCTTTGAAGCTTTCAGGCTAGCAGAGGTAGATATGTCAGGCTAGGATAGGTAGATATTATTTTAAAGTTCAAAACAAATCAAAAATCTTATCCAACAAATTAGTATATAAAAATGGCAAATTAAGGGTAGAAGCTAGAAGATCTATAAACATTTCTGAGAAGTAGAGATTTCTGGCTAGAATGTTTAAGAAGGTTTTAAGGAGGAGGTGAACATTTGGCTGGGCTTTAAACGTTGGAAAGAATTTCAAAGGTAGCGAATACATCCCAAGTAGGAACTGTATAGGGGGAAGTGTTAGGAGATAGAGGCTAAAATAGCTTAGTTCTGGGACACCTGGGTGGCTCAGTCAGTTGGGCATCCAACTCTTGATTTTAGCTCATGTCTTGATGTCAGGATCATGAGTTCAAGTCCCGTGTTGTGCTCCATACTGGGCAAGGAGCCTACTTTTAAATAGATAGATAGATAGATAGCTTGGTTCTGGCAGAAGGCTTAGGGAGCAGTGGTTGATGAGGCTGGGATGGATATCCACAGGCACTAGTATAGTGTGGAATGCTGGGCAAAGGGGAATGGATTACATTTCTTAAAAAAAATGAGACTCCTCAAATGTTACTTGTTACTTTTTTTAAAACAAAATGGCAATATGATCAATGGAAGGCATTCCAGTTTGTATAGTCCTCACTAATGAGATGGTGCCCCTTTCCCTTGGATTGGAGGATACACATGTGGACCACCAGACCCGGCCACTGAGAATGGGGTGGATTAGCTTGAATTCTTTGAGCACTGAGTTCATGCGTATTAGAGTTTTGGGGCTGGGTATAATTTCCTTATAGAGAGGATCACTTTGAGCCTCCTCCACTCAACTTGTTTATAAAAATCCTGGAGAATTATTTTCCAGACCATGGGTGGAAAAGTCAGTATGTTTAGCAGTGATCCTATAAACAAATGAAGATGTCTTTTTGTAATAGGAGCAGACAGGGAGGGGAACTTATTTTTGTGATTTGAGGAAACTGCTGGTTTCTGGGATGGCTGAGGCAGAAACAGTTTGTTTCTTCCTATGCTGACTTTTTCTCCCAAGTGAAAATTACTTATCTTTACTGACAACACTTAAAATCTCATTTTGAACTCAGTGTGAGTGTCTAGAAATTGACACAGTGTGGCTGTGTGATTCTCGTGGGAGTTCAGCTCCATTTCCGCTTGAGTGAAGTACAAGAGGGAAGAGAGAAAAAGGAACGACAGCCTTTGTTTCTCCAGAGCATGTATCGTGATTTCATATCAGAATTGCACTTTGCAGAAATCTTTGTGATACTGAATCAAGTTTCTCATTAATATGACGAGTTTGAAGAACTAGAGGCTAGTTATAATAAGTCTATATAATAAGCTCATATATCTTAAAAATTACTATTTCCTTTTATTAATCTTTAGAACAGTTGGGTACATTTGGTTTGGAAATTAGAATGAGTTAAAGTAGAGAGTGAGGCCCAAAGTGGGGTGACAATCCAATTGGTAAATCTTTTATGAAGACAGTAATGTTGTGGTCTTGACCAGAGGACAAATCTCCCATGCTGTCCTCTTAGGCAGTGCTGAGTATTATGGGCCAAGCAGTCCCTGACAGAATTGACTTTGTATCTCTTCCTGGTACCTGAAATTAGTCATGCCCAGAAGATAAAGGATTTAAATGACCGTGTCTGATCTGGAACACTTAACACATGATTGGCCAAGCAGAGTGGAAGAGAAACCCAAGAACAGGTGGGAGAAGAAGACCTGAGGACGGAATGGCTGAGGGCCCTGAGCAGCTGTCCCCTGAGCACCGGAGACAAAAGAGGATGGACAGGGTCAGAGGAGAGTGCTGTGGGCCACCAGGCACTCCTGTGAAAATTCCCATGCAATTCTGAAACTTGCAGAAAGTGCCCCTAATCTACAGTCCCTTTTGCATTATCAGTCCGCTTCCAAGGTGGCTCACTCCCATGGCTGGCAAGGCAGGGCTCTTTGGCTCCTTTCTGTCTGTGGGCCTCCTCGCAGGACTGTTGAATGTCCCACGACAGGGCAGCTTGCTTTAGTGAAGATTTCAGCCAAAAATCTTAACATTTTTCCATTTTCTTGCTCAAAATGGATAAAGATCTTGAATATGTGGGAGAACAAACTATTTAGGTGGATTAATAGGTTCTGGCTTACCAGATACAATCTGGAAAGGGGCATTGAAGCCAATGAAGACCCTTGCTGCAAAAAACCCAACAAATTAAAAAAAGCAACAAAAAAACAACAAATTCTGGCCATCATTTAGGAGTGTTGGGAACCAAACAGCATTGTCTTACCATTGTGGGAGAGAAAGATGGGTTCACCCCTGACACACTTTGTGCTGTATTTGAACATGGGCACTGCACCCCAAGAAAGAAAAGCTACAGCCAGAATGGAAAGATGAAATCCAAGCTGAATGTGGGGGAGGGTAAGGACATGGGAGGGGGCAGGGAGAGGCAGGGCCTGTCCTTATGAAAACCAGTGAAAAGGCCAGTATTACTTAGCACACAAAAGTGAAGTCTGAGAGGAAACAATCATGAAGAGTTCACAAGTTCGAATTTCTAAAGAAATATTTCTTGAAAGGCAAACTTAACATAGTATATAAAAAAAAGTCCCACTTCATATTGGGTAATGTACTTTTGTTTCTCACTACTTAAGAATTGAGGCAAACTCTGAAAATTCAAATTTACAAGGGTCCTCTGTGGAAGGAACAGAGACTTAATTTTTTTTTTTTTTTTTAGTTTTGATCTGACTTTTTGAGTTCCCATCAAAGGGACAACTGTGTCCTTCCATAAGGTGCCTCTTATGATCTCTGTCACAACTAGTATCCTGATCCAGAAGAGAGGCTCTTTTGTTTTTGGAGAAGAGTTTATATGTTTGAAGCATCTTCTAATCTTCCAGGATTGGTTTTATAGGAGAAGCCACAGATGATGCCAGCATCTGGGGTTGAGATAAGAGCTGGTACTGTGACAGCCATTGGTAGTTCATACTTTTTGCTAAAAGTGGATTGAGGGAAGCCAGCCCTAGAGGTTGGCAGAGATCCCAGGGAATACTGTGGGCTCACAATTACTGCTGATTATCCAGGGACATTGGCAACCAAGTTTGAACTCTGTGCAGATGGAATCAACATCAAGATGTAAAGTAAGAAAGAAAAAAAAAAAAGTATCCTATTAAATAAGCCCCTCTTGGACATCCATTATTTCCATAAAGAAACTAATATAACAATGAATAAGAATGAGATTCTCTTATGTATATAACATGCAGTATCTGGAAAATCCAAAGACTGCTTTATCTTGGGTTTTTAACTCCCTTCTTTAAAAATAATATATTACATCACTTAGCCATCTGATTCAAGGATCTAGGTACATTCCAATCCAACAGGCACATTTCCCTGAATTACTTTATAAATGATAGAAACATCTGACCTTGAATGCTCCAGGACCTTATGAATGCAGATGAGCTGATGTTTAAATGGAGTCTCCAAGCCTTAGGAGGGCAGGCACTGCATCTGTCTAGTTCATCATCATGTCCTAGTACTGTTTTAGTGGCTGACACATAATAGATGCACACAACAGTTGGATTAATTAATAAGTAATGCAAGAATGATTTGGGGTTTTCTTCTAATTTATAGTTCTGTGTATTAGGTACAGCTATTGGGCTTTTATACCTTAATTTGTCAACACCTGTCTAATGGTTATTTTACTCTGAGATTATTCAGCATAGTTTCGTTTGTTCCTTAAAAAAACTCAAGTAGGTAATTTTGGTGGGAATGAGCATCTGGGGAGGTGGAATTGGATTCTTAATTGGAGGCTCTAAGAACATTCATGCTTGAATTCTTCTGGGGTGAGAGAGTATCACCCTCCAGATCTTAAGAGTTCTTAAAAGGGAGGTGTAGTATTTCAGAAACAACCCTTTCAAGCCTTAATGCCTTTCATCAAAGGCTTTTAAAGCACTTTGCCTTTAACCGGGTCCATGTCTACCTCCTGCCTAGCTTACACACATGTCTCCCTTTGAGGTCAGTAGAGGCTAATAGTGCTGAGAAAACAAGGCAATGTATGTAGTAGAGGTTGCAAACTAGCCGCATTTCAGTCTTGCATGCGAGTGTGCACCTGAGACTTCAAATAATTCAGCATAGGCCAATATGAAATCAAGCATGAGGTCCAAAGAAAATCAGCTGCTGGATGAAAGGAATTTAGATCTCACAATTAGACCCGTCTCTGAATGAAATACTTTGCCATGGGAGGTAATAAGGTCCTTGTCGATGGAGATAATAGTTCTGTGTAGGAGGAGTGAGTAGGACCTATACTCAAGATGGAGAGACCAGCTTCATGGACAATAAGAACACCCACCCCTCCATGTCTGTGAGTATAACAAGTCTGCCTGTCTTGCCTAGTACGAGCCATCATAAATGCTCAATTTACTTGGATGTTCACCCAACCCACATTTCCCCCCTATTACTCAAGTTTAGTAAGAGAGAGGCAAATGACTCCATCCTTGATAAAAGTCTATTTGGAATAAAAAATGAATTTAAAAAGCTTCTGGGTAGGTTTTGGACTAGGGCATGTTCATCACTGTTGTTCCAAGTGAGACCCTGAGCCCAGAAGGAATCTGAATCAACAATGATTTAGCTGGGTTTCCTATTCTATGCTTGTTAAGGCAGGACATGACACTAGTCGATTTTATCATGGTTATTCAAGTCATTAATCGTCAGGGTTGAATTTTCTTGGGGATCTGTGTCTGAATGTGTTTGCTTAGTCTAGTGAGTGGCTCTCAAACTTTAGTGTGCATCAGAATTACCCCTAAGGGCTTGTTTAAGGGAAGATTTCTGGGCCCCACCCTCAGTTTTTCTGACTCAGTAGGTCTGGGTTGTGGCCAGAGAATTTGCATTTTTAGCAACTTTCCAGATGTATTAGTTTTCTAACGCTGCGGTAACAAATTATTAGGACTTTAGAGGTTTAAAGCAACACAGTTTTTTTACTCCATAGTTCTACAGGACAGAAGTCCAAAATGGGTCTCACTAGGCTAAAATCAAGGTGCTGGCAGGGTTTGGGGAGTCCCTAAGGGAAGAATCTGTTTCCTTGCATTTTCTAGCTTCTAGAGGCTGCTTGCATTCCTTTACCCATGGCTGTCTTCCATCTTCAAAGCCAGCAATGACTGGTTGAGTCTCACCATGTTCTCCCTCTGGTTCTTAACTCCTTTTCCCCATTTAATGATCCTTGTGATTACATTGGCCTCACATGGATAATTCTTTATTTTAAAGTGAAATGATAGGCAGCCTTAACTTCACCTGAAACTTATTTCTTTTTTGCTGTGAAACATATATTCAAAGATATGGACATCTTTGTGGGGGAGGGGGGCCTTTATTCTTCCCATACCATACCAGATGATTGATGCTGTGGGTCAGTGGACCACACTTTGAGAACCTTTGGTTTAGTGACTTGAGACTTGAGCGACTGATTAGAGGCTGCATAGTTATGAGGAAGACAGCTTGACAATAAAATTGGGCAGGAAAATGCATGTCTAATGGAAAACTAACATTTTGTGTGGTTTAAGATTTTATCAAATTTTTATACATAATGCAACTCTGTAAAATATTGACCCCAAGATTCTTGTGGACACTCAGACAGAAGGACCAGAGACCTATTTCCTATGACTCCAGCACTCTCCCCTGCCCCTATTAGTCTAATTCACCCCTTGTAGCTGTATTGTCTTTGCTGTCATCATGATCATTAGCTGCCACATTGTTCCCCTTCTCTTACCTATTGAGATCCTGTTCTTTAAGACTCAATTTGGAGCCTCCCTCTATCATGGAGCCTTCCCTAATTGCTCTGGTTGAAAGTTGTCATTGCTAATTTATCAGATGCCCTCACATATGAAATCATTTGTTTTTGTAATAGTGCTATGAGGTGGGTAGTATATATTTCACAAATGGACAGAACAGGCAACAACATGTTTAGTGAGCTGCTCAAGTTCACCCAGTACTTGCAGGTCTGGGGACTCAGTCTCTGCAATAGACTGAATATTCATGTCTCCCAGAATTCACAGGTTGAAACCCAGTGCCCAGGGTGGAGCCCTCATGGTTTGGATTAGCGAACTTATATAAGACACCTTGGAGCTTCCTGGATCCTCTCATCATGTGAAGACACAGAAAGAAGATAGCCATACATGAACCAGGAATTTTTCACCAGACACCGAATCTGCTGGATCCTTGATCTTGGACTTCTAGCTTCTAGAGCTGTGAGGAATAAATGATTGTTGTGAACCACCAATCTATGATATTTCTGTTATGGCAGGCTGAACAGACAAAGTCCCTGAAGCTGTGACTCCAAAGCTGAAGCTGTCCGGCATGGTGAAGAAGGATGGGTATTTTCCTGGAAACTTACAGCTAGTGAATTCCAGGTTGACTGACTGTGTCTTAGCCTTACATAAGCTTCTGAGGCCAGGACTTCCTCTGTAAACTCCTTTCCAGTCAGGCTACATCTAAAGGAAAATTCTCCCATTAAGCTGCTCTTTATTGGGTACCATTTTAAAAAAAATTCTTCTAAGTGGAGATAGAGTCAGTTGCTTGTGAATTTAACTTGTCAAATACAATTGTTGTCATGATAATTGTTAACGTGCAGTTGAAATGAGCTGCTATCTTTCACATCTTCATTCCTGGAGTTTCAAAGAAAGAGACTACTGGAGTGATGGGAATCACAAATTCAGAGCAAGGTCTGTCAAAAACACTAACGGTGTGTTTTCTGCCGTTTGTAAACTCTGTGGACCACAACATAGATGGTCATTATTTTTTTCGTTCACTTAAAAAGTAATCTTGATCAGGGGCCTCTGAGTGGATCAGTTGGTTAGGTGTCTGCCTTTGCTCGGGTCATGATTCCAGGGTCCTGGGATCAAGCCCCATGTTGGGCTTCTTGCTCAGTGGGGAGCCTTCTCACTCTCCTTCTGCCTGCTGCTGCCCCTGCTTGTGTGTTTCCTCTGTCTTCTCTCTCTCTGTCAAATAAATAAAATCTTGAAAAAAAAAAAAAGAAATAATCTTGATCATTAGGCCCGAGGTTCTGATCTTCGTGAAAAGTTATAATCATTAGACTTGCTCCATGGGAAAGGAGAGGAAAGAAGAAGTTCAAGCGCCTATAAAAAATTTATAGCCCTAGGTAGTGATTTTGTAAAATAAGTGTATGAGTAGGGGTGCCTGGGTGGCTCAGGCGTGTAAGTGTCTGTCTGTCTTCGGCTCAGGTCATGATATTGGGGTACCTGCTCAGTGGGAAGCCTGCTTCTCCCTCACCCTCTCTCCCACTTGTGTTCTCCCTCTCGCTGTCTCCCTCTCTGTCAAATAAAATTTTTTAAAAGAAATAAGTGTATGAGCAGATTGTGATCAGCATCAGGTTTTTTTTTTTTTCCCCAGCAAGTATATATTTTATTTTTGGATGGGTGAGTGAGAAGGAAAAAATGGTGGATGGACATGGGATTAAAACACAGACCCTAATGAGTCCTTTTGGTTTTTCCCACCTCTGCTCTTCCCTAGGAACTCCTTGATCCCTCTGCCTTCATTTCCTTGAGGATGTGGATGAATAGGCTGGGACTGAAGTCTACCTGCTGTTTGGGAAACTTGTTGGGTCAGTTCCCCTGAGTGCTTATGGACAGTGCCCACCCAGCAGGTGTGTCCCTGAAGTGCATTTGTCATCAGAAAGGGAATTCCTCCTTGTTGCAAATGAAATGTGATTGCTTATCAGGTGAGTGAGCACCCACCTGCTAAGCTTATTCACATTTGGCTGTTGAAAGTATTCTGGGATGTAAGGAACATTCTACCGTAAACCCAGAAAGTGAACTTTCACTGTAATGTGACTAATACTGTGACACAAGATTTATCTGCTTCACATTCTTAGGTTGTGTGATGAGCATTCAGAAGAAATGTTAAATTAATTGATTAAAATATCAAAATGCAACAGAAGTTCTTAATGTGTTCCACCATGTCAGAACTTATGAAACTGACATGGTGAATTTCCTCCTGAGTAACACTTAGAAGCATCCACAAAATGGACTTCTGAATTTTCCCTTGTTTCCAAATAAAAATATTTCTAGAAGAGACCCAGTTTCAAGATGAATGGGTAATTGTGACTTTGATGCTGCTGGCGAAGAAATAGTAGTAATTAATATTTGTGAAATGTTATTTACATGTATTACTACACTCAGTCCTCAGAACAGCCCAATGAGGTAGGTGCTATAATAATACTCATTTTACTGGTGAGGAAATTGGAGCTTAGAAAGCTTAGCAAACTTGCCCAAGGTGACACAGCTAGTGAATTCCAGAAATGAGATTCAAATCAATCTTTCTGACTCTAGAAACTGTGCTTTATTTACTGTCTCCTTGTATTGCCAGGTTTAAGTTAATTTTTCTTCCCTCCCTCTCTCTTTTTCTCCTTCTCTCCCCCTCTCTCTGCATACTTCATTCTTTTACATTTATGCTCATTTTCTTTATGTTATTTAATTATTCAAACACTGAATAAGCACGTGCTCTGTGCTAGGCATGATGTTAGGAGGCAAGAATTCAACAAAGAGCAAGATTCTGATCATACCTGCAGGAAACTTGCAGGTATCTTTGTTCCTTTACTGCCCCTTTCTCCTCCTCCTCCTCATTCTCCATCCTCCTCTTCTTTTTCATCATCATTGACGGACACAGCAGATGACTGAGGCTACTCTACTAAGACTTAGGAATTTTCCCTCTGTATATTAACTGCTGAAGGTTAGAAAAAGCTAGAAGGAAGCTATCTCTTTGCAAGGGAAATTCTGACAGAAGAAAGGCCGACCTGAAAGGAAATGGTGCTAAAAATACCACCAAGATGTGAAGGACAGACTGACAGCCAGAGTCTTCAGAATGAGCCTGTGCAAAGCTGGAGAAGGTGAAAATAACATTTGGTCCGTGATCACTCCCAGGATGATAATGATCTGCTTGTATGTGTCTACAGGGTGTGTGCACACAGGAAATGAGATGGTTGGGCAGAGTTCTTCAGGTTAATCTGCCAGAAAGATTAAGGGGGACAGGGAGGGGAGAAAAGAAAATGATTGATTGAAATTCCTAAATAGATTTTTTTTTTTTTTTGGGTAGACTTTACATGCCATTTCAAACTCTGGGCCTGCTCATGAAAGTCAAGGGAAGATGTTCTTGTTTGAACTATTTTTAGATGTTCACTTTGCTTTTAATATCAACTAAATGACATGGATTATTTAAAATGCACACTGCCCAGGTATGTAAAGAGATGCCCCTGACCTCATATAGTCTTAGGTGGAAGAATACAGTGTGCTTCTTCGAGGTTTGATTCCATTTATCTCAACGGACCAGAATGTAATAAGAATTGAGTTTAAGACTGTATTTCTGAGAGATACTGCCAGATCAAGGAAAGTCAAGGATGTAAAATAGTTCCTGAATTATTAAAAATGGTCATGAAAGCACCTTAAAATCCTGACTCTTAAGGCTTTACCTTTTCTGTTTTGATATTTTCTTAAAATGGTCTGTTCAGAGCTTGGGTTCATTGTCAGTCCACTCAAGTGAGTGCTAAAGTTGGGTTTCTGCATATGGAGGTTTCTGCTTTTTTGGACTGCCGTGAATCACTATGCTCCTGATTGCTTCTTCCACTGAAGAGCCTTGTGAGAACATGAGGGTTTCTTAGCAGTGGGAAGGCACAGTGCTCAGATGCTGTATTAGTCAGTGTTCTCCAGAGAACAGAATCAATAGGATATATAATGTATCCTATTCACACGTGTGTGTGTGTGTGTGCATGCGCGCACACATGCGCTCGCACAGAGAGAGAGAGAGAGAGAAATTTATTTAGGAATTGGCTCATGAGATTGTGGTGGCTAGCAAGTCTGAAATCTGTAGTGCAGGCCAGCAGCCTGAAATCTCAGGCAGGGTTTATGTGTTGCCGTCTGGAGACCAAATTTCTTCTTCTTCAGGGAACCTCAGTCTTCATCTAAAGTCTAAGCCCTTCAATAGATTGGTTGAGGTCCACCTACATTGTAGACAGCAATCTGTTTTACTTAAAGTCTACAGATTGTAAATGTTAATCACATCTTAAAAATACCTCCATAGCAACATCTAAACTAGTGTTGAACTAAACCATTGGGCATTATAGCTTTGTTGACACACACAGTCAGCCGTCACAGATGTCTAGAACCCAGGGGTTTCTGGGGATCATGCCCAGAGCAGAAGGTTGACAGGGCTTACCTTAGAACTAATGTCAAATCCATGTCATGTGGTTGTGGGAATCCAGCTTGCTTGTGACCTCTAGACAAATAATACAGATCAACCTAGTCAATCCACAGGGCCTGGCCTGAAAATGGGGGAGGTGGAGCATGGGAGGTAGAACATGTGAGGTGGCAGATTCATGTGCCTGAATCACAGACTATTTAGGTGAGGGTCCTCAGAAACAGGACCTTTGGTAGTCCCTTTGGCATCTTTGTCTAAATTAGAAAATGGTCCTTCTCCTTCTGAGTAGATACAGCCCCTAGTGTGGATGTATAACCTGGTGAGCACTGATGTCATCTCTCACTAGACACTTGAGCCAGGTGTCCCGAGCAGTGAACAACCCTCCCAGCCATATGCATTGGCCTTGCTCAGAGAGAACCAATTCCCATTTTATAGGTGAGAAATTAACCCCAGAAACTTAAGTGGCAAGTGAAGTGGCAAGTGAACTTGCCAAAAGGTGTGCCAGATAATCTTGTGTTTAGAATTTTAGACTCCAAAACTAGAGTCTGAGGGGACTGGTGACATGTACCTTATTCTCTGGACAAGGGAGCCAGGGGAGGTGTGGACAGGAAAGACCCCTTCTCTCTAAAAGTTCTCTTCCTCCACTTGTCAGCTCACCAATTTCAGAATATTTAATTTTATGATAAAATTAAAATACTCTCTGAGAGTCATTCATATTAGCATGAATGACTTTAGTCAGGTGATGAAAATAATTCTTTACATCTAAAAAAAAACACTTGATGATTTTCAAATATACACAGTATTTTATTCCCTAGACCACAACGATTTCATGGCTGTTGAGGACTCCCTGGAAGAAATTAATAATTAATGACTTCAAGAAACGTTAAAAACTATGTTCTAAGCATACTTTTTATTGAAATATAATGCATACATAAAATTACACAAATCATAAGTGTACAACTCAATGAATTTTTACAAACTGAATACACCTATATAAACCTGTCCCAGATCAAGAAATAGAATATTAGCAGTACCCTGGGAATCCCTTTCCTCTAAACATGATTCTAAATTCTTCCTAAAGACCCAGGTTCAAAGAGATAAGTCCAACAGAAGGTCTTGAGGATGAACAATTCCAGTTAAATCTGTGCATCAGAAGGGTTAGGTTAATCTGTGCTTGATAAGTTACTGTGAATGAGAAAGGTGTTAAATAGTTCCTGGCCTTTATTGCTTTTAAACCTTCTCTGAACCTTGAAAATGTTTATCTACCCAGTGATTTTGTGGAGTTTTTTTTGGAATCTATTAGAGATTCAGAGATTTCTGTAGAAGTTGAGAAATTGGGATTCAACCTAAACATCCAGCAATGAAGGCTTGGCTAAATAAATTTTTCATAGACTTGAAAAATGGAGTATTATGTAGTGATTAAATAAATGAAGATGTTTGCTTAAGTGCTTACGATATAGTGAGAAATGAGCGGGCAAGATAAAAGAATTATGCACGTATTAGACAATAATCTCAATTTTTGTTAAAAATGTCTGAAAAATAGGAAAGATGGCAGAGTAGGAGGATCCTAAGCTCACCATGTCTCATGGACACAACTGGATAACACTCACATTGGCGTAAATAATCCAGAAAACGACCTGAAGACTGGTAGACAGACTCTCCATAGTTAAATGTAGAAAAGAGGCCATGTTGAAGAGGGTACGAAGAGCGGAGACACAGTTGAAAGCTACATGACACATAGGACTGTCCACAGGAGGGAGGGATGCCCTGGATGCAGTGGGGAAAGAAACAGACTCTCACACCAGGGAGACTGAATGGGGAAGACAAATCTCCATAACATTTGGCTTTGAAAACTGGAGGGGCCCAGCAACTGGTTGGAGCTTAACACCTAAAACTTTAAAAATCAGTGGGCTCAACTCTGGGAGAGTCAGGAAGGCAAGAAGAAATTGAGTCCCTACCCTTAAAGAGGCAGCACAATGAATAGCCCCTTAGAGAAATAGCATAGAAACAGCTGTTTGAAAGAGGCCTGGAGTAAACAGGAAGTTTGTTTACTGATCACAGAAGTGTGCCGAAGGGATCATTGGGAGACTCAGCCAGGAACAAAGGACTTGGCAGGTGCCATTCCCCTCCCCCACCCCCACCCCACACGCTAGCCTTGATATACAGATACCTGTAGGAGCCAGCATAGCACAACAGACCTCACCTACCTTACTAACAGTGCATCTTGTCCCTGTTAGCAAGACATGCAGACATGCCCCCTCCAGTCAGGCCTTGGTTCCAGGTCCCCCTTCCACAGTAGGCCCATGCAAACCTTGCTAACACTGTGAGTCCTGCCCCCTCCAGTAACCCCTTGGCCAGAGCCCATCCAAAGCAGTGCTGCAAGCCTGGCAGTGTGCAAGCAGCCCTGAAGGGAGAGAGCCACTCCAAAGTGACTTCTGCCGGAGGAAGCAGGGAAGACAACCACACACAATGTCAGCCCACAGTGCCAGCTGTGGGCTGGGGGTGGACATCCGGTCTGACTGCAGGCCCTGCCCACCAACAAAAACTGCTCAGGGGACAAGACAAGGAAAGTGGCCTGCAGTTTGGTACTATGATATCTCTAGAAAATGTGTTGTATGACACAAAACAAAAGCCCAAGGTGGCCCCAGACTGGCCCACTAAAAACACAGGGACCAGACTCTGCCCATAACAGGCAAAGGAAAAGAGATCCATTGCAGACGATTGGACTGAAGGCAAGAGCAGCTCAGCCACGAGAACAGGGCACACACAACATATAGGAGACACCCCTGAAGTACCGGATTCTGGTGAACAGGGAACAATGCACTGCAGGACACTATAGGACTACTTCTTTGTCGTGCCATTACTTGCAAGAACAGGAGACCTAGCTGACTTTCCTAACACATAGAAACACTTGCAGAGAGACAAAATGAGAAGACAGAGAATGTTCTAAAAGAAAGAACTTACAGCAAGAGAGCCAACAAAATGGAGATAATATGCCTGATAGATAATTTAAAGTAATGGTCATAAAGATACTCATTGGAATTAAGAAGAGTGGAGAAGGGGCGCCTGGGTGGCTCAGTGGGTTAAGCCTCTGCCATCGGCTCAGGTCATGATCTCAGGGTCCTGGGATCCAGCCCCACATTGGTCTCTCTGCTCATCAGGGAGCCTGCTTCCCCCTCTCTCTCTGCCTGCCTCTCTGCCTCGTTGTGACCTCTCTCTCTCTGTGTCAAATAAATAAATAAAACCTTAAAAAAAATAAAAGAAGAGTGGAGGACCTCAGTGAGATCCTTAACAGAGACAGAAAACATAAAAGCCAATCAGAGACAAATAAATTAATAAATGAAATTAAAAATATACTAGAGAGAATAAATAATAGACTAGAGGAAACAGAAGAATGGATCAATGACATGGAAGAACAGAGTGATGGAAAGCAATCAAGCTGAACAGGAGGGAGAGAAAAGAATAAAAAATGAAAATAGGGAACTCAGTGACACCATCAAGCATATAGGCACATGATAGGGATCCCAGAAGGAGAAGAGAGAGAAAAGGGGGCAGAAAATTTATTTGAAGAAACAATAGCTGAGGACTTCCTGACTCTGAGGAAGGAAACAGAAATTTAGATCCAGGAGGCACAGAGAGCCTCCACAAAATCACCCCAAGCAGGTCCACACCAAGACACATGGTAATTATAATGGTAGTGAAAAAGAGAATTTTAAAAGCAACGAGAGAAAAGAAAACAGTTACATACAAGGGGAACCTCAGAAAGCTATCAGCTTTTTCAGCAGAAACATTGCAGGCCAGAGGGAGCAGCATGATATATTCAAAGTGCTGAAAGAAAAAACCTACAGTCACGAATATTCTAGGGGTGCCTGAGTGGGTCAGTTGGTTACCAGCTGCCTTCAGCTTAGGTCATGATCCCAGGGTCCTGGGATCGAGGCGCACATCAGGCTCCCAGCTGGGCAGAGAGCCTGCTTCTCTTCTGCTGTCTCCTGCCTTGTGCTGTCACTCTCTGTCAAATAAATAAAATAAAATCTTTTAAAAAAAATACTCTATCCAGCAAGGCTATCATTAAGAATAGAAGAAGAGATAAAAATTTCCCAAACAGAAGTTAAAGGAATTCATCACTACTAAGCCAACCCTCCAAGAAATGTTAAAGGGGAGGAAAGACCATAAGTATGTATATATGTGCATGTATATATGTGTGTATATATGTATATATATACACATATGTGTATATATGTATATATGTGTGTATATATGTATATACACATGTGTGTATATATGTGTATATGTGTATATATATACACACATATATACATACATACACACATATATACACATATATACATACTTATGGTTATATATATTTATATATATATATATCAATGAAGGGATTTATGAAATAAAAGGATGTAAAACATGATACCATATACCTAAAACGTGATGGGGGGAGAGGAATAAAGAATGGGTTCAAACTCAAGTGACCATAAACTTAATATAGACTGCTATATGCATAGGATGTTACATACAAACCTAATGGAAAACACAAATCAAAACCAGTCATAGATATGCAAAAAATAAAGAGAAAGGAATCCAAGTATACCACTAAACAAAGCCAGCAAACCATGAGAGAAGAAAGTAAGAGAAGAAAGGAACAGAACTACAGAAACAACCATAAAGCAAGTAACAAAATGGCAATAAGTACACACCTATCAATAATTACTTTGAATGTAAATAGACTAAGTGCTCCAGCCAAAAGATATGGGGTGACAGAATGGATAAAAAAGAAAGACATCTAGGGTGCCTGTGTGGCTCAGTGAGTTAAAGCCTTTGCCTTCTGCTTGGGTTATGATCCCAGGGTCCTGGGATCGAGCCCCACATTGGGCTCTCTGTTCAGCAGGGAGCCTGCTTCCTCCTCTCTCTCTGCCTACTTGTGATCTCTGTCTGTCAAATAAATAAATAAAATCTTTTAAAAAATAAATAAGTAAAAAAAAATAAAAGACATCTATATGCTGCCTATTAAAGACTTACTTCAGACCCAAAGGCAAATGCAGATTGAAAGTGAAGGGGTGAAAAAGCATTTATCATGTGAATGAAACTGAAAGAAAGCCAGGGTAAAAATACTTGTATTAGACAAAATAGACTTTAAAACAAAGACTGTAAGAAGAGACAATGAAGGACACTATATAATTATAAAGGAATAAGAAGATATAACAAGATATGACAATTGCAATACTTATATATTATTTATGTAACCAACATGAGAGCACCCAAAAATATGTAAAGCAGCTAATCATAAACATAAAGGGTGTAATCAGTAGTAACACAGTGATAGTAGGGGACTTTAACACCCCACCTACATTATTGGATAGATGATTCAAACAGAAACTCAACCGGGGAACAGTGGCTTTGAAAGATATGTTGGGCCAGATGAACCTAACATATTCAGATCATTCCATCCTGAAACAACAGAATACACATTCTTTTCAAGTGTTCATCCAACATTCTCCAGAATACGTCACATATTAGGTCACAAAACAAGTCTCAACAAATTTAAAAGACTGAATTTTCATGCATCTTTTCTATGCATCTTTTCCAACCATAACACTATGAAGGTCAAAATCAACAAGAAAAAAAAAATCTGAAAAGAATACAAATATATGGATGTTAAATAACTTGCTTCTAAACAAGCAAGGCCCAATGAATGGGCCAGCCAGGAAAAGAGGAAATCAACAAATACATAGAGAAAAATGAAAATGGGTATACAATGTTCCAAAATCTTTGGCATGCAGCAAAAGCTGTTCTAAGAGGCAACTTATAGCAGTTCAGGCCTACCTCAGAAACCTAACTTTATACCTAAGGAGCTAGAAAAAGAAGAACAAACAAAACCTAAAACCAGTAGAAAGAAAGAAGTAATACAGATCAGAGCAGAAATAAACCAAATAACAGAGCAGATGAGTGAAATAAGGAGCTGTTTGTTTGAAAAGGTCAACAAATTGATAAACCTTTAGCAAGACTTATCAAAAAAAAAAAAAAGGACTGAAACTTAAAAATGAAAGAGAAATACTGACACCACAGAAATACAAAGGCTAATAAAATATTATGAAAGATTATATGCCAAAAAATTGGACAATCTGAAAGAAATGGAATAATTCTTAGAAACACAAACCTCCCAAACCTGAATTAGGAAGAAATAGGAAACTTGAACAGACCAATTACCAGTAATGAAATTGAGTCAGTTATCAAAAATCTCCCCCCAAAACAGAAGACCAGGACCAGATATCTTTACAGTGAATTCTACCAAACAATTAAAGAAGAGTTAATACCTGTTCCTCTCAAACTATTTGAAAAAATAAAAAAGGAAAGAGAGCCTCCAAATTGATTCTATGAGGTCAGCATTACCCTGATACCAGAACCAGAGAAAGACATTACAAAAACAAAACATCTATGTATGTATGTATACTATATACATATGTGTGTATATACACATAATATGCACACATGTATATCTGTATATCTATATCTATATCTATATCTATATCTATATATGTCTGATGAACATAGATGCAAAAATCCTTAACATTATAATAGCAAACTGAATCCAAAAAGGCATTGAAAAAATCATTCACATTGATCAAGTAGGATTTATTCCTGGGATGTAAGGGTGGTTTAATATTTGCAGATCAATCAAAGTGATACATCATATCAAGAGAAAGGGTAAGAACCATATGATCATTTTAAAAGATGGAGAAAAAGCATTTGACAAAGTACAACATCAAGATAAAAACTGTGAGCAAAGTAGATTTAGGGGGAATATGTTCGTAAAAGACTGTATATGATGTATAAAGGCTATAGATGAAAAACCCATGGCTAATCCATAACTATAAATGACATATAAAGGCTGTATATAAAAAAAAGCCCATAGCTAACATCATACTCACTGTTGAAAACTGAGAGATTTCCCCCTAACTCAGGAACATCCCCTAACTCAAGGATGTTACTCTCACCACTTTTATTCAACATAATACTGGAAGTCCTAGCCACAGGAATCAGACAAGAAAAAGAAAACGTGTCCTAATTAGTAAGGAAAGAATAAAACTGTCACTATTTGCTATCTTTAGATCTCTTTAGATATCTTAAAAAATAAGGAACAACAAGTGTTGGTGAGGATATGGAGAGAAAGAAATCCTTGTGCACTGTTGGTGGGGATGTAGTCTGGTGGTGCAGCCACTTTGGAAAACAGTATTGAAGATCCTCAAAAAGTTAAAAATAGAATTGCCATATGATCCAGTATTTCCACTACTGGGTATTTACCCAAAGAATGCAAAAACATGAAGTCAAAAAGATATATCCATCCCTATGTTTACTGCTGATTAGATAAGTAGCCAAATAATGGAAGCAACCCAATTGTTCATGGGTAGATGAATAAAGAAGATGTGGTATGTATACACATACATACACAATGGAATACTTAGCCACCAAAAAAAAAAAAAAAGAAAAAAGAAAAAGAAAAAGAAATCTTGCCACTTGCAAAACATGGGTGGACATAGAGACTATAAGGCTAAGTGAAATTAGAGAAAAACAAATCCATACGATTTCACTCATATGGAATTTAAGAAACAAAACTAATGAACAACAAAAAATAGAGGCAAACCAAACAATGGAATCTTAGCTATAGAAAACAAACCGATGTTTACCAGAGGGGAGGTGTGTAGGGGGATGACTGAAATACATGAAGGAAATTAAGAGTACACTTATCATGATGAGCACTGAGTAATGTATAGAATTTTTGACTCATATTATACACCTGAAACTAATATAACACTGTTAACTATACTGGAATTAAAAGAAAAAAATTATAACAAACATTTTGATGAAAATATTTCTGAAAAATTGGAACAAAGTACATGAAACATAAACAATGTTGGTCCCTAGGTATGGAATTATAGTCAATTTTATTTCATGCATTTTGTTTTATTTACTTTTTAAAACATTGAAATGAGTGTTACTTTAGAATACAATAAAGTATTCAGAACTTATTTATAAAACCATTTACATTTGATGTTTTTCACTCACTAAATAACTTTGTTTTTGTCAAAAGTAAAAGGAAATACAATATACTATTTTTCTCATCATATTAGACATGGCAATAATTCCTTTTCTCATATTCTATAGCCTTGACTGATGCATGCAGCCTTATTGAAATTACATGCCTAGCTTTTCTGAATATAATACAAACCTTTTGAAAACTGGGACTGTAAATGACATGGAGCTGAACATTCTTGTTATTTCTGCCATCCTTGAGCACCTTTGGAATTTTAAGAAAATACATACTTATCTGCAGCATGAGTTTCAAAGTATGTGGACTTTTGTTTTCTAATTGTTCAAAAATTGATCATTTACATAGCATATGTTTGGTCATTCTCAAGAGAATTTCCATCCCTATTTTTTTTAATTGGGAAGAAGGGGTTTTAATTTTTTTTCCCCATTTGCACTTCAAACTTCACACTCGGTATATAACCAGTGGACACCTGGGTGTAGTTGCCCAGTTGTTCAAGTGTCTAAAGTGAATTTTACAAATCTGCAAACTTGAGAAAGTGAGCAGTCTTTTTTTGTGCCTTGTTTTGCCTCAGGGAAATGAAGCTTTGAGCCATTCTGATTTTTAAGAGCTGATTTGAACTGCAAGAATCTGGATGCATGAGGCCTGCAACATGGAGTGCTGCTCTGGGAGGGCCATGTTTGGGCTGGAGGGGAAGAAGCTTCCAAATAGAGCAGAGAATTCTTGGGTTATGGTGGAAGGGGCCTGGGGTATAAGATAGTTTCTTATAATTGTAGAATGCTGGAGCGCAAAGAATCCTTAGTTATCATCCAGCCCAATAAAGTCCTTTATGGGGAAACTGAGTACAAGGCAAACACGGGACTCAGTTAGGGGAGGGATCCAGTCAACAATAGAGGCAGAATTTATGCCGGGTCTTCAGTTGCCTGTCCTTGTGTTCTTTCTCCTTTCCATCATCTTGGGCCAGGTAACTCTTCAAACTGAGTGACTCTCTGGAGGTATGTGTGGGAAGAACTTCTTTTCCCAAACCAGACCCTTTGTCAGGTGACATAGTGTTTTCTTAAAAGTTTCAGCTCAGCTGCTGCCATTTTCAGAAGCCAGTGCACCTGCTTCCTTCCCAGTTTCCTTGGCCAGCCCCCTGGCTTTATTACATAGCTGAAGAGTAGGGGAGACTGGTTGCTGAGAAATACAAGGTTTGACGGATATTTTATGGTTTGGGTTTGGCCAGAAGCAGACCCTGAAACAAGGATTTGAAGGCAAGTGGTTTATTTGGGAGGTGATCTCAGGAAACCCCAGTAGGGAAATGAGGAAGTGAGACAGGGAAGGGAAGAAAGTCAGTAAGTAGTGTGTTATCAAAGCCAGTAAATGCCAGTAAGTGGTGTATTACCAATTTGGGCAACTAGAGCTCAGTTCTGCGAACCTTGGGAAACTGTGGAATAGAGACCTTAGAGCAGGATTTCTCATGTCAGCACTGTTGGCTTTTAGGGCTGGATAATTTTTTGTCGTTGTAAGGTTCTCCTGTATGTTGTTAGATGTTTAGGAGCATCTCTAGCCTGTACTCAATGAATGCAAGTTGCAGCCCACTCTCTTGTAACAACCCAAAAGGACTACAGACATTGCCAAATGTTCCCTGGAGGCACAATCTCCCAGGGTTGAGAATCACTGCCTATGGGTTATCCCTAAGAAAGAAAAGAAGACCAGTGTGCCTGGAGCAGAGTATGGAACTGTTAGAACTGTAATCTGTAGAGTGAAAGCAATGGGAAGCCATTGATGTGTTTTTAAACAATAGGAAGTTGTGCATGGGGAAATTGAAGGGTTGGACAAATACAAGCAGTTTTCTGTTTTTAAAAGATCATTCTAGCTTTAGCCTCTAGAGCACTGGGGAAGAGCCAGAGCAGATAACTTCATGGTGATGTGTCTCTCATCCTTACAACCTTACACTCATCTGGCTGAATATGTGTGTACATGAAAACTTTCAGGTCATGTGTCAGGGGCTTATGTATGTATGTTCTTGAATTTGTCAGGATGGAAAAAGCATTTTTCTCCCCAAAGAGCTTCCAGAGAGCTCTTCTGCCCTGTGTATCTCACTAGTGTGTGTATCTTCAGAGTGTCTGTAGTTTGTGTAGAAGTATAAGAGGTTATGTTTGCCTCCCTTTTGTTGGACTATTTATCTTTCAAGTTCCTAACTCCTTAATTAATCTGGGTGAAGACAGGGCTTATCCTGGGTTCTTGTGGAGGACTGTTTTGCTGTTCACAAACATTTGATGATTTTTCCACGGAAGGGTAATCCATCCCATTGGAAGGAACTTGGTCATGGCCAGTAACTTGCTTTGTCTAATGATATGTAGGAAGAAAGGATGTGTGTCACTTTTGAGACAGAAGTTTTCAGAGTATGGTTGTGTGTTCTTCTTTTGCCTTCATAAGCACACTATAAATGTTTGTCGAAAAAATTTGAATGAAAGGAAAAAGACCCAATTTAAGAGTTGGGATACCTAATTTGTTTTCCTGGAGTTTCCACGGACTAGTTGTGGCATAATTATTTTGCTATTCTAGGGGCCACATGTTTTTCTTAAGGTTCCTCTTGTTTCTAAGACTCTGTACAGATACTGTAGAAGTAATTGATGATTTTTGGATGCTTATTAGAAATATTGTCCCCACTGGCTCATGGGAGATAAAACTTGGTTGGGGCAAGGAGAACACCAATAGGCAAGGTATTTTGAGCTTTCAAAAAAAATTATTCTTCAGGGTAGTGTGTCTGAATACCATGTTTTTTTCTGGAAGCTCTGTTCCATCATACTTTTTTAGATACTTCCGCCCCAGCCCCACTGAGAAAAGAGGAAAGACCAGGGAGTATTGATTCTCTGAGGAGCCTCAGGGCTCTTCTCTGAGACCAGGAAATAGAAATGTTCTTATAAATTGCTGTCAAAATTGACTGTTAATAGTTCTTTGTAGGCACTGGTTTGGTGACCTCGTCCCTGGAGGCACCTCCTCAGGGCAATAGGATGATAGGCCTGGGTTTTGCCGGAGGTTTGTGGGGGACCGTGTTGTCCCCACTGGAGCCAGATGTTTCCTCAGCCCCTAATCTATAGTGTCTCCAACCAGAGCCTCTGACAAATCCGGGTCCATCTTGCAGATGTTCCGATCCTTCCACCACGTGGATGCATCACCGGAAAGGTCTTCTGTGCCGAACAGGAAGTGAACGTCACACTTTCCTCTTCTGGTTAAGACTGAGCTGAGGCTACAGACTGAGAGGGAGTGAAAGGGACTCTAACACACCCCAGGAGACTCTGGGGTGCCGCCGCATGGCAGCTTCTCCTGTGCTCCTTGCAGCTCGTGTCAGATTCACACCCAGCCAGCTCTGCACGCGTGCCCCTCGCTCCCCAGTGTCTGTTACCTAAAACTAGCCTCTAATCTCTCTGCTGTTCCTGGCTAGGCGGGTGGCCTCTGAAATATTATTTAATGGCTCTGTGTTCTGTTTCCCTTGATTGTGTGGTACCCAGTCACTTCATGGTGACGTCACATTGTCTATGACAAACAGTGCTCTTCACATGTTTAATCTTTACCTGAGTTCAGAGAATATATAGAGAGGTTTTGTGCTTGCAGATGATCTTCTGAACCTAGGGTAACGGTTTATCTTCTCAACTGTGGCAGGAATTATAATGATAGAAGGTTGTACCTCAAAAAAAAAGGAAAGTTTCTCCCTTTCTAAAAATGAAAACTTGTGAAGCTTACATTTCTGCTTTTTCTCTGATTGCTCAGAGTCAAATATAAAATGTTATTTTAACCTTTGTTGTTAACATATTTTCATTTTCTTTTTGTCATTTGGTCCTCATTTTCTGTTTTATTAACCTTATTGATTTGACAGTCAAGGTGTGAGTAAATTAAAAAACTAAATAAATTCATGTATAGCCTGAAGGGACCTTATGGATTGTCAGATTCAAGTATGCAGTTTGCAGTTTAAGCAGTTCAAAGATATGGAGAGAAGGAACTAGAACTAGTGCCCTTAGCTAGTTGTTACAGAGCTGGACCTGGAGAGCAGGTCTTCTGATTCTTAGACAAATATTTCTCCCCCCATTTCACTGTCACTGTTCTTAGAAAGTAGAGTTTAGCTATCGTGGTGGGGACAAGGCAACACAATATTCTTTGCTTGAGTTTTAGGAACAGGATTTTTTAATTTTTTAATTCCAGTATAGTTAACATAGTGTTATATTAGTTTCAGTTGTATAGTATAGTGAGTCAACAATTCTATATATTACTCAGTGCTCATCATGATAAATGTATTCTTATTCTTCTTCACCTGTTTGACCTCCCTGCAACCACCAGTTTGTTCTTTATATTTAAGAGTCTGGTTTTTTGTTTGTTTCTTTTTTCTTTGTTTATTTGCTTTGTTTCTCAAATTGCTTATACGAGTGAAATCATATGGTATTTGTCTTTCTCTGACTGACTTAACTCACTCAACATTATGTTCTCTAGATCCATCCATGCTGGTGCAAATGCTAAGATTTCCTTCTTTTTTACAGTTTTTACACATTGTGTGTGTGTGTGTGTGTGTGTGTGTATCACATCTTCTTTATCCATTCATCTACTGATGGACATATTCTCTATGTCCACCCATGTTTTGTAAATGGCAAGATTTCCTTTTTGTTTTGTTTTGTTTTGTGGCTGAGTATTCCGTATTGTATGTATGTGTATACATACCACATCTTCTTTATTCATTTACCCATGGACACTTGAGTTGCTTCCATTATTTGGCTACTGTGTCTAATCGGCAGTAAACATAGGGATGGATATATCTTTTTGAATGTTTTTGCATTCTTTGGGTAAATACCCAGTAGTGGAAATACTAGATCATATGGCAATTCTATTTTTAACTTTTTGAGATCTTCAATACTGTTTTCCACAGTGGCTGCACCATCAGACTACATTCCCACCGACAGTGCACAAGGATTTCTTTCTCTCCATATCCTCACCAACACTTGTTGCTTCTTGTGTTGTTGATTTTAGCCATTCTGACAGGGTTAAGGTGATATCTCATTGTGGTTTTGATTTGCATTTTGCTGATGATGAGTGATGTTGAACATCTTGTTATGTGTCTGTTGGCCACCTGGATGTCTTCTTTGGAGAACTGTCTGTTCTTCTGCCCATTTTTAGTTGGATGATGATGATGATGATTATTTGAGTATTGAGTTGTATAAATTCTTTATATATTTTAGATACTAACCCTTTGTCAGATAAGTCATTTGCAAATATTTTCTCCCATTCAGTAGGTTGTCTTTTAGTTTTGTTGATGGTTTTTTATTTATGGTATTTATTTTTTTATATATTTTTATTTATGGTATTTATTTATTTTTATTTATTTTTTTATTTATTTTTAAAGATTTTATTTATTTATTTGACAGAGAGAGAGATCACAAGCAGGCAGAGAGGCAGGCAGAGAGAGAGAGGGGGAAGCAGGCTCCCCGCTGAGCAGAGAGCCGGATACGGGGCTCGATCCCAGGACCCTGAGATCATGACCTGAGCCGAAGGCAGAGGCTTAACCCACTGAGCCACCCAGGTGCCCCCTTGTTGATGGTTTTCTTCACTGTGCACAAGTTCTTTATTTGGATGTAGTCCCAATAGTTTATTTTTGCTTTTATTTCCCTTGCTTCAGGAGAGCTATCTAGAAAAATGTTGATAGCCAGTGTCAGAGAAATTACTGCTCATTTTCTCTTCTAGGATTTTTATGATTTCAGGTCTCACATTTGGGTCCTTCATCCATTTCGAGTTTATTTTTGTGTATGGTGTAAGAAAGCGGTCTAGTTTCATTCTTTTGCGTGTAGCTGTCCAGTTTTCCCAACACCATTTGTTGAAGAGACTGTCTTTTTCCCATTGCATATTCCTGCCTTCTTTGTCAGAGATTAATTGACCATATTTTGAATGTCTGGGCTCTCTATTCTGTTCCGTTGATCTATGTGTTTACTTTTGTGCCAGTACCATACTGTTTTGCTTACGACAGCTTGGTAATCTCTCTTTATATTTGGGGTTGTGATACTGCCAGTTTTGTTCTTTTTCAAGATTGCTTTGGCTATTTGGAGTCCCTTGTGGATCCATACAAATTTTAAGATTGTTGGTTCTAGTTCTGTGAAGAATGTTGTTGATATTTTGATCAAGATTGCATTAAATCTGTAGATTTCTATGGGTAGTATGGACATTTTAGCAATATTTGTTCTTCCAGTCCATCAACACGGAACATCTTCCCATTTGTTTGTGTTGTCTTCAATTACTTCCATCACTGTTTTATAGATTTCAGAGTACAGGTCTTTCAGTTCTTTTGTTAAATTTATTCTTAGCTATTTTTTGTGATTTTGGTGTAGTTGCAAATGGGATTATTTCCTTAATTTCTCTTTCTGCTATTTCATTATTAGTATATGGAAATGTAGCAGATTTCTGTATATTGGTTTGTTTGCTTTCTTTAAAAATTTTTTTTTAATTTCACTGTAGTTGATACACAATGTTACATTAGTTTCAGGTGTGCAACTTAGTAATTTTACAAATTTATATGTTATGCTCTATTCCACATATGCCCCATTATGTCGCTATTACAATATTATTGACTGTATTCCTTATGTTCTGCTTTTTATTTTTCTGACTTATTTATTTTATAACTAGAAGTCTGTATCTCCCACTCCTCTGCCCTCATTTTGGCCAACTCCCAATGCTCCTGCCCTCTGGCAGCCATCAATTTATTGTCTATATTTATAGTTTTGATTCAGATTTTTTTCGTTTATTCATTTTTGGGGGGATTCCATTCATGGGTGGAATCATGTGGTATTTGTCTTTCTTAGTCTTATTTCACTTAGCATAATACCCTCTAGGTTCATCCATATTGTCTCAAATGGCACAATCCCATCCTTATGGCTGTGTAATATTTCATTATATATACTGTATATTGATATTATATCTTGTCACCTTATTGAATTCACTTATCATTTATACTAGGCTTTTGGTGGAGTCTTTATGGTTTTCTAAATACAGAATCACATCATGTGCAAGTTGTTCTTATTTTGGGAACAGGATTTTTAGAATTAAAAAGTTTCTGTACACGTTGTAGGGAATTCAGTTAATTTGTGCTGATTAGGTCACACTTAATTATGCTTGTGACTAGGTTATGTGTTTTTTTTGGAGTCTTCTGAAACTGGTAGACCATTTCTGTTGGATGAAAATGAACAATAGTCTTTCTTCATCATAATAAAAATTAGGAGTTCATCTTAGTTTAATTGCCACCATGTATTGCTATCACAGTAAGTATATTTTCATTATTCTGTTTGACTGATTTATGAAGTTCCTATTATATGTTTAGTAATAGGGGCTCAATAAATGTACACAAATAATGTACACAAATGTATACAAATGTAACAAATGTGTTAAGTATTTTTATGGGTAAATATAATATGTTTTTGCAGGTGAATGTAACATTTTGTATATAGTTCCATGAATGTAAAATCCATAAGAGTTCTATTATTATCTGTGTGTGCATATCTTTTATAGGAATTCTGCTTCCTGGATTTCTCATATTCCCAAATTCCCTCCCTTGACTCACAGTTTCCTTCTAGTACTAAAGGGGAAAAAGGGAAGCCAAGCATGATGGAACAGGTTGTGCCCAGCACAGTTCTCAAGGTCTCATTCATAATCTGTTGAGCAGTAAGCAGCTCTGCAGTTCAAATCATGAAGTCACCACCCACCTAACAATATCTTGACATCCTAACTGAAGGCATAGCTTTAGGTGAAGTAAACCTTCTTCTGAGCACTAAATTTGCAAACAAATATATCAAAAATAACAATTAGACCACAAAATGAATGAAAGTACTTGTAATTTTTTCCTCTAATAATGGGAAAGTTACAAGATTGAATCCTCATGAAAGATTCTTAACTCTTCTTACTGGTGTTGTCTCTGAGGCCTGTGATGTGGTGTGGGAATAGCCATATTGTGTTGAAATTCTTTCAGTTCTCACTGATACAGAAAAAGTTCTAAATGAATCTTAATTACTGGACCATGGTAAGATTACAGTATAGCAAGACTCCAGGGTAATTGACTTCTCTGTTATTCTGAAAATTAATTGGAAGAGATACTAAGAATTTTGTAGATAATCCCTCTCAATGGTAATATTGTAAATATTTAAGTAATGTTAGCATACTTAAGTATGGCTAACTATATTTAAGTATGGTTAATGTTATAGTAGTACCACATATTTATATATCATCCTATCTCCAAGGAATTTTAAGTGACTTACAAATTGTTTTAAAATCCACTTAGAGCTTCCACATTCTCTGGGAAGCAAGCTGTGACAAGTTCTATGAATACTATTTAAAGACAAGGAATTTGAAATTCATTGAGTGGCAAATTGAGACTCATCTAGTATTTCATTGTCTAAGTTAGACACTCTTGGCACCTATACCTTTCCTGTTTTGTTGCTTTCAGTGGGGACCTAGAATTTTCATTCCTACTTGATGAACTCTCTTCCTTCTAGCTTGATTTCTAAACACCATCATTACACCATACTCTGTTGCATGACATTCAAGGCAAAATGGAATCTGTTTTTGTTTTGTTTTGTTTTGTTTTTTGTTTGTTTGTTTTGTTTTGTGGGATTGAGATTTCTGTACTCACAGGAAATTTTGCCGACAATCACAAATACATTGTTCTGGGTCAATAATCTCTTCTTAAGTATTTGAAACATAGCAAAGAAGGGGAGGGTTTCAGTGGATTTTAGGATATTACCAGTGGAAGGGAGGTAATGGAGTACATTGGACAAAACACTTGCCCATGATTCAGGGATCTGGGTTCTAGTCTTCAGGAGTCTGCCCTTTGCCAGAGATCTGTGAGCTGAGCTGAAGCTCATTGAGAATCTTCCCTAGGAGATAGGGCTTCAGGAAATGAACTTGATTTATAAGGGAAGGCATAACTAGGACCCTTTTGCACTGTATTCTTTCTTAAACTCACCACAGTCTTTCTTCTCTGGTCACTATTATAGATTTTTGGAAATTTAAGAACGGGGCAGACGTATTGCTGTCATTCTTGGACCTTTACTCTTGTGAGTCATTATTCCCTTTCATCCTATGACCTAGGTTTTAGCAGGGTGACCTTGGGCAAGTGACTTAATAATTCTAGGTGTCAGTTGCATCAAGCATAAAAAGGAGGAGTTTGACCAGATGTAGTGGTTTTTAAATTGGGTCTTGTGAATCTCTAAGGATCAGGGGAGAGTTTGGCGTCTGAGAACAGCAAGAAAGAAGTTGTCTGGGCAGGCTATCAATTTTTTTTTTCTCAGGCTATCAATCCTTTACCTCACTTTTAGTCGCAGGAGCTTTGCTTTGTATCTGTGTTAAATAGTGACATTACTTGAAAAAATTCTTCTCACACTAAAAAAAGTTTAGTTTTGCTTCTGTTAAGCTGAAGTAAAAGGGATTGGATTTATCTTTCCACCTGAAATGAACAAAAATGTAATATATAAAAGAGCAGTGGATACCAGCTCACACATATGAGGAAACTGAGACCGGAAAAGGACTAGGTGCTCACACAGGAGACTGGATTTCATGTAGGAATGGATAGAATACTCAGAAAAGTCTTATTTCAGTGGTGGAAAACAATTAGCTCTAAGTTAACCACTGCTTTGATCCAACCTAACAAGTCTTAGAAGCAGGAACAAAAGGCCCAAACTGTTTCCTTATACTTTAACGGTATCCTTGAATAAAACCAAAAAATAAAGGAATATAAAAATATCCAACACCAAACAAAGGAAAACTCACAATGACTGGAATCCAATAAAAATAGTGTTTTTTTTTTGCAAGTATGCAAAAAAGCAAGAAAATACAACTTATAATGGGCAAAAAACAATCAAACTGACACAGAAGTTGGAATTATCAGACAAGGACATAAAAACCAATTATTTTAACTATATTCTACCTGTACAAAAGTAAAATAGAGATAGGGAAGATGTCTTAAGGAAAGTTAAATTAGGCTTCTACATGTGAAAGCTATAATGTGTGAGATGAGAAATATGTTGGATAGTATTAATAGCATATTAGACATCACAGAAGAAAAGATTAGTGAATTTGAAGACAACTACAGAAATTGTCAAAAATAAAGCACTCAGGAAAAACTTTAAAAAGGTAAGCAGAGCATCAGTGAGCTGTAGATCAACTTCAATAGGGTGTGTGTGTGTGTGTGTGTGTGAGCATTTATACACTGTATATGCACACACACACACACTACTCAACAATAAAGCGGAGTAAACTGTTGACACGTAAAGTAATATGGATGAATCTCAAAATAATTACTCTGAGTGAAAGGCCAGAGAAAAAGGTATGTGTGTGTGTGTGTGTGTGTGTGTGTGTGTGTGTGTGTGATTCTATTTATATAAAACTCTAGAAAATGTAAGTTAATAAACAGTGATAGAAATCAGATCAGTGTTTACCTGGCGATGGGAGAGTGAGGCAGGCAGGAGTAGGAAAGGATTGCCAAGGAATATTAGGAAACTTTTGGGATTGCTGGGTGTTAACTCTTTGATTGTGATGATGGTTTCATAGGGGGGTGTGTGTGTGTGTGTGTGTATGTATGAATGACATATAGATGACATACATAGAGTGTGTATGAATGACACACATATATATGACATACATATATGGCAAAACTTATCAAATTATATATTTTAAATATGTGTGGTTTATTGTATGTCAATTATACCTTTATGAAACTATAAAGTTTTAAACTATAAAACTTTAACTGTCATGCTACTTGATATTGAACATCTTTTATCTTCTAAATAATGAACAAAATTTCCAATGAGGGAGCTGCTGTTGATGGTGTAGATTATTATAATCCTTGTAGAAAACAATTTGGCAGTATGTATCAGGGTTCCTCAGAGTCCTATTTTTGATAATCTGACCTAAAGAAATAGTGGAAAAGATAGAAGAAGTGTTATGGAAATCCTTATAGCCTCTTCCTCCCACAAAAGTCTCCAGAAATGGCAAAAATCTTATTTTTAAAATTATGCTCCCAAGCAGTTGGCCAAAAAACATTTGATGAATTTTAGAAAGATGGAAGATAGTTGAGGGATAGTTGGGATAGTTGAGGTTAGATTGAAGAATGAAATCACAACCCAAAACCCATACAGGAGCAAACTCCTGCAAAGGTGGGTATGACTCCAAAGATGCTTCCAGCCAAAAGACTGGTGACTTTCAGAGGTCTGGCAAGAAGTTCCCTGTGGCAGCTGACAAGGTGATTCATTGGGGTTCTGAAGCAGAAGCAGTCGGGTCTGTTGACCATCTGCACTCTCCCTCTCTTCTGCCTCTACCACACCCAGGCAAAGAGCAACCACTACATCTGTCCCCTTGGGCAGGAACAGCCAGTGGGAGAGGTTGGGGGAGCCTTTGGTGGCTGACACCTAGGTGAAATCATGAGCCTCTACATGAGGAGATGACTAAAGGCCTGCCCTGAGGGGGATAGCACTCTCTGTTCCTCAGCCAAATCACAGAAGACAGGCTAGAGGTCACACTGCCCAGAACAAAATGTCTTACCCTCTCCCACAAGCAGACTGAAGACACACAAACGTTGAAATGAAATGATTGGGAAAAAAATATAAAAGGAAAATGCTAACCAGAATACTGGCAATACTGATATGAGGCAAAAGAAAATTCAAAGTAGATATTATTAAAATGACTGAAGAAGAACACTTTGGAATAATTAAAGTAATATAATCCTTATAATCCTGACAATGTAGCTCTTAAATATATAGAGCAAAAGCAAAGAGAAAATAAAAGGATAAGTAGATCCATAATCACAATGAACTGTAACATTTTTTTGGAAATCCATAAATCAAATATACTAAAAGATATAAAAGATTTGATTAACACAATAAATTTTACATGTATATATATATGTAGCCAATGGACAGCATTCATTTTTTTCAAAACACATTAAGCAGTAAAAAAAAAATCGTTCCTATATTAGAAAATGTTTACAAATTAAATAGAAATCACATGGGCCACATTGATTAATAATGTTACATTTAAATTAGAAACTGAAAAGGAAAAAAGTAACCCTTCAAATCAAAAGCCAACTATGCTTCTTAAAATTAAGAAAATGTACTAATTGAAGAAAAATAAAAGCCAACATCTTTGTAACATCTGAGTTAAAGAGGAAATAAAGAACTATTTAGAAATGCAATATAATAAAAATACAGTGTATTAAAGACATCGATATGGCCAAGACAGCACCCAGCGAAATACTTATTATCATGATCATATTATTAGGAAAAATAAGAAAAAAATGAACTAATTTTTGAAATTAAGAAGCTAGGTACAAAAAATTAAAGAAAAATCCATCCTGAATAAAAATGCCAAAGTTAAAAAAAAACAAAAAAATTTATACATGTCTGAATAAAAATGCCAAAGTTAAAAAAAAATAGGAGTAAGGTATATCTGAGAAAAATAAACTTAAAGAAGGTGGAGTAAATGAATTAATAAAAATAAAAGTGGAAATTATTTACATAGAATTTAAAATAATTAAAGAAATTAGTAAGATTGCCCTGTAAAACCAAAAGGTGATTCTTTGCAAAAACTTATGCATCCTGGTTTCCTGTGCCAATACCTTCTTCTGTGTCCCATTCTCCTTCCTTCCACCCCCATCAATCATAGGTAATAACAGGGAAACCCAGTGGTCATGCTACTACATCTCTAGTCAGAGGGCCTGAATACTGAACATAAAATGATTAGTATACTGTGACAGGTGGCATTTATCAGTTTATTTTATTGAAGTCTGCAGATGACATATTAGGAAATTTGAATGCAGCCTGTACTGCATAGGATTGTGTGCAAACTTTAGCTATCTGAATATACTGTCAAAAATCTGGTACTTTAGGGGCGCCTGGGTGGCTCAGTGGGTTAAAGCCTCTGCCTTCGGCTCAGGTCATGATCCCAGGGTCCTGGGATCGAGTCCCGCATCGGGCTCTCCGCTCAGCAGGGAACCTGCTTCCTCCTCTCTCTGCCTGCCTTTCTGCCTACTTGTGATCTCTGTCAAATAAATAAATAAAATCTTAAAAAAAAAAAAATCTGGTACTTTTTTACAAACACCTGGTTTTCTTTCCTGGAGAAGAAATCCTTTGGTGAGTGAGGCCTGAGGGTGGAATTGCAATTACTTTAGAAACTGTAAAGCCCTGCCCATATGGCCATAGTGTTTAGGTAAAGTTGGCACTGCTGCTTTTCTTTTGATTCTGTATACTTTGCTTCTCACCTACACTTTATGCTCTAAAAAGTGGTTGCTCTTAGGAAAATTTGCGAAGGTCACTGTTGCATATGTTGCCACATTTCCAGCCCTTTGAAGCACCATCAAAGTATGTAGTGCTTTCTACTTTGGATCCCACTAAGCTAGGATGATACCCTAAATTCTAAGGCTTCCTTCCCCATCCATCTTATTAGTCCTACGTATCATGACTTCATATTTCTACATATCCAAGAGGCTGATAACTAATTAGACAAAATGATTTGTATTTAGAATTCTTGGATCTAAAAAGAGTCTGAGAAATCGTCATATTCACTGTCCTTAAACACTTGAAACCCAGGCTCTCCACAGAGGGCCTGAATATTCCTACCAGTCAAATGGTTTTTGTTTCACTTTACTTTTTGTAGTATCTGTGATTAAAACACTAAGAAGGTTGTCAGACCCCTACCCCCATTCTGATGCGCTTCTCCTATGGAGGTGTATTCTCTTAGAATCACTGATACATAGTGCAAGATTTGGATTTGCATTTGGTCAGTTTGTTTATATGTGACAGAAGCATGAATGCAGTGGCTTAACCAGAGAAGGCTTGCTGAATTCCCAAGTAATAAGTCTAGAGGCAGAGAGTCAGGCTGGGGCTGCTGCTCAGGAAGTCACCAGAGAGCAAAGTTCCTCAGCTGGGTACATCACTTCCTAAAACTAAAGAGGAGTTCTGCTGGTATGGAAGATGGGAAGAATAGGTATCTGAGTAAGAACTGGCAAAGCCCAGCCTACCCATTTCATAGATAAAGAACCTGAGAGCTGTATAATTTTAGTGACTTACCCAAGGTCATAAAGCTATTCAGTAACAAAGCTGAGAATAGAACTCAAAGCCCAAGATTTTCTCTTATCTGATGTTCTTAAAATCCGCCAGATTGGACATCTCTGCATTTTGCATATGTCATTTCCTTTATTTGAAACTGTAGGCCAACATGCCTGCCCACTTCAACCATCCGAAAGACGTATCCCCAAATCCTACGCATCCCATCTGATTTTTCTTGACTTGAAGTTAACAATTTCAAGAACTTGAGGAAAGCAGTGTTGGAAGTTGTGTTTGGCCCAAGGGTTAAGTCTTCAGATCGTATAATTCTTCAGCTTCTTCACAAACTACATTAACTTAGTGATAGCTCCTTCTCACTTGCCTCACACTTTCTTCCCATCTACCATTTCCTTCCCATTGCTCACCAGGATCTGCTTTGCTCCTTGAGCTCCATGGGGGTAGAGCTGCCTTTGGAGCCCAGTTCCCTCTGCACTCTCTGTTCTTATACCACAGCCTCTAGCAGCTAAATTAGAGGAGTTTTGGGGGGTGGGGTGGGGGCGGGTCATTATTTTTGTGGGACTAAGAAGTCTTTCACAGGAATTGGGTATTGCCAGGACAGGAACCTTTGTTTTCTCATCTTTGGATTTCTCATAGCACTATCTACAGATACTAATGGTAATTCCTCAAACATATTTGTTGGATGAATGACTTCTCAGGAAAATTCTAGGAGTAAAATCTGGAGGTTTGTAGAGGTATGGTTTGCTTAGTGCCTGGTATGATGTCTGCAACTTACATTCAACTGTTTCAGTAGTCAGTAGTATGATATTATCTCAGTGTTACTTTAAGCTACAATCTGGAGATGATCAGTTGATCTAATCAGAAATATATACCTCAGGAGTAGTCTGCTTGTATTTAATCAGAAAAGTCACACTTCAAAGGTACTTTCAATAAGCCATCTCCTATCAATACTAGAAGCATTACTAATTGCATAATGAATGTTAGTAAAAATAGTGGTATTCAAGATAAGTGGAGGGGTATAAACTTTTTTGAGATATTTCCAATTCTTGTATAAATAGGCTATGAGAAATTAGTAAGGTCTCATGGATGATGCCATTGGTGTACTGGTAAATATTTAATAGGCTCTTTGGGGAAATTTATACTGTTTGCTGATTTCTGTGGTATAAATGCTCCTACCAGTGACTCCAGTACCAACATGATGCCATTGAACAAGGCACTGGGAAGAGATGTGCACAACTGGTGCTGGTAAATACTTAGGAGTCTTAATGAGCCAGTCTCAGTACACCTTAATGGTGTTCTCCTGTAGAGCCCTGTGTTCAGCCACAGGTTCCTGGGTTCTTGGCTGCCTCACTCCAATAGAGGTTAACTTTGTCCTGCTATAGAATGTCATCCTGTTAGTCTGAGGTGACTGTATCTTGCAAGGTGTGGGCAGTGCTCTGAAAAAGACGGAAATCTTTGATCTTACAGAATAGGTTTTTTGACTTTTTCTGCCTCCTTGCAAATAAATGTTTGTGTGTGTGGCTGAATTTGGTCTGAGATTTTAGTTCACAAAACCTGTTAGAAAGATTGGGGGAGCAACTCAGTCTCCTTTTCCTCTAACAGTGGCCCATTGAGAGCTACCAAAAATAACATCATAGTTGTGCATACAAAGTGGTGTAGGCCAATTTACTGTGCCCTCAATGAATATTTGTTTTAGGAATACATGCTTCCAATCCTTGGAAGTCAGCATTATGCCTAGAGGTAGTCTCTCAGACCTTAATAGGCCACTATGTTGCTGTTATTTGTAGGAAATTTTGCCATGTGGTTGAGTGTGAGCTGGATACCAGACTCTCATCCTGAGTAACTTTATATAACATGGAGCTGCTTAGAGCAGGTGTCTTGGTTCATATTACCCTCCAAAACAGACTCTGAAGTAAGGATTTGGATGTTAGTTTATTGGGAGGTGATCCCAAGGGAGTAAGGGTGTGAGAACAGAGACCAAAATAATGGAGGAAAGCAAATTAAAGAGACACTAATGGGTACATCATATCTGTGGGGCAGCTAATATTGTTGCAGACCTTCTGAGCACATGAGTGACACATAACTAAGAACTGTCTCACCAAGGGACTAAAAAGCTGAGACATTTGTTCACCAACTTTTGTACCTTATTGGTTGCAAGGGCCAAGCATGCTCTCGAGTCCAGAGAAAAATTGTAGATGAAGAGAAATATGTGTATTTGAGGGAGGAAGCCTCTGGTATGTTTGAGAACTGTCTACTGAAGCTGTAAATGACTCCAAATGGGCTGAGGGCTGAGGACGGGCTGACCTCCAGCAGGGAAGCCTGTCCTCCTCAAAGTGGAAGAGCTTCCCTAACATCCTGGCAGAACACAGAGGTTTTTCTGGGATGGAATGAATAGGAGGTCATACCCCTACTCTACTCTGCTTGAAGGTGACCACCGTTGTACTGGAAATGGGTGGGTGCTGGACCCCAAGGTGTGGGGGAACTGAAGGGAAATGGTCTTGACTCCTGACGAATTCCCTTGACTATTAGCCATGCTCCCAGTGAATTTGAGAGAGAATGTCTGCCTGTTGGGATCTCACCACCACCCACTTTCACTCCGTGGGAAAGAGGGACCCAGATGTGGTCCCAGAAATCTCCCCAAACTTTCACACACTTTTCTTTGAGACAGGGAAGCCTGTGTCTCCCCTAAATCCCACGTGTAGCAAGTGTACACCTATGTCAGCAATATCGAAGAACATCAGACTTTATAGAGAACATCTGTATATTCCATGTATCCAGGCTCTTCTTCTTCTTCTTTTTTTTTTTTTTTAAAGATTTTATTTATTTATTTGACAGAGATCACAAGTAGGCAGAGAGGCAGGCAGAGAGAGAGAGAGGAGGAGGAGGCAGGCTCCCTGCTGAGCAGAAAGCCCAATGCAAGGCTTGATCCCAGGACCCTGGGATCATGACCTGAGCCGAAGACAGAGGCTTTAACCCACTGAGCCACCCAGGCGCCCTATCCAGGCTCTTCTGTCGTTAAGTAATATTTGTTTGTTCTTTATTTTAGCTGGTGGTGCCCCCAGGCTGTTGAAGGACAGACACCATCCTTAAAAATTCCGCAAAATAAATACCTTGGCAAACCCAGAAAGTGTTAGTGATTGGCTGAGGTCAAATTATTTAAATGAATATTAGATTCTCCACCATGAGGAAGAACCTCCAACTGAAAATTATATCAGCCTAATAATAACCATTTGTTTCTCTCTCTGCACACATTAGTTGGCAAAACTACTGTCTGCTTCCAATTGGGATATTTTATTCATTTTTGGTTGCATTCTTGTCATCCTAGTTCAGTATTGAGATTTTTATCCTGAGGCTAATTAGTTTCAGCTGATATTCACACAGCATCAAACTTTTTAAAGATAAATAGATCTAGTAGAATAGCCAGGTGGTATAATGGATTTTTTTTTTCCTGTGTAAGTTTATGCCATCCTTACTGTCTTCCCCTTTCACAATTTTCTAAAGAAAATGATAAAGAAAAATCTTATGAAATCTGCCACAGAAAAAGATAAGAGAAAAAAAATCATTTGCCATCCCTCAGGGGCAGATTCTGAAGGAAATGTACAGCTTTATTTCTATTGCAGGAATATGTCAGATGGATGAAAAAAATTCTGCCTTGGCATAATGGCCCCTGTTTGCAGCCGACAGCTTGAGGTTTCTGCACCAGGGACCTGGAAAGTTGTCAGTGTTAATAAAAAGTTTTCCTGATAATGGTTTTGGTTCACTGTGTGCAAGCATGTGCTATTCCTAGTGTTTGGTCAGAAAGAAACTATAATATGGAATGCATTATACAGAAGAGCCAAAAATAACATCTGTCTCGCAAATAAGGGAAACGATCTCATTTCATATCTCTTCTTATTTGACAGCATCTTTTTTTTCTTTACTGGAAAATTATAGTTTTGTATAGTTTACAGAAATAACATTTAAACATCGCATGTGATTTTAGACTCAAATGGGATCTACTTAATAAAACACACAAGCAATTAGAGAACTTGGTTGTAATCACTTCTGAAACCCCAGAAGGTTCACATCGACTGAGCTGAGTTGCTGCCTTCCCAGCTTCTCTCGTTTCGGAAGCTTAGTAGAGGAAATCACCGCTGCCCACATCATGTATACAGATCATCTTTACCTAGCAGTGCAGATGGTTTTGAACTTCATACTGCTACTGCTTGGGCAGATTTCTCATTTCTAGAATGAAAATTATATTCACCAGGGATTAGAGTTTGGTGGACACAGACGTTAAGCACACTTGGCAGCTCATCCTAGAGACCTTCTTAGGTAAGAAAGAATGATTAGGATAGAGACCCCAGTTTTCTGTTTTTAATTTTATGTAACAGAGGAGTTACCTCTTTCAGCTATAAGCTAAGTCTACCCACTTACATTTTTTGCCATTCCAAATATATGAACTCTTCTGCAAGTCTGAAATGTGCTATGTGAAGGTGACTATTTTGGTAAATGTGTCTGATGACCATTTATTTTCATTAGGATTTGTCTTGTTCTTGGATCTGCTGTCCTTGAGCTGTTTTGATCAGATGGACCTCCATGTTTCAGAAGGAGCTAGTATTTCCTGCTATTATGACTGCGCTTGATGAACTACCAATCTTCAGTTCTTTTCATTGTTATTGTTTGGTTGGAGGTTATGGTCTTTGATTTCAGGGGCCTTATCTATTGGTTGAATCATGTCTTGGATGCACAGAAAGAATCTATTTGGCTAAGTAAATGATCTGTCGTTTGAGTAATTCTGATGGTCTATAATGGGCAGTATTGAGGTGAAGGAGGTAGTAGTTACGTTCACAATAGTGGTGATGGAGATTGATATGGTAGCAGAGGTGATGGATGCGGTGGGGTTATCGGAAACGGTGGTGGTGAAGGAGATGGTAGTGGTCGCAGAGGTGATAGTGGTGACAGTGGAGATGGTGGTGTTGATGGAGAAGGTGGTGATGGGCGTGGTGACACTATTTTGGCAGGCTCAAGCTTTGGAGAGAGTTACACATAAGAGGCACTGAAGGCTAACTTAATCATGGTGGTCAAATTTTTACTATTTAAGGTGTGGTCTGTAGAATAATAGCATTGACACCAACTGGGATTTTGTAACAAATATAAAAGCTTAGGCTCTATCTCAGACCAGCTGAATGACAGTCTACATTTTAACAATATTCTCAGGTGATTCATATGTACATTGAAGTTCCAAAATCATTGGTGGACTAACGGAGAAATAGCTACACATATCTGTTAGCCTCGTTGCCCCGTCCTGCCTTTTCTCCTTACCATGAGGGAATGTTAGTTTTCTCCTGCATATAAGGTGAGGGAGGTAAATGTCTAGCTGCAGAATAGGTTATTTGGCTTATAATCTAGGGTCTAGAGTCAGCTGTAAGTATGAATCCAAAAGAAAGCTGTTAATGCCCTGAAATTTGAAATTTCCCAACTAAATATGTCTTCCTCTAAAGATTGCCGCTGTGCCTGACATTCTCATTAGCTTGACTTTTTAGGAAGCCCAGGCTTTTAATGGGAATGAGACATTTAGGTACTACACTGAGCCGCTGATTATATCATCTGATTAATATATCAGCATGCACAGAACCTTGGGACCGAAACCCACTCCACATGGATTCCTTAGGGCAATCTTCAGAAGGCTTGCCTATCGTACCCAATATGTAGTGGGAACCCATGGCACATTGCTGATACACACACACTGGATTAATTACATTAGCAGAAATTCCTTTGTAGTGTTAGTGGTATGTGTGTGAATTGTGTGAGGAGAGGCAAGGTTGATTTCTACACATATATATGGTTATGTATTTGCTGTATAATAAGCTGCCCCAAATTCCTAGTCGCTTAAAGCAACAATCATGTATTTTTTACTCACAAGTGAATTGTTTTGGCTGGGCTCAGTGAGGATAGCTTGTTGGCCTGACTGAGACTAGAAAGTATCCTTCCAAAGTGGCTCACTCCCATGAACAAGTTGGTACTTAGCTGGGGCTGTCAATGAGGGTCTTGGTTCTTCTCCATAGGACCCTTTTGCTGGGGCTTGGAGGTTGGGTCCCAAGAGAAAATGTTCCCAAGGACTTGGGAAGAAGCTGTAAAACTTCGAGTTTCTGATGCCCCAGATGTCATTTCTTTATTATTCCCTTTCTTTCATGTGGGTGCCCTTTTCCTGTGTGTATCTCAGTGGCTCACCTCTTCTTTTCAGTACTGAGTTTTCCTCTGTGTCTTCTCATTATCAGTCCCAATCCAAACACTGTAATGAGAAACACCATTCAAAAGCAGGTGTTTAATGATACAGTAGGCTTACAGTATTATCTTTCTCAGGATGTTTACTTTGTATCTAGTGATTGCACCGTTGTTTAACCCAAATAAAATTGCTGTATATTTATTGAGAATCTATTATGTGCAAGGCTGTGTGTGGGGCTGTGCAAGTGCCAAAGCAGCATTAGACATGACTTGCTCCAAGGAACTTAAAATTTGGCTATAGAAAGGAACTTAATATACATTAGGAATAATGAAAATAGAAGTTCAATGCTGAGCTGTTGGTTTTGAACATAGGGTATCTTATGGAGTCAAACTCAGCACCAGGATGAAATACAAAGGGTGGCTGGAAGAGCATTTTTCTCCACCATATGGGACTCCATAGAGTGCTTTATAAAGACCCACTGTGATTCTGCTGTACCATGAGAGTAGTTGCTGGGTCTCAGGGAAGCCATGTGACCCAGATAGATATGGAGGGTGGTGATGGTGGTGGTGGTGGATGGGTAGACCAGGGGAAATCCTTACTCATAATGCTTGCAGATATAATCAGGTGACTGAAGACATTATAAAGGAGGTATGAGGACATGGGAAATGTCATTGCACTCCATTTTAGTTCAATAGCCACGTTCTTCATGTTGTTTCACTTTGGTAACAACCCTCCTCCCCAAGTGGTACTGCTGGTATTTGGAGGAAACCCTTATCTTGATTTTCACAATGACAATCGGATTTGAACATGCTCAGAAACCTCCAGAAAGCTTATTTCTCCTTCAGCTCTTCAGAGGGGAACAGGATATTTTGTGGTAGGTCAGGAGATGAAGCAAGAAAACTCGTAGGTTGGGGAATTGCAAATAAAGAAAACCAGATCTACAGAAAATGGCAGAGAGTTAACAAGCAGGACAGGCATGTGGCATACATTTAAATGAGACAAGTTTCCTATCTTTTAAAACAAGTTTACCAACTTTTCATGTATGCAGGGAGACCACACAGCGTTTGTCATAAAATTCAACCAGGATGGATTTCTGGACTTACCCCCTACTCCCGCCTATTCCCACGTACCCCACGCTCTCAAAGAAACAAAAAGGGAAACGAATTTGGGGGGCGGTAGGCTAAATGCCTACAGAAGAATACCACCAGCTTAACATAGAACTGCCACATTTAATTCTAGGCCAGGCTCACTGCCAAGTCCCACAGAAAGCAAATGCACACCCAGTGTTTTAGCCACAAGTTAACACTGCAACAGGGCGCATTAGTGATTTGTAAATCATTATTCCCATTGGTACAGTTACTACCTCATCTGGAACTAGGCAGGGTGATTTTAAGGCAGGGTGAGCCTATTTATATCATTAGCTAACTGCTGGCTCATTCATTCATTCATGTCTCCAACCACAGCCTTTTCTTTGTGCTCCACCAGCACTCTGTATGTGTTTTCCTTACAGCATTTGTCACACTGTATTGTTAGCATCACCAGCTTTGTTTCACTTATTCTTGAGGAAGAAATAAAGGAGGAATTTAGCTTACACTAAATTTCCCCACCTCTTTTGCCTTTAGGTATAGCCACGTTACGGAGTCCTACCTAAAGGAATGTGAGCGGATGTAGTGAATTCCATATATAGGCCTGGCCCAATAGGACAGCTTTTCATACAAAATCGTCTATGCTCCTTTCCCCTTCCAGCTGGCTGGAATGGGGATAATGCACAGGGAAATTTCTTTAATTTCCTTTTGTTATAATTTCTTCATTTAGTTTTAGTATTAGGGTTATGCTGGCCTCATAAAAGGAGTTAGGAAGTATTCCCTCCTCTGTTTTTTTAAAGTTTGTGGAAGACTAGAATTATTTCTTCCATAAATATTTGATAGAATTCATTAGCAGAACCATCGGGGCCTGGAATTTTGTTTTGTGGGAAGCTTTTTAAATCAGTTCAGTTTATTCAGCAGCTATAGGGCTATTCAAATTTTTTTACTTCATTTTGCCCCAGTATTGGTAAGGTGCATTTTTCAAGAACTTGTTCATTTTGTCTAAGTTGTAGAATTTGTCGGCATAAAGTTTTTCATAATGTTCATTTATTATCTGTTTGATGTTTGTAGGATCTGTGGTGATAATCCTTTTTTCATTCCTTATGCTGGCAATTTGTGTTCTCAGTGTAATTTTGGTAACCAGATGTTGAAGATGCTTTAGCCATAAGATAGAATGTATGTAGGTCTTTAAGTCACCCTTTGGCGGAGAGCTGCCAAGTCATCCAGAATGCCTGTATCATATTGTTACGTGAGCCAGAAATGAACAGCTGTTGCATTAAGAACAGATTTGGGGGTGTTGGGTTTGCTATGGCAACTAGCATCACTTCACCTATTGAGAGTGTCATTACCACCCCCACCTCCCCTAAGGACAGGGATGTTGAGAGTCCTGCTCTTGGTATTTGTTCTTGGGCTTAGCACAATACTTGGTGAATATTAAGTTTTCCACAAATGCTTCTAGAATATGAACAAATGACTGAAATGGTTTCTATGTGTTTGGAGCCTACAGGTTTATGCTTCTAGAATATGAACAAATGACTGAAATGGTTTCTATGTGTTTGGAGCCTACAGGTTTTCTTTCCCTGAGATGAGTGACTCAACTCTGAGCTGGAGCCCCTAGGAACACTCAGCATTGTTTGCTCTTTCTGTCCTGAGAGTTTCCCTATCCTTCTTCTCACTACCTTTTGTTTCCTGTCTGTATTCAGAACCACAGCTGTAGTGTCTGTCAGAAGCCTGTTATGGAAGTAAAATCTCATCAACTCAGACACTGGAAGGGAATTCAGAATAAACTAGACACGGGCTAAGCTTATGTTTGCTTTTGCTTTCTTACTAAAGCATCCCAGCAAAGAATCAACCCATCAAACACCATCACCGCTCAGAACTCTATGCAAATGAGTTTGTAAAAATAGATCCCAGAGAGGAACCTTGAGATTACTTGAAAGAACATACTTTTAAAGGATACTTCCAGTGATGTCAGTTTAATGTCTTTGCATATAAACAATAGACTAATTACAAATTATAATTAAAGTAGGTATCAGATCCACTGCTGCGAAAAGCACATTTTGCTATGTCTTAGCATACATTCCTATGAAATAATTCAATAAAAAATGTTTGGTATTTCAGACTGTCACCAAATTAGACTAGTCCTCTTAAAAACAAGAAATATTGGTGAGGGGCTCCCTGTGCTAAGTAACCATTAGCTGAAGGCTGGGTATCTTTTGCAGTCCTTTTCAGTGAGAATGGAAACATTCCAACACATACGCTTTGCTGGGTTCTAGGTAACCGTGAGAGGTTTTTTCAGGTAATAACAAATGCTTACAGCCAAGTTTCATTTCATTAGTGGTTTTTTTTTTTAATTGCTGACAAGTTTACTATTCTGTTTAAAGCAAATAGGTGCCACACTAATTCTCAGAATATTTTTGTTCTTGGTCTTGTCTAGTCTATGCTAAAGAGTTTCTACAGTACTCTCATGCTTTACACACATCCTTAGAAAAGTATGTAGGCCTCCTTCATTATACTCTGCAAATGCATTCTAACAAAGTTTATTATAAAGCAAATGTTTTCTTTTTTTTTTTTCTTTTAAGATTTTATTTATTTTTCAGAGAGTGAGAGAGAAAGAGAGCACAAGCATGGGGAGGGGCAGAGGGAGAGGTAGAAACAGGCTCCCCACTGAGCAAGGAGCCTATGTGGGGCTGGATCCCAGGACCCTGGGATCACAGCCTCAGCTGAAGGCAGCTGCTTAACTGACTGAGCCACCCAGGTGTCCTATAAATATTATTTTCCATAAGGATCTGGAGATTGATTCATCTGGAGAAAATCCTCCAGTAGATTGGGTTGAAAAGTTCTGGCAGGAGGTGTTGAGAGGGTGCCTAACTGAATGGTTCAAGGCGACACTGCAGGAATTGTGCACTTCCTGGACTATGCAATCTCCACTTAAACCGGGCTCTTGCTGATTCCGTCACCTTTCTCAACTCTGTTCCCTTAACACCACCACCCCCCTTCTTAGCCTAGCGTATGTAGCCCTAGGCGTTTATGCAGTATCCAGAAATTCCCTCATTTCAATACTCAGTTCTCTAAACTCTGCTTCCTTTTTCCTTTTTTTTTTTTTTTAAAGGTTTTAAAAATTTATTTGACACAGAGATAGAGAGTACAAGTAGGCAGAGCAGCGGGCAGAGGGAGAGGGAGAAGCAGGCTCTCTGCTGAGCAGGGAACCCCATGTGGGTCTCAATACCAGGACCCTGAGATCGTGACCTGAGCAGAAGCAGGTGCTTAACCGACTGAGCCACTCAGGTGTCCCTCCTTTTTCCTTTCATTTGGTTATTTACTGTCCCTTAAAGCTGGGCTGTGATGTTGTGCCTCCACAGATGTCACTGTCCACAAAACGAAATACTCCGATCTGACCATTTCCTAAATTGGTGGCTTTAGATTTTGGAAAATGCGAATACAATTTGGTTAGTTTAAACTACATGTAATTTACTTAATCAAAGGAATGTGTTGGGCGCCTGGGTGGCTCAGTGGGTTAAGGCCTCTGCCTTCGGCTCAGGTCATGATCTCAGGGTCCTGGGATCGAGCCCCGCATCGGGCTCTCTGCTCGGCAGCGAGCCTGCTTCCCTTCCTCTCTCCCTCTCTGCCTGCCTGTCTGCCTACTTCTGATCTCTATCTGATAAATAAAATCTTTAAAAAAAAAAAAAAAGGAATGTGTTAAGAGTCAGATAGCAGATTAAAACCTTATCATAAACTATCTTGCTTTAATAATGCTGATTATAAAAACTCATATGCATTGAGTGTTCACTGTGTTCCAGATGCTGTTGTAAGTATTTTACAATATACATTAAATCATTCGATTTTCATAACAGAGCAAACACTATCATCGTTCCCATTTTACAGATGAGAAAACTGAGGTACAGAGAGGATAAATAATTTATCTAAGGTTACACAGCTTGTAAGTGATGTCTGTACCACATATTCAAATATTTCTTGTTGAAGAATCTTCCTCATGCTCAGAGTAATGGATATTATATCTTCTTTTGCTGTATTAGAGAAATACTATGAAAGTTATTCTTGTCTGTAAATGCCAACTATATAAAAATGTTCTCTATATTTTAGAGCTATACTTATGTTAACAACAAAATCATTTTATCTAGTACCCTAAAATAATCATATCTTGGTTTTTAATCCTGGAATATGAGATCTAAATTGTTCATTTTGATGGGATATTTTATAAATTGAATTGTAAGCCATCTCCGCTATCATTATGGTTGGCAAAATTGATTTTCATTATAACTAGTTTGTTCTCACTTCATTAGGTATGCTATTACATAATTTGCCGGTTTTCACTAATATAATCCATGTTGTAAGAATAACTAAAGGGAAGTTGGCTCCTGAAACTCTTGCTGCCCTATCATTTCTGTGGTGTATTGTAAGATTTAAATGTAGAAATACATATGGTATCACTTAGAAATGTTAGATCCCTGGCTAACTGAACGTAATTAAAAAAAAAAGAAATATTAGATCCCTAATCAAATGTTAATAATTTAATTTTGTTTTATATCTTATTAAACTTTCACTTAAAAAACGATTTTAGGCATGTTAATTCCTCATGGGTTCATGTATGTTTTTGATACATATTTGTTGAAAGATTTCATTTTTCAAGTTTAATTATGCTGCTCCTATAATTCTGAGTATTTCTACAGTAGATTTATTGCATTCATAACCCCAGGTTTTCACTCCCCTTACTGTAGGAGGGACATTTTGACTCAACTCTTGACTCTGTGGTCAGCCACATGACTTGCTTTGCCCTAAAGGGATGTTAACAAATGTGGTGCAAAGTATGCAGTCTGGACTCAGTCTCTTGCTGCTATTGCATGTTTGCCATAACCACGAGAACATGACCAGGCTAGCCCACTAAAAGGCTGTAAAAGAAACATGTAAGAGATTCAGCTCATTTGAAGCCATCTAAGACCAGTCAGCCTCTAGCCAACCTGTCAGCTGTCCACAGACCCACAAGTGAGCCTACCCAAGATTAGCCAAGTATGAGCCAGATCAATAGAACTAGCCAGCTGATCTATAGACTAGTAAGAAATATTAGATTATTATTTTAAGCCACTACTCTTTGGGGTGATTTGTTATATAGCAGTAGCTAACTGATACAACTTTAATTACAGCAATAATCAATTACTATTCATGAGTCCTCAAATTGAGTACACATTGAGGCTGGTCAGTATTGTGGTTTAGGCTCTTGGCTTTGGAATCAGACTACCTACAGTTCACATACAAGTTTTTAAACTTATTTAACTTATAATAGTGCCTGGCAACTAGGAAGCGTTAAAAGCATGTTAAGTAAAAGCATGTTAAGTAAAATGGCCAGGTCTGTGGCAAGTGTATGCACAAATGGTCTCTATCCCCTTCACTCTTGTGAAGTAGATAATATTATATCTGTTTATAGCTGTGGGATACCAAGGCCTGGAGACATTTAGAAACTTACACAGTATCACAGTCATTAAGTGGCAGAGCTAGAATCTAGGTCTGGCCTTGTTTATATTCACTGTAGTGCATCTTAGCCACTTAAGCCTTCTTTGGGGCCTTTTGTCACAAATTCAGTCTTGTGCCACCAGTAGAATTTTTTAAAAATAAATTCAGAATTCTAAATAATACTAACGGCAGGAGAAGATGCAACAAGGAAAATGTGGAGTAGGCTGAGTGTTGGGTGTCCCCTTTTACTTACCAAAATCCTGTTAATATACATCAGATTTGGTCATGAGACATGAAGATAAATGAAAACCACCAAGGCTAGACTTTATCTATTTAGTACACTTTATTAAACCAGACTTATTGCTGGATTTGAGGATGGAGCTGGGTAATAAACCTAACTAAACTTATAATATTTGAATTACAGATTTATTTTTCAAGGAAGTCCAGCTTTATATAGGTAAATAATATTTCCATGGCAGGTACTGTTGTTTATAGATCCCACTGAGCAGTCAAAGAATTATTGATATTTATTTCTCACCTCTTCCCTGTCTCCTGCTGATCTATATGGAATTATTAAACTAGTTCCAGTCTTTTTTTGTTATCATTTTCCTTGGAAAGATAGTAATGATCTCAAATTCTGGATTCTAGGAAATACATAATTGAGATTTTGTAATCCTTCATTCCTCTGGATTATCCCATATAACTTTTGATCATTGTCACCAGCAAGCAGCAAAATGCTAAACTTGTCCCCTTCTTGTGCATGTTTTAAGTTGTTAAAGAAAAACAACCCCACTGGAGTCAATTCTTTGGGAGCCAACTTTGGAAAACCTGGCCTGCATGATCCACAGCCTGGTTAATATGCTTCTGAACTCCAGAATGTATTTTTCCAAGTGTTCAGTTTCTGTTTTCCTTGATGCTTTCCTTTACTCTAAAGGAAACTCAGACTGTTGTAAACAGTTTCTGCCTGGAACCAATCTCAAATGACCCAGGTTTTTTCAGTCCTGTATCCTGTACATCAGAATCATAATGTGCCTCCAACCAAAAGTTTAAGAGCTGCAGTTCACCCCAGGAGCTCAAGACCAGTCGCTTCATGTGTATGGTGACAAGCGTGTCAGTTAAGATGAGGACAGCATTCTGGGTCGGGAGCTTCCTTGCTAGAGATGGACTGTTGTTGCATGCATCCCCATCTCTAGGGATCAGCCAACGCCAAGTCCAGATTCAAGGACAGATAATTATTATCATAGGAAAGTTACTTCAAAGAAAGAGTAGAATTCTGTGGCCGTGAGATCACGGTAGATCTGAGTGCAACTTTTGCAGCATTTCATTAGTTTTTCCCTGCAACAGTCTAGGAAGTGGCATGCATGAGGCTTTCTGGCTCACAGATTTGTTGTGCTTCTGGCTGAAAAAAAAAAAAATTGAAATCTTAAGAAATATGTTTATGGTGCCTGTATCTTAAGAAGCTTTTACTTGATCTTGGCAGGGCAAGCGGCTGTTTGAACAATTGAAAACATCTTTTTAAACTGTTTCCAGAAAGCATTTGCAAACACCCTGAAGTAAGGTTACATACTTACAATTCAGCTCTAAGCCTCAATTAAGGCTGTTGTTGTACAGCATTTGCTGCCTCTTAATAGCCTGACACCATAATAATATTATGCAGTATCCCGAGATAATGAGAAGAATGCCTAACATCTGCTTATACTCAGAGAACAAAGGAGAATGCAAGGATGGGTCCTGCAACACTTGCAAAGCACCGCCTTTGCTTGCTAGAGATGCAGGGTGGCTTTTCCCATGGAATGTTTCTTTGCCATCCAGAGGCAATGGCAAAATGTTCTGGAAGAGATTGGAGAAAGCTTACCACTGATGGGCTACTCAGGCGGGGGGCTCAGCAAAATTGACCTCATTAAGGAAACCATTTTTGGGCTACTCTGGAATAGTTAAAGATAGTATTTTTAATTACCATTTCTTTTTTTGTGGCAAGAACATTTAAGATTTAGTGTTATTATCTCTAATCACTATGCCGTACATTAGGTCCCCAGAACTTATTAATCTTATAACTGGAAGTTTGCACCCTTTGACCAGTATTTCCTCATTTCCCCCATTCCTGCCCACCCACCCCCCCAGCCTCCATGCCCAGTCTCTCCCTGGTAATCACTGTTCTATGCTGTTTCTCTGATTTTGGCTTTTTTAGATTCTAGCTATTCTGCATCCAAATAGGCAAAGAAGTCAAACTCTTTGCAGATGACATGTTACTCTGTGTGGAAAACCAAAAGACTGCACGCCAAAATTGTTAGATCTCCTACAGGATTTCAGCAAAGTGGCGGGATATAAAATCAATGCACAGAAATTAGGTGCATTTTTATACACAAACAATGAGACAGAAGAAGGAGAAATTAAGGAATCGATCCCATTTACAATTGTACCAAAAGCCATAAGAAACCTGGGAATAAACCTAACCAAAGAGATAAAAGATCTGTACTCTGACAACTATAGATTTATGAAAGAAATGGAGGAAGACACAAAGAAATGGAAAAACATCCCATGCTCATGGGTTGGAAAAAAAAATATTGTTAAAATGTCTGTCATACCTAGAGCAATCTACACATTCAGGTCAATCCCCATCAAAAGACCATCAACATTTTTCACAGAGCTGGAACAAATAATCCTAAAATTTGTATGGAACTGGAAAAGACCCCAAATAGCCAGAGGAATGTTGAAAAAGAAAACCATTTTTTAATGTTGAAAAAGAAAACCATTTTTTAATGGTGGCATTACAATGCCAGGCTACAAGCTATGTTACAAAGCTGTAATCATCAAGACAGTAAGGTACTGGCACAAAAACGGACACATAGATCAGTGGAATAGAATAGAGAACCCAGAAATGGACCCTCAGCTCTGTGGTCATCTAATCTTCGACAAAGCAGGAAGGAATAGCCAATGGGAAAAAAGTCCCTTCAACAAAAGGTAATGGGAATACTGGACAGCCACATGCAGAAGAAGGAAACTGGACCATTTCCTTACACCACACACAAAAATAGACTCAAAATGGATGAAAGACCTCAATGTGAGACAGGAATCCATCAAAATCCTTGAGAACACAGGCAGCAACCTCTTCCACCTCAGCCACAGCAACTTCTAGTCACATTGCCAAAGGCAAGGGAAGCAAGGGCAAAAGGAACCCTCTTACACTGTTGGTGGGAATGAAAGCTGGTGCAGCCACTCTGGAAAAAACAGTATGGAGGTTCCTCAAAACGTTAAAAATAGAGCTACCCTACAACCCAGAAACTGTCCTTCTAGGTATTTACCCGAAGGATAAAAACGTAGTGATCCAAAGGGGCACCTGTACCCCAGTGTTTATAGCAGAAGTGTCCATAATAGCCAAACTTTGGAAAGAACCCAGATGTCCATCGACAGATGAATGGGTGAAGATGTAGTATATATATATACAAGGGAATAATACTCAGCCATCCAAAAAAAAAAAAAAAAAAGAAATCTTACCATTTGGAGCTATGGGATGGGACTTATTATGCTAAGCAAAATAAATCAATCAGGGAAAGACAATTATCATATGATTTCACTCATATGTGGAATTTAAGAAACAAAACAGAGGAGCCCATGGGAAGGAGGGGAAAAATAAAATAAGATGAAATCAGAGAGGGAGACAAACCATAAGAGAATCTTAACTATAGAAGACAAACTAAGAGTTCCTGGATGGGAGTTGGGTGGGGGGATGGAGTAACTGGATGATGGGCATTAAGAAGGGCACATGATGTAGTGAGCATTGGGTATTATACACAACTGATGAATCCCTGAACTCTACCTCTGAAACTAATAGTACACTATATGTTAATTAATTGAATTTAAAGAAAATAAAATAATAAAAAAATAAAGATAGCTATTCTGACAAGTATGAAGTGATACCTCATTGTGGTTTTAATTCACATTTCCCTGATGATCAGTGATGTGGAGGTGTTAGCTAACATTATGGTGGTAATCATTTTGTAATATAAATGTTTCAAATCAGCATGTTGTATGCCTTAAACTTGCACGTTAGTATATATCGATTATATCTCAATAAAGTTGAAAAAAATGTAAATGATAAATAAGTTGTATTTTTAAATTATGTTGTTAAAATAACAGTAGCCAGTTTCCAGATGGCAGAGAATATTCCAAAGACAATGAGTCTTTCTGACTTGGATTTTTTGCTATACTCTTCTCTAATCCCTGAAACCAAGTGATAGAGAATGATGTTTAATATGCCCTTCTGATACTCATAGCAATAGACCCACCTTCCCTTATGCTATGCTCTGCTTTCCTGGGGTTATACTTTGTAGGGACAAGGATCATCATGCTCAGTCTTCACTAAGTAGAAACTTGAGACATGATGAAAGGAAATAATTTGCAAATAGAAACATAGCAGGTAGGAGAAGGAATAGCAAAGATAAAACCCAGGGTGTATGCTTCTTGGTCTTCAGGCAGTGCTGTGCTTTTATATGTTTAATAGAGCTGTAGGGGGAAAAAAAGGCCATGATTAATTAATTGAAAGGGCGGAAACTAAAGACTAGTGGGTATTCACTGGTTGACTTTGTAGTACTTTCCAGTTGTCTTCTCTTTTCTAAAAGAACTCTGAATTTCCTACCTTGCAATTTTGGGGGCCTTATATTGGTCTGGATACTCCTGGAAACAAACATGACACAAGGATTTAGGTAAAAGTAGTTTAATTTAGAAGAAATACTGGTGGGAGAGAAAAAGGGAAAGTCAATAAAAGATGCGTTAACCAACCTTCATGGACAATGGAGCTCAATACCCCTGGGAAACTCAGGGCTACTCTTTAGAACACACCTGAGTTTTTCCAACTGAGACGTGAGGATCCTGGGATACTTATGTGCTCATTCCCTAAATCCATAGTTGAGGGCTGCTTCTTGGGGGCTTAACTCTGGAGCTTCTAGCTTGCTTGGTGCATGGGCTGGATACGTTCTTGTGGTCAAGAAGAAAGAAGGAAAAAAGCCAACAAGCAGAAGGCAGCAGGTACTTGCAGTGAGCATCTCGGCTGAATAGATTGAGGGCTGAGGGGAGGTGTATGAGCACCAGCAGTGACTACCGCAGGACTTGACTCATCCTCCATCTTAAGGGGGAGTCCCTGACGGTCTCAAAGCAGTCGGCACAGTCCGTCTGCTTGGACATGGTCATTGATTGGCTCTTTGGACACATAAGTCAAACAGTCTGTTAGGCCTGTGACTCAAATCCCAGACTTTAATTGGCTATTGCAATAGCTGACTCTCTCCATCAAATACGAAGAAGCAAGAAGCCCTGGAAATTGCTGGCAGCCTTCTTGGGAGCAAGGAGAAGAACTGTCCGAGCCTGAGGACTTGGTAGCTAAGACTGGAGAGAGAGAAATATGGTCCTGATCAAAGAAAATGGGTCCTACGTTAAGGTTTATACAAAGCTGAATCAATTGCCTGGGACTGCTGAAACAAAGCTCTGAAAACTAGGTGGCTTAAAGTAACAGAAATTTGTTATCTGATAGTTCTGGAGGTCAGAAGTCTGAAATCACAGTGTCAGCAGGGCCAAGCTCTGTCTGGCTCCTCTAGGGGAGACTCTTCCCTTGCTTCTTCTAGTTTCTGGTATTTGCTGACAATCCTTGGTGTCCCTTGGCTTGTACATCCGGTTTTGTGCCTATCTTTTCCCTACCTGTGTTCACATCTTCCTTCTGTCCATGCCCATATTCTCCCTCAGCCCCTTTGAAGGACATCAGTCATACTGGATTTGGATCCATCCTAATGATCTCATTTTAACTTGTTTACCTTTCTAAAGACGCTGTTCCCAAGTAAGATCACATTTTCAGATGGTAGATTCAGGACTTCAACATATCTTTTTCGGGGGAGACACAATTCAACCCATAACAGAAACCAAACCTTTTTAATTTGATTAGAAACCACTCTGTTTTGGTTTAAGGGCATTTGGGTTGAGATCTTCTCTTTCCTCTTATGACATCTTAATAATTTTTTTATCTGTGGCTATGGATAAAACAAAACCAAGCACATGGGGGCACTTATGTCCATGAGCTATATGGTTGGCCTAATCACGATGTGTGAGTAAGCACTAAGATTAGAATATACCCCCCTGAGGTGCTCAATATAAATTTCAAAAAGGGCCTTCATTCATCAATTCAATGTGTATTTCCTAAAATCCCCTTCTCCTATATATGTCAGATACTGTTCTAGGCATTGGGAATAATGCTAAATAAAAAAGACATGCTTCTCTGCCCTTATGGAGTTTATACTCGAAATAGGGGAAACACATCATAATAAAAGTAATCTGTAAAATATAGGGTGCATTAGATAATACTATAGGGACAGGGAGTATCACAAGGCCTGAAATTTTAGATAAGACTGTGCAGAGAAGACCTCACTAGTAAGATGACATTTGCATAAAAACCAAAGGAAGTGATGTAGTTATTCACGTAGATGGATCCTAATGAGAACATGGTATCCATTCTAAGCCTAACTAGAAGCACAAATGGATTAAAAGCCAGAAACACTTACTTATAGAGGAGGATTTCCATGAGGGGATTAGAGCTAGAAGCTTTTTGTTTAAAGAGAATTTGTTTTTTTCCCACCTGTTCCATCTTGGACTCCTGGAGAACTCTATAAACTGTTGTGTCTGTAGGAAATTACTTGTGGCAAAAGTTGAGTCCAGCTCATAACCATGACAAGCTGAATGTGCCTTTAAAAGCTGAGACAGTTCTTACCAGCCATTATGAGCATTCTCCCTGAATTCAGGGTTCAAGTCCTAGAAAAAGAAAGAGAAGGACCAAAATTGTTGTAATGTCTCTTGGGGTTTATTATTTTTAACAGCAAAATATTAATTTTCTAAAATACTCAAATGTACAAGGTGTGGCTTGAAGGCCCAGGACTGATTCCACAAGCGTCCTCTGAAAATCCATTGTATTTCTTCTAGTTGTAGTATTATAAGGTCTTTTGGGTGGGTAACATGTATTGAACATGCTTTAGACCTGGTTAAATAAACTGTTTATACAAATAAATAGTGCTCCAAAATTACATTGAAAAGGATGATTTGTCACTTTGCTAGTTGGTGTCATTTAGTGCAACCCCAAATTAAGACAGCAGCCATCAGTTATACAAACAAAGCATTGACTCTGGTGCAGGTTGTAAACAGAATTAGGCTCTACTGAATTGTTTATTGCTTTTGGATAGTAGCTACATGAATACTAGAGGATTATGAGTTTCCTATATCCATGGTGGCAGTGATAATCAGTGTTTAGATAATTGGCTAGGAAACTTCAAAAATGTCCCTTTCTGTAGGCAAAATCAAGTTACAGGAATTTATAAATGACATGGATTATTAAAGGTTCAACTTACGATGCTAAAAGAGAGAGACCCCAGAATTCAGAGGCATAAAGAGACAAGTCGGCTTCTCTCTGATATAAGTCTAGGGACAGGTGAGCAGTCCAGGGTGGACAGATGGGTCTACTATCTGAGGTCACCCAGCACTAAGTTTCATCTGTCTTATGATTCTGGCATCGTTAGGTTGTTGTCCTCATCTCCCTGCTGCAGCTGTCTCAGCACCACTATGTTTGCTTTCCAGCCTTTAGGAATGGGAAGGAGCGAGTAGAGGAGAGGCAGCCTCATTTTAATGACACAACCTGGAAGTTGTACACATCTCTTCAGCTCACACCAAGAGCCTAGTGGCAAGGGAGGCTGGAAGCATCCCCAGCTATGTGGCCTTGTTCCTTGCTGAAACTCCTGGGGTTCAGTTACAAAGAACAAAGATTAGAATGAATATCAGGAGACTATTAGCTTAAGTAAGAGTGCTGTGGTTTCTCTCATGAGAAGGGATGAAATTTGGACTCTTAAGGGCTGATAAAACTTTGGGAGGCATTCATTTACTTAACAATCACCAGGTACTGAGGATATGATGTTTTTCTCATGGTCGTGTGGTCTAGTTGGAAAGATAGGCAATCAAATAGAAAATAATAATATATGCAGATGTGCCATGGAGGAGATACGAATACTGCACAGACACAGAGCCGAAGAACCCAACCTAGTCCAAGGATAGAAGGACCATGATGGTTCCCAGGGATGATCGATGCTGGACCAAGACTTCTGTGCAAGGTCCTGTTTGGGTGGAAAGGGAAATTGTTCCAAAGGTGGGAATCAGAGACATGGTGTAACCTTAATGAACCTTCCAAAGACAGAAGTCATTTACAAGGCTGCTGCTGCAAGAAACCTTAACCTGAAGCAGGAGCTAAAGGGAAAACTATGTAGAATTCATCCAGAAAGGAAGAAGGATTGCTGTGCTAGGAGGAGATTTTCTTGGCACCAGTCATGTAACAAAGTATAGAATCATGATGAGCCCCAGATTCTGGGTCATCTGTAGTGTTTTGAAACATGGACCTGGTTATTGTTTGGCTGCAGGCACCAATAAATCAATCAAACTTTTCATCAAGAATTAGAATATTCCTATAATTCCCCATTAATCACGTCTTTTGGAAAGGTAGGAAGTGGTAGGAATCACATCTGTTTGGTTGTTTGGCACCAAAATATTAGCTCTCCTAGTGTTTATCTGGTGTTTCTTTATTAAAAAAATGTTGTAAGTTTGAACTATGATGAAATATATTTTATGTGGAGAGTTGTTTTTGGGAATGGATAGCAAATTGTCCTGAAAAAAGAAGGGTGGGGGATATTGCAAGATAATGATTGGGTAGGAATGGGGGAACTTACTTCACAGTCATTGCTAGTTTGGAAAAATGTCTCATTTTGTCCTACACTAGAACTGGTATTTCCTTTTCGATGTACAGATTTTATTAGGTTTTGCTTTAAATGCAGGTTCTGAGTTGCTGCATGTTTCTAATTTTACCTTTCTTAAGATTATTGATTTATAGGCACCTTTCGAGTGCTTATTATGTTGAAGTGTTGTTAGGTATTGCTAGGAGTTGCAGGTTCTGGGTGTTGCTAGGTGCTAAGCATTAGGGCCGTGACAGTGAAAAAGGCAGATTTAGTTCCTGCCAAAACAGAGCACAAGGGTGGAAATTGAGGCACACCCCTCATCAGCTTACTTCTGAAATTCTGTGTGTCTTTGTCCTATTATTCAACCTCTCTTCTATTAAATTCCTTAGCTATAGTGAGAATAAGCATAGTGCTTTTTTTTCCCCTTTCACTCTTCATTTGTACCCTCTGGGAAAATTCTCCCATATCCAGTTCTTTCACTGTCGCTGAGACATGACTCATCTTTGACAAAACCAAGTATGGAATACATCTAAGACTGTTTTGAGAAGGATGGTTCTGAAAGTATTTGCTAGAAGGAGGGATGTCTTCCCCACTATAGACCCTCCATGTTTTTACTCACAAGATAGAAACTTATATATCCTTTGGAATACCGTGACCAGCTGAGGCCATTTCCACTGTCTGCTACTTTTTAGAGACATGCTGAATGGAAGAATGGAATATAGGAAAGTATCTTTGCCCAACATCTGATGGGAATAATGGGATGGAATGGGTCTCAACATTAACTGAGGTATGTGCTAGGTGCTGTGTTACATATATTACCTTGTTTAGTATGAAGAAGAAGTTAACAATGAAGATGAGTAGGTTGAGGTTTAGAGATGCTCAACAATAGAATGTAGAGGCTGGATGCAAACCAACCTATCTCAGACTTCCACGTCTGGGTTGCCTTCCATTAGGATGTTTTTCCTTGAGCCAGTGAAATCCAGATACCTAATGAGTCTGGTTGGGTTAGCCCTGCTCCTTTCAGGAATCCAGGTGAGTTTCAGCTGTTTGAAAGAGGAGACTCCTCCAACGCTGGGGCAAAATGGGACAGATTTGAGCTGAGAAAGGAAGTTGGCTGGAATAGCGTGGCTCAAGCTGCTATCTTACTGGCGATATCAGACCGTTTTTGTTTAGCAAAATGATTGAAGTTCATCTCTTTTTCATTTGGGCTTTAGATATACCAATAAAACATTTTTTTTTTTAATTTCTGGGGTTTGGAAGCTTGTTCCAAATTTATATCCAGTTCAGATCTGTAGGGAAGTCTGTGTGATCACCTTACACGCAGCAGAATCCATCCTCTCCCTGTGCACTGCGCTCTGATGATCTGACTGTGGGTCTCCAGAGGCGGGGACTGTAGCTCAGTCATTGTGGAATCCCCAGCGCCCAGCACTCCGTGTCTGGCATACCGCACAGCAAATGTCCATTGAAATGAACTGGTATCCCCATGTTTCTTGTCTGTAACTAAAGGAAACAAATTTAAATTTGAATAAACAAATGTCAGTCATTTCCAACTCTGTTCCTAGGGAAAGCGTGGGCTTGATTGGCTTTTAGTTTTACCTGCTCTTACCTGTAAGGTTGGTATTCTCTTTGTGCCATAACCCCACCTTCTTTAGGGGAAAGCCCTCTAACTGTGGCACACAAATTCTCTGTGCCACCCTTAGTATTTGACCAAAGAATTCGACAAGGGGTTAGTAACAATTGTAACATGACCATTTTATCTATGACTGTAACTGCCAATTTTCCCGAGCAAATAAGGAAATTTGGAGAGAAATTGGGGAAGCCCATAGTATTCTTGAAATATAATAAGTTTGGAGAGCTGCTTGTAAAATGGCTAACTTTTCCCTAGCACAGGATGAACAGAAAGAAGCACATGAATGAGGACAGCTGCTCTGTGGTCTGAGTGGGTCTATTTGCATTTTCACTGTTAGGGTCACTATGGCCTTTTTACTAATGTTGGTAATGCTCTGGTGGTTAGTTTCAATGATTTTCTTTATTGTGACTTGCAGATCAATCTCCTACGTGGTTGTTCCATTTAACCTTTATTCCCTAGGTTATTTCTTAAAGCAATTTATTGAACATTATCCTAAATTGAACTGCATTTACTATCCCTTGACCCAATTACTTAAGTGGTCCACATCCATTTGATTTTGATTGTCTGCTCTCTTGCTATTTGCTTTCCCTCTAATTTTGCTATCAGTTGTAAAGGAGATTATTTAGTTCTGGTGTCCTTCCCTTTCCAAACCACTCTGTGTTTGAGCAGTACAGCTCATAAAGGCAGCTGTTGTAATTTGAAAAATCCCAGTTCTTCTATCTGAGTATGGTTTATTTCAACAATTCAATTTTACAAAGATTTATGGAGTGCCTGGTTCGTGATAGGACTCAGCAAAGAGCTATCTGCTTTTGCCCACTTTCTCCTTTGGAGTGAGTTTGCTAGGCAGAGATCTCTGGTCTCTGAGCAGGGTGTCTTAGCTCTGGATCCTGTCAGATGGTTTTCCAACACCAGTTTCATCCTCTGGGTTCCTTTCAACACTCCTTTCCCAGTGCATAACAAACATCCAGCAGGTTAGTTGACTGTAATCATCTGTGTGTTTGTAATTTCTAATTCATAATCAAGCCCTGTTTCTTCAGGTGTTCTTCTGTTATAGTTCTTAGAATAGTTTCTACTCTTTGTCTAATAACATTTACATAATATGCTTGGTCTTGGTTTATATCTTGAATTATAGTAAAAAAAATTTTAAAAGTCCATATCAACATGATTTTCACTTTCTATCCTTAGGATTTTCTCTTTAAACTTCTGAACTCAAGGGAGATTCACCATCTTCCTTCATTTCTCCTAACCCTTGTAAACCAACACTTGTGTTTTTATTGGCCTGAAACTTGTTTAAGTAGAGCTAGTGGTAGGAATGGAAGTGGTTTTCTTTGTGAGACCTCATTATTTATACTGCACAAGTAAAGACATCTTTAAAGAGGGCTCCCTTTTGGTTTTTTCTGATTTCTACCCTGGTGTGAAAGTGACATTTTGCTAAGCTTCTTCATTACTTGCTAATACCCACGTCCATCTTGTGAGGTCAATGCTGTTGTTGCCAATTTGCTGCTTAAATCCCATGATGACCAATTCTCCGCTAACCCACGGAGAGCCTAGTCACAGGTGGAGTTCTCCTCGCCTGCAGCACCCCACCCTATGGAGTCCCAGTCAGTACAAACAGGATTTAACCTGTTCTCTTGAGGAATAGAGAAGATCTTGTCTAAAGCCACTTAGTAGCTCAGTAGTTGAAAACCCAGAAATTCCAGATTTGGGGATATTTGCCCTGATCATTCAACCGTGCCGTAGTTCAAGCCGCAGGTTATATTTTGAGTGACAGCAATTTGATTCAACCATGACACTGAGCAGGAGATTGAATTACCAGAGTGTCGAGTTTACTGAAGGGAAAGACAAAACAAAGTAGGAGAAATGGTAGCAATGGAGAGAGGCAGAATTTGGTAGCAGAATGGAAGGAAATGGAATTAGTCTGTTATTTGAAAGAGCTGAGACTGTGGGGATTATGTTAACTATCCCATCAAGTGTTTTTTCTATAAGTTATGTACAATTCAGGTTTTTTGTGAAATGCTTTCTTATGTTTCAGCAAAAATAAGATCCTGCTTCTTAGCCAAAAAGAAAAACAAAAAAGACATAGTTAAAAAGAAATCTTTATGTCTTAAAATATGACCTTTAGTCTTAGAAATGCTTCTCTTTTCTTTTCTCTTCCTTTCCTTTCCTTTTCTTGGATTTATTCTATGGCAAATGAAAGAGAAGGGTTAGACTACCCTCATTTTATCTCTGCTTGTTTTCCTGGTAGGATTCCCCTGGACTTTCTTATTGGTGTGAGGATGTGGCCATTTGTCAAATAACTGAAGGAAATATGACTTTTTTTTTTGCTTGTAGCTGTATTGTATTCCAAAAGGAAATGTGGCTCTATTACAAATTTGCTGTATAAGTTTAAATATCTGGGTTCTAATACAGCTGTGTTCATAAAAGAGGAGGGAAGACGGGGTGTTTTGAACATCAGGTGCTAAATGTTCTTTTTATGGAATATGCTGTTTCTCTCCATTTGAGATCCAAAACTTTGTGTAAAAATATACTTCACTAAAAGATGGATTCCCCCCTCCAAGAATTAAAGAGGAATACCAAATGTAAATACTTACTCTAATGTGAATAATTTCATCCTTGGCTGTTAAGAAGCTCTTGAAAAACATGCATTTGAAGGCTTTCAATTCATCTTGTGTGCAAAATACAATGTTTCGAAACTTCCCAACCCTCATGTCTGGTTACAGTATATTTGATGATCAGAGATCGATTTTCACTATTCATTCTGTCAGCTAAACACATTTCCCCCTCAATCTGTTTGTCTCAATAGAATGAGACTGGCTACTTTTAGCATTTGGCATTTGTGATAGTAGTTTGTATTTTTTTCCAGATGACTTTAGTGTATATGTCAGCACTATGTACATAGAGCTCTATTTTTTTTAAATATAGCAGAATTCAGTCTAGCCCTTTTATATAGAAGAAAATAAAGCCATATGGAAAGACTTCATTTTTCAAGTGTACTTTTAGCAGACAGAAATTTTAAATTCAGCTTTTGTAAAAAGCAGGTTGAGTTTGTTTCATGTCATTCTCACTGTTGACTCTGAGTCTGAAGAGCATTGCACTGACTCTTGGCTTTGCATCATGCACAGTATCTCTTGCCCTTGTGTTTAGACAGATGTGAAGAGAAAAGGGGGACTTGGGCAGATATTTTGGATAGCCAAAGTCAGACGTTCTTGGAAACTGATGCAATCTAGGTTTCAGAAGAGACTGCAAGGCCCCAAAGACCTTTATTGGTTCCACAGTGAGGCGTTGCGGGGGTGGAGGGGGTGGGGGAGTGGAGCTCAAGGCAGGCAATGGCATCTGCAGCCCCTGATGGATTGACACTTACAGGCCAGCTAAAACGGAAACCGCTTTTCCAAGATAGCTGGACTGCCTTCATTTGGAGGTCTTACTACTTTGTAGAATTTGAAGAAAACTCTCATGGAATCACGGAATAAAGATGTCAGCCAAGAAATATCCTGGAAGACATCTGCCCTATGCATGTAATAATCTGCTATTTGAAAAACAAAAGCATACGCAGTGTAGCTCGTAATCTGCGCTTTGCTCGAGAAAGATAATGGTTGTGAATGGAAATACATCTGGGTCTCTTTAAAGTACCACGCCCCATACTCATCTATGAATGTATAATTGTTGATTGCAGTTGGCCATGGTCAGGTGGCATCGTTCTCACTTCAGGAATAGGATGGAACAGGTTGAAGCTTCTGAGGACATGTTGTCATGGATGGATGTTCTAAGAGGAAAAACAGATTCCATTGGGAAGGACCATCAAGGGGAGCATTAAGGCAGATTTTCCTTACCAGTGAGCTGTTCTGGCTATTTAAATAAGAAGGTGGCTTGGAAACTATGGAAAAAGCTAGATAAGCATATTCAGAAGTGTTTCTTAACAAAGTGATTGGCAGCAAGTATAGATTCATATGAAAGATTCAATAAAAATATGAATTGAAAGCAGCTGCAAAGTTATTAAAATCAAGTAAGGTGGGACAATATATTCTTATTTTTAGCTATTTCATTCTTTTGGATTCTTTTTATTTGGTTATCTAATGGTTCATAAATAAGACTTTTGAGCTTTTTATTTTATTTTTTGTAAATAAAATATAAATATTTTGATATGTCATAGTATGTCTCCCATTGGTAGTCTTAGTATCTAACATAGGAAATTTTAAATTTCAGGTTGCAAGTGATTTGTGAGTGGGAGGATATAATTTGTGGTTTATGACCAGTATTTTTTCTTAATGTTTTATTGAAATATCGTTTACATACAGAAAAGTACACGTATGGTTTGATACATTTTCATAAGTTGAACCCCCCCCCCCCCATAGCCAGCATCTAGATCCCTAGATAAAGAAGCACCAGGTACCTAGAAACTCCCCCAACCATGACTCCTTCAAATCACTATCCCTTCAGAGGTGTCCCACTATCCTGACTTACAACAGCATGGATTACTTTAGGCTGTTTTGAACTCTATATAAGTAGGATCATACAGTAATGAACTCTTTTGTGTCTAACATTATGTGTGGGAAATTCATCTGTATTATTACAGACAGTGGTAGTGCTCCATTGTGTGAATATACGAGCATTTATTTACCTATTCTACTGTTGATGAGCCTTTGGGTAGTTTCTGATATTTGGCATTATGAACATTTCGTTTGTTCATATTACTTCTGTGACTATTCTAAACAAGTCTAATGGTGGACACATGTACTCATTTATCCTGAGTATATACCTAAGAGTGAAATTGTTGGGTCATTTGATATGGTATATTGTACTTTAGTGGATCCTTACCAAAGAATTTGCTGAAGTGGTTATACCAGTTTAGGGCTGAATAGAAGAGAAGAGAAATAGGATTGAATTGAATGGAATGGAGAAAAAAATGGAAGCCTGCATCACATAACTAGTGGTAATTATTGTTTTTCTGAACTTTCATTTCAATTATATAGATATTTATGTTTGTACTAAATCTCAGTATGATATATACCTACTTTTCCCCCAAGTTTCCATAAAAGAAATTTAAGAAGCATTTGTCTGATATTAAGGCTCAAGTCCAAACAATTCTATCGACTGTATTACTTTATGAGGAACAGAAATTGCCCTGGTGTCACTGAATACTAGAAAAGGCATCGTAGAGAATAGGGAAATCATAAGATCTTTTAGGATCATGATCAGCTTTCAACAATAATAATATTTAGAAATATGGTGTGATAAGAGCTACACAGGGAAATGAAAGCATAAGGTTGAGTTATCATTTATGATTTTGAGACATTCAGAACAGCAATTTGGTAATTTCACATTATCACTTCTGCTCTTGGGTACTGAGCGTGCACTCCAAAAAACCTTTCCTCACACACAGTTCCAGCTTACCCAGTTCCTCAACCAGGGGAATCAACCACTCCTTAAGTCCAATGCAAAGGACTAATTCCATTCTAAAACACAAAATGTATAGCTCACATACAAAACATATTTATCTGAGTTTCCTGATTAATATCCCAAAATGGTTGGGGCTTAATAAACAATGTAACAGGCATCATAAGAAAGTAATATAGTTGACTGCTTGAGACTGTGTCCTGGATCTACTATTTATTCCCTATCCTTCCTTCCCCTCTTCTTTCCTTCCTCCCTCCCTCCCTCCCATCCTCCTTCTTTCCTTCTTTCCCTTCTAACTTCCTTCTTCATACCCTTCTCCTCTTCCGTTCCCCTCCCTCCCTGCCTCTCTCCCTCCCTACCACCCTGCCTCCCTGCCTTCCTTCCTCTTAAAGTTAGGGTTATAAGTATGGCATCTATTGCATAGTACGGTTTCATCTTTTAGGCTTATGGTTCTATTAAAAGTGTGAATATGATCATTCCCTTGCTTAATATCTTTCAGTGTTCCCATTGTCATTACAGAAACTTCTTTATGTGCTTTACAAGACCCTCTGGCCCCACCTTACTTCTTCAGGTCTGTTGAGTGACATTACTCCTTCTTTTCAGCCATATTGAATTCCATTTGATGCTTTGAATATGCCAAACTCTACTTTTATGGACTTACCTTGGGAAGTTCCCTTTTCCCTTTTTCTGTCTGGCTCATCTTTCAGTGCTCATCTTAGATGCCTTTTTCTCCAGGTGGCTTTTCCAAAGTGTGAATTATTTGCCCTTACTTCTGATGATTCTTGCTGTTTTCTATATGTGCTATATTGTATTTTTTTCCCTCACTGGATGCAGGCTCTCTAAGAGCAAGGACAGTGTCTTTGTCATTCATCTTTGTATCTTTAAAACGATGTTCATTGAGTCAATCATAAACCCAGGGGTATTCTCTAAAAGGTAGAATTGTAATTTTTATTTTCATCTTTCTACTTTTGCAACTGATTTTTCTGTGGTGAACATACATTATCTGTCTTTTAAGATTGTGAACATTTTGAAATAAGCGGAATATCAAAAAATAAATTAAAAAATCAGATCACTGTAGGAAAAGGAAAAAGGGTGGCAACACTGTGAGCCTGATATCTGTGCCTGGTTTACAAGGTGAGAGAATTAAGGGTCCCCAGTTGTTGCTCTCCCAAGTTATTAGGATTTAGGGTGTGGAGATTATAGGGTCTAGCCTATTAAAAGCAGGTGGAATTAGAGAGGAAATGACTTATAGTTAAGGAGGGGGAGGATTATTTAGGGGAGACAGATGGGACCAGCTGTGTGTGAAAGTTTCTTGGAAAACTGGAAGAAAATAAAAAGCTTCCAAGTATAAGAAAAATAAGAGCTGTAGAACCAGGAAATAGAAGAAAATGCTAAAGGAATAAGAAGTACAAAGTTTAACAGAGAAAAGAGGGATAAAGGAAAGAAAAGAAGAAAGGAATAGGGCTCAGGAGGGGAAAAATGTATCTGAAAGTATTTAGGGAATAGGTCGGGAAGGAACAGAAAGTTAAGTCCTGCCCAGTGCAGGACATCTGGGCTCCTGCTGGTAGTAGATCTGCTTCGTTCAGCCCTCCAGGTGCAGCTGTCAGAGCCACATGGTCCTGCAGGGATTTCTGAAAAGTCCCCTTCAGGTCACTCTTTTCTTTGGGAGGTTTTGTCTTCCAAACTTAAGTGCACTGGGCCTCTGGTCTGAGCCATTTATTTACATTTTGAAATGTGAGCATTCCATGTGAACTTTCCCTACCCTGCTGTATCTGTGTGCCTGGGACAAAAGACATGACTTAGCTGTCAGTACACTGAAGTATGCAGCCTGCCTGTAGGTCAGGTCACAAGCAAAGCTGTTTAAAAAGTATGGGGCTCCTCTCGGGAGACAGCTGTGTGTCCATGCAGCATTTGTCAACTGTGCTAAAGATGGAATTGAGGACAGAAAGGAATATCCAGAAGAATACTATATGAATGGAAAGGCACCATGAAATGTTTTAAACTGGTGTGAAGTCAGGTTTGAAGTGTTGAGGTCAGAGGGTAAATTCCCTTTCCGGTGGAGCCCAAGTCATTCTCTGGCAGAATTTCGGAGAGCTAGTTGTGGTAGGTACAAAATGGCTACCCTGAGACTCACTCACCATGAGTCTTCCTGCTAGTTTACCACGATGAAGCCTGTAGGTCAGAGTCCGGTGGTGAGCATATTTCCTTGGGCATAGGAGAAGGTAGTAGTTGTACTGTATCATTTGTTCCTTATCTTGCCATAGATTCTACTTTTAATAAAGGATGGTTGGTCTTGAAAATGCATACTCTTGGCCACTGTCCAGTGAGTCTGCCCAACGGAATTGACCTTGAAGGTGAAAAGGCTAAGACAGGTGGTTAAATTGACTTCATCGTTCCTGGGGAAGAACTTAACTTTCATGAGATGATTATGTTCAATATATGGAACAACATGGGGTGGGTAAAGCAAAACGTGCTTTCCCTTGCCTTGAATTTATTTATGAGACTATAGAGATTATTGTTGAGTTTGGTTGTTAAATTTGTAAACAATCATGGGAAGTAGAGTTAGGCAGAGCTAGGATGGCCCACTGGCTCCAGGGACCTCTCCTCTTCTGTCTTTGGCATGGATTGCAGGCAACTTTCCACTTTTTGGTATTGCTGTCCCATTGGAATGATTGTTTTATGATGCACTATGGAAACTATTATGTTTGAAGATATGCTCATATGGAAAATATTGAGGCTCATTCATGTCTCTGTCTTCAGGAAACAGTTGTGATGTTGTGGATATGACACGGATTAGGAAGTGGGATAGTTCTAGTTTCAAATCTGGGCCTCTCACATACTTATTAGAAAACCTTGGACGGTTTGTTTAACCTTATGGGTTCAGTTTCCTTACCTGTAAGATGAGGATAATATTTACCCATGCATTTGTTGTGAATGTTGAATAAGAAAATGTATTTATGTTAGGGTTCTTAGTCTGCAGACAGCAGAACTTGTTTTTACTGACTTAAGCAGAAAGATAGTCATTTATTAAGGGATATTAGCCCAAAGAATCATTGGAAATGCAGAAAAATGGCCTCTAGGCTGGGCTTCCAAGAATCATACTGCAGAACTGGCCTGCCAAGAGAGATGCTTCCACAGTGAGTCCCAGAACCAGACTGCCTCTGCTCTGGTCAGAAATTGATAAATCAAAAGCTGTCATAGCTGTTGCCGGTCCTGGAAGAGCCAAATGCTTCCATCTTTGCACTTAACAGAAAAGCTGGCCTCATCCAAGTACCTTCCACATCTCCCTGTGCACGTCTAGTCTTAATATGCTCTGCTTCAAAGGGTTATGGCCCTTTTTACAAAGGTTACTTCCATTTTGCCTTCTGATATCTTGTTGCTACCTTGTTACCCAGAATGGCTTTCCTTCTGTTTTTTACCCATCAAAATCCTAGTGACATTAAAGGCATAAATACAGTTCTGTTCCACATGTCACAGAATTAAGTCATCTCTCTCTCCTTCAAGTTTTTAAAATGATCTTTGGTTATCCTGACTTCTCGGATACTGTTTGTTATTTTAAAATTTTATCATGTGATTTTTAAAATCTGCTCTCCTCAGCTAAACTGTTAATTGTCTTGATAGCAAAGATATATATACAATTTAGTCATCTCTGTAGCAGTGAGCACATGGTATATATTCAACAAATATTTGCTGACAACAGACTCAGCAGACTGTTAACATACTTAGACCTGGCGCTATTAGGAACTGTAGGGGATGCCTTGATGAGCCTCACAGCCCCCCTTTGGGACTGCAGGACTTAGTCTGCCAGCTGCTATACCTCAACTCGGGACAGTTCAGAAGGGGCCATCCCAGCTTCAGAGGTCCCTATGGGGTTGGCGGAGGTGTTTATTGAGACCAAGTCCCCAACCATCTTCTCCCTCTGTCCCATTTCTGAGCCCTTTCTCTTCCTTAGGGGCTGATCTTGAGAGCACTCCTCCGTAAAACTTCCTACACACCACTCTCAGGTTGTATTTGTGGGAACTCAACCTGCTATAGAAACTGGGACAAGATGAAAGCAATAAACAATTTGAAGGCTCTGAGCTGGGTTTCATGTATTTGAAACAAAAAAAAGAAGTGGTTCAGACTTTGGCAGGACTTTTTATGCCTACAAATTTGAAATCAGGGGCATGTAATTATTACATTTGCAATTGATAACCCTAAAAACATTAATAACTAAGGTGTGTCTTTTCATTCAGGTAGGATATCTGTCACTCTATTCAGAGTGATACATAAATCCACAAAAAGGTCAGTTTTAACATGTATGTTTTATTTCTTCTTTGCAGAAATTTTGAAAAATTACTAATGGGTCCTGCTTGGTGGAAATTGAATATATCATAATGTTGATAAAAGACTTACTTACTCGAGTGTTCAAAATGAATTAAAAAACAAATGAAGTAAAACAAACATAACAGTATAAATTTGTTTAAAAATTAATGGAATTTTCAGCAACTCCTGTCAATTTGATAGAAGCTATCTTTACTAACTTCGTTGTTTTGCAGTGAGAATTATGCGTTTGGGAAGGTATTAACTGTTACAGCACTTCTATTTACAGACAGGACTATGTTTTTATACTATGTAATTATACTGCATGTGTAACATGGCTGTTCCCCCAGGTTCAGAGTCATACCGCTAGAAGCAATTTTAGATTTTATCCAGTGAGTCTGTGTCTCTTAGCTCACATATAAGGTTTATAAAGGAGATGGAAAAAAATATGTCCAGAGTCAAGGTCAATCTAATAACCAGGCCAAGTAGCTAATCTAGGATTTTCAAAGTCCATTCCGTGTGTGATAGTCCCTTTCAGCGTCTGTCTTTTGGGGATTATTTGTGTGAATTACCTCTTAGAGCTGAAGGATGATTTTTCTTGCTTGCATTTTTTTATGCTGTGCAAAAACAATTGGAGCATTCAGATCAGAGTGTCTAAATTCCATAAAGTAACAAAAACTCAAACAAGTTTAATTCACTCAAGAGATTGATTTTTTTTTTTTTGGTCCCCATAATACCCAGCTAATGAATTGACAGAAATATTTATATCTCAAGTTACTGTTGTACCTGTTAGGAGGACATGCTTGACATGAACAAATACAAGGGAAATGGAGGTGGGGCAATATTCTTCTCTATCTTAAATGTAATTAAGTTTAATTCAAAGGCTGAGAAAGAAAAAAAAAAGATACACTTTTTTAAAAGATTTTTTCTTTTTTTTTTCCAGTGTTCCAAAATTCATTGTTTATTCACCACACTCTGTGCTCCATGCAATACGTGCCCTCCATAATACCCACCACCAGGCTCACCCCAGCCCTCACTCCCCCCTCCAAAACCCTCAGTTTGTTTCTCAGAAACACTGAGCACTGAGTGTGGTAAATAAACAATGATTTCCCTCAACTCACTTCTCTTCTCCATCTCCCAGGTCCTCCATGTTATTCCTTATGCTCCACAAGTAAGTGAAACCATATGATAATTGACTCTCTCTGTTTGAATAATAAGTCAAACAACATTATGCACTGAGCTTAATCTCTTCTAGTCCCGTCCATGTTGATACAAAAGTTGAGTATTCATCCTTTCTGATGGAGGCATAATACTCCATAGTATATATGGACCATATCTTCTTTATCCATTCGTCTGTTGAAGGTCTTCTTGGTTCTTTCCACAGTTTCGCAACTGTGGCCATTGCTGCTATGAACATTGGGGTACAGATGGCCCTTCTTTTCACTACATCTGTATCTTTGGGGTAAATATCCAGTAGTGCAATTGCAGGGTCATAAGGTAGCTCTATTTTTAATTTCTTAAGGAATATCCACACTGTTTTCCAAAGTGGCTGCACCAACTTACATTCCCACCAACAGTGCAAGAGGGTTCCCCTTTCTCCACATCCTCTCCAGCACTTGTTGTTTCCTGTCTTGTTGATTTTGGCCATTCTAACTAGTGTAAGGTGGTGTCTCAATGTGGTTTTGATTTGAATCTCCCTGATGGCTAATGATGATGAACATTTTTTTATGTGTCTCTTAGCCATTTGCATGTCTTCATTGGAGAAGTGTCTGTTCATGTCTTCTGCCCATTTTTTGACATGATTATCTGTTTTGTGTGCGTTGAGTTTGAGGAGTTCTTTATAGATCTTGGATATCAGCCCTTTCTCTGTAGTGTCATTTGTGAGTATCTTCGACATCGGCCACAGCAACTTCTTTCAAGATATGTCTCCAAAGGCAAAGGAAACAAAAGCGAAAATGAACTTTTGGGACTTCATCAAGATCAAAAGCTTCTGCACAGCAAAGGAAACAGTCAACAAAACAAAGAGGCAACCCACGGAATGGGAGTAAAGTGTCTTCTACTCTTTTCCCTGTCTCCACCTCCCCCCATTAGCTTTTTGCATCAACCTGGCCTGCTCAGACCCATGAACCTATGGTTTGCTCCTCTCGCATGACGTTGAGAGTATAGAAAACATCAATTTGCTGTAGGCTCTCTGTGAGGCTAGGTTTCTAGATTTGTTTAGAAATTTGGAATAGTTCAGGGGCCCCTGGGTGGCTCAATTGGTTAAGCGGCTGCTTTCGGCTCAGGTCATGATTTCAGGGTCCCGGGATCAATCTTCACATCGGGCTCCCTGCTCAGCAGAGAGCCTGCTTCTCTCTCTCCCTCTGCCTGCTGCCCTGTTTGCTTGTGCTATTTCTCTGTCAAATAAATAAATAAAATCTTAAAAAAAAAAACAAAACTTGGAATAGTTCAGTCTTCTAGTGGGAGAGCTTTGTCTGTCAGATTAACCTGGAACCAGAGACAGAAGAGCGGTAATTGGACCCCAAGTAAATGGTGATTTAGCTTTTATTTGTCTAATTTGCTTCTCCATAGACAGCCCAGTGATGATATGCATATTTTGGCCATATTTGATCATCTTCATATTTGATCATCAATCTACCATCTACTGTTCTCTTACCTCTAGAAAGTTCAGGGCTATCCAGAGCTGTTTTCCTGTAATCCATGTAACAAACCAAACCTGAAAATGCAAAAAGAAATAATGACTATACATAGCCATTTTTTTTTTAAGATTTTATTTATTTGACAGAGAAGAAGACAGACAGAGATGGAACACAAGCAAGGGGAGTGGGAGAGGGAGAAGCAGGCTTACCACTGAGCAGGGAGCCCAATGTGGGGCTCAATTCCAGGACCCCGGGATCATGATCAGAACTGCAGATGCTTAATGACTGAGTCATCGAGGCTCCCCTATACATAGCCATTCTAAGAATAAACTAAATATTTGCTTCCAACAAAGTTTAAGGTATCAATATCTAAATTCTTTTATTGGAGTTATAATACATTTTGGGTTGTTTTGTGGCTTTCTCTGACTTCCTCACCCTGAACAGATCTTGCTTATAAATTTTATGCATCAGATGCTGGAAGCTTAGTTTCTAGACCCTGATCCTCTAGTGACAACTACCTTATTAAATACAATTATTTTCTTTAAGGTGAACCAAATGTCAGCATGAAACTCTGCAGTTACAGCCTGTCTTGGGAAGGACTCATTCCCTGGTTCTCATGTGATGATTTTGTAATTATTTTTGTTTCCCAACAGTCATTGATTACTGGTAGGTAGGTCATCTCTGACATGCCAGTGAGAGAGTATATGGGTCCAACTAGATACTCCTTCTCACAGTTTTCAAAGTTTTAACTTTTATTGGTAATACTCTGTTATATTCAGAGATTGGCATTGTGCATGGTGGGGTTTTGTATTTGTACTTGTGAGTCTCAGTGTTACACAAATCACAGAGGCTGGGTCTGTATTCTTACTACTAATACTACTACGATGGCCATTTATCGAATGATGACCAGGTGCCAGTCATTGTGTAGACGTTTTGTATATATTTTTTAAAACATTTTTTTAAAGGATTTTATTTATCCATTTGAGACAAAGAGCTACAGAGAGAGCGAGAGAGAGAGAGAGAGAGAGAGAGAGAGATCGATCTTGCACATGAGCAGGGGGAGAGGCAGAGGGAGAAGGAGAAGTAGACTCCCCGTTGAGCCAGGAGCCCAATGGGAAGCTCGAGCCCAGGATGCTGGGATTATGACCTGAGCCGAAGGGAGACACGTAACCATTTGAGCCAGCTAGGCATCCCTGTATAGGTTATATTTAATGTTTTCTGTAACAGTGCAAGTTAGGTATTATTATATCCATTTTATATATGAAAAACCTGAGGCTAGGAGAAACTAAATAACTTATCCAGCCAGTTTTGTCTGGGTTCAAAGCTCTTAATTTTTCTTTTTTTTTTCACTAGGAAAATAATATCTGTGTGAAGCAAATAATTTGGAGATGGATTAATCTGCCCATTTTCCATATAATAGTTTAATGCAGAAATATTCTGCTTTCCTTTTATTTTTTCCTAAATGCCACGAATTAATCCCCTTTGTCTTCAGAACCTAACATGATAGTTGTAATACTTAAAATCGTAAGCTGCCTATGGTAGTGGCAAAGCATGCCTGGGTTTGAATCCTGAATCAGTCATTTACTAGACCTTTCACCCAGGTGAGTCTCTCGGCCCAATGCCCAGGGAGCTCTGCAACCTAAACTGCACCTTAGCTTTCTCCTGCCTTGAAGTTAGGGAGCTGGGCTTCCATACTCCCTTACCAGCCAACCATTGGCTAAAGACCTACAAGAAAGGATGTAAAAGTCCAGACACTTTTCAGTGATCTGCACCTGTGACAAGGGGTGCTGTCTGTGTTAGCCACTAAAGCTCTAAGAACCAGGGAAGGTAGATCACAAAGACTGGCAAACCAGTCCCAGGGTTCTGGCCAGAGCACAGGCAGGACCCAAAGCAGTGTGGGAATCATTTCTCTATTTGTCTAATGCACTGTGGGCATATTCTGTGCTGTAGGAATGTCTGCCTGGCAGGATCACTCAGGATAGACCCCTTACTGTTCTGTTGTGGGGCTGGAGCTGTGATTCCTGCTCAGAATTCTCAAGGGCACCTGGGATCTTTTTCTCTTTTTCCTCTTTCTTCCTTGATGAGCAGAACAGTGCTCTTAGCCCTTGCTGCTGAGACATGGGATGTGCAAAGAGGAGTAAGGCAAAGTCTCTGCCATTCCAGAACTCACTGGTGAAGGAGGCAACCATTTAACAGTTAGCTAAAATAGCTCTTAATGACATTGGGGCTATGAAGAGGTGAAAACACAGTGCTATGGGAACACAAGAGAATTCAAATGGGGGCTTTAAGGCAAACTTTATGTCAGTGGTGGCATTTCAGCAAAGCCTTGAAGGTTAAATATCAGGAAGATTTTTAGATGGGAAATGAGAGGGTGTTACAGATTGAGGGAATAGCGGGAGCAAATACTTTGAGAAATGCAGCTTATAGATTGCTCAGGGTAGTGACTGACTGGTCCACTGGCCGTGGGGGTACTTTAGTTGGATGGGAGTCAGGGGAAGCAGGGTCTTGATGTTGTGAAAGCTTTCACATGGAGCCAATGCTGTCAGTGGTGGCCAGGTTTTACGGCACGTGCTGTTAGCACTGTGGTCTAGTTACATTACATCAAAGGTGCGATTCAGTAAACTGTTCTCATAATGACTGCAACGTAGAGGACTATGATAGGTTCCAGGGAAAGTTTCTGTTGATTCCTAGGAACAATGGAAATAACATCCCCAGGTGAACTGTAAGAACAGGAGTTATAAACCAGGTGATTGAAAACTGTTATACGCAAACAATCAATCATGGAACACTACACTAAAAACTAATGAAGTACTATATGGTGACTAACATAACGTAATAATAATGATAATGATAATAAAGAAAACTTAAAACCTTGAGCCCCTCATCCATATTGAGGGTATGAAAGGGTTGAGCAGAGGAGTACTTTTGAAAGAGGATTTGTGCATATTTGGGAGAGTTGGTTCCAACCCAAAGGATTCCCCAAAAGAGTTGTTCCCTGTTCTCTTCCAATAAAGAGAAAGTAGTGTTTAGGACAGTGGTTGGAGTTGTGTGTCCCTTTGAGCTTAGGGAATACAGTGGACATGTCTGCCAACACTGGAAAGTCCAAAAAGCGACAGATGAACTAGCTGTTTGCTGTGAGCTGAGGAGTAAAGGAGAGAGTGCTATGCATGGGATTGATGTGTACTTTCAGAGTTGTGGGGGCAGGTGATGGAGGTTGCAGCAAGAGATAGCTGGTGCAGGGTCTTTTTAAGTCATGTCTGAAAGATCTCATGGCAGGGAACTCAGACCTCAGCAGACAAGCTGGAGGTGCAGCTGGGTTTTTCAGGGCAAAGGAAGGCGGAAGCCACCAGCTGGAATAGAAATGCATTGTGCTGGTGGCAGACCCCCAGTAATGGAACATCTCCAAAGAACGCAGAATAGTCCCACAGGAGATTCATCTTTAGACATTTGCCAGGTTCTGGAAGTAGCCATGCTGAAGTATCACAATCATATAGTTAAGTAAGAATGTATCCACCCTATTGCCTTTACTTCTCCCACAACTTCCATTCAGAGACATCAGAAAGTGCCTTTAATAAGCTGAGGGTGGAGGGATGAAGTACTGGGCTATGGAGTGGGAAGAAGTTGTCTTTAGCCCAGTTCCTCCTGTCCTTAGGCTTCTTGGGTAGGGGTGGCAGACAGGGAAAAAAGTTGTAACTTTAGAGCAAGACTGAAGTTTACATGGGATTAGGTATTTTATTTAATGGATTGGAATATTCATATTTCTTAAAGGTTATCAGAAAAGTCCTGAGACTGCTCAGATTTTCACCCAAGAGTATCCACTAATTGAGCTCCACTGAGTTAGTCATTTTATGGCTAAATTCCCATGAGTTATGCCTGTTTAATGTAATGCTGACACTACTAGTTATTCTTAAAACTGTTTCCTTGGGAAAAACTCATCTAGTTCCTAGAAGGTAGAATACAGTACGTGCGTGTTGGGTGATACAATGATGGTTATAAGGATGCCAGCCAATTAATTAATGATTCTGACTTAATAGCCAAATAAGTGACTTCCAGGCTCCTAGGATCACACTTAATCAGAGTGGAGTGAGACATGTCTTCAGTCGATCTGCTTGAATTAGTCCTAGGATCAGATATGAGGGATATTGCCACCAGGGTCCGGGCCTTCACCTTTCTTCCTCCAGGTGAATAACAGACCCTCCTCCATCAGTTCACTAGCTCCCATGATGCTCCTTAACAGGGCACTGATCCTGCTGGTTCCCAGTCTAAGGCGAGGAGACATTACTTTTTCCATAGGGTTCTGGTAGGCCTTCAGGACTTGAATAAAAGTCAACCCAGATGATAATGCTTAGGGAGTGACTACACTGTCTGAACTCTTCTAAGAATTACGTGCTACGCATGTAAAGAACCTGTGCATCCTATTCAATCCTGCTTAAGCATTTGGTAGAGCAAAGTTTTCTTTTAGGCTGAGGTTAGCAAACTCCAACCCATGGGCCAAATCTGGCCCTCTGCCTGTTTTCCTGTAGTCTATGAACTAGTAATAGTTATTACATTTTTAAATGTTTGAGGATAAACATCAAAAGAAGAATAGTATTTTGTGACATGTGAAATTATATGAAATGCACATTTAGAATCCATAAATAAAGTTTTATTGGAACACAGCCATAGGTATTCGTTTATGTATTGTTTGTGACTATGATGAAAGTTGAATTGATGCGACAGAAACTATATGGCAAAGCCTAAACTATTTACTATCTGGCCCTTTACAGAGAAATGTTTGCCAATTCCTGATCTAAACTATTACACTACCCCTACTTATAATTATATCTTGATCCAAGAAGGTTCTTTCTTCCATACGTTTCTTTCTTCTATATGTTTCTTTCTTCCATATGTTTAGGTTGTAGCAATCATGGGGTTGCTGATTTAGAAAATAAATCTCTTGCTAGGAGATTTCAGTGTAAGATAGTAGACATAGCACTCAACAGAAAGTTAGAAAACCTGGGGTTTAGGCTGGGTTCTGTCATTAGCTTAGAGACTCTAGGCTGGTCATTTCACCTTTTTGGGTTTTGAGGAATGAATGGTGTCACAGATTTTCAGCCTGTGCTTTGAGAAGTACTGGTCAGTCTTTGGGTCCTTTCAGGATTAAATAGAGAGGGCGCTCTCAGTACCCCCACTACATCGTCTTCAACCAGAGTCCCTGCAAGAGTATGAACTTTGCATAAGATTTTGATGATAGAAAGGACTGGCTGCTAAGCATTTTTTGAAAAGCCATAGAATCATATCATCCCCAAGGTTCCTTACTGTCCCATGAGATTAAGAGGAAGGAAGAGCTTTTGGGATATGATACTACTCAGAGGTTTAAGCCATAGACAGGAGATGCTGACCTTCAAATTCTAAATCCAGCTTGTTGGCTTATTATATAATTGTCCACCTGTTTGATTTTACCATCTGGATAACAGAAGCAGCACATTAACTGTGTTCTCTAAAGCACTTGGCCATTATGGCAATATATGCCATTTGAGGAAGAAATGGTGGCCTGAATTTATTTCAATTTTTGGCTCACTAAAAAACTCAGAAGTATGGATTCTATTGGTGACACTGAAAGGTGAGGAGCTCTTATGTCTTTCATGTCAATCCTCAGGGTTGACAGAGTTTTGATGAACAGTTCTTTAAAAACAATTAGAAATCAGTGTTGCTTTTTATACTTAAGTGTAGACAATTATGGTTTTGATTGGTGAAGCTCGTGAGAAAGCCTAAAAACAATGAAAATAATAAGCCACAGTTTCTTTTTACTCTCTAATGTGGACATGACTGGATATTTTTAGGTGCATTATCTTTGTGTTGATAAACATTTTCAGTTATTATCTTAAGAAGGCAAGCTTAACTGAATTTGCAGTCTACATTCTCTGAGTTTTATGCCCATTTGCAAACAACCATTCATCCATCCACTTGAAAAGATTAATGATAGAGGGCAGGCAAATTGTTTAAGGTACAGATTTGATTTGTTTTTACTAAATAATGCTTAATAGTGGGTACATTGGGGAGATGGTGCTGATAATTTTTTCTGCAGTTAGATTTTGGAAGTACAAGTGAGTGAAGAGAGGTAGAAGGTATATTCAAAGGCATGATAGAAGGGTCCATTAAATTTTATTTTAAATAGGCACACTCAATTTTCTTTCCCTTCCTTTCCTCCCTAACTTCCTCCCTCCCACCTTCCCTCCCTGCCTGTCTCCTTTCTTTAATTCTTTCCTTCCTTCCTTGAGTTTAAGCAGCAGCAGTTTATTTTCTCCCATTTGGGAAGGAAAGAAGTCTGAGATCAGGGAGCCAGCATAGCCAGGTTCCTGTGAGAGCCCTCTTCCTGGCCTGCAGGTGGCTGCCTTCTCACTGTGTATTCACATGGCACAGCAAGAAAGCGAGAACTTTCTCTGGTATCTCTTTTGATATCTCTGGTATCCCATCATGGGAACTCTATCCTCATGACCTCATTAACCCTAATTACCTCCCAACTCCAGACACCATCACAATGGATGTTAGGGCTTCAAGATATGAATTTGGATGTGTTTTGGGGGGAAGATTCAGAATATTCAATCCATAACAGAGGCCAATGATACCTTTCTAAAACTTAGATCTGAACTCATCACTCCTTACCTGTTTCCTGCTTACAGACCTCCTTGGCTTCCCACAACCTATGTACAAATTACTGAATGTGGGTCCTTCACAAGTAGATTCTGCTCCCTGTGCTTGTCCTATACTAATTCTCCAACTCAGCCCATGCTCAGTTCATAGTCCACCATCCTCCAAGCTATTCCTTTCTCACCTCCAAGCCTTTATACTTGCTGTTCCTTCCGGCTGGAACACACTTATTTCCTCTATGTTATCCTAAAAAATTCCTTGATTATCTTAGGCCAGTGTCCCAGAAGCACACCTTGAAGTGAGAATTCACATATGCACACTCAATTTATTCAATAAAATTTATTGACCAACATACACCAAGTAGCTGCAGTGGAAATGGCAATGAATTAATTAGAGACTTGCTGTTAAGGGACCTGCTCTCTGGAGAGGAGTTTAGAGGCAGAGTGGATCCTCTCTGTTTAACTCTGATAGCCCCATCCTCCCCTGGCCCACAGACCATGGGTGACTTGAGGCACAGCTGGTGGGGAGGGCTCAGCTTGATGAAACATTACATGAATGAAATGACTAATTCTCTCCCATCTATCCCAGTTCTTCCCCACTTCCAGTTTGGACAGCATCGATTTATGTTTCAAATCATCTTCAGATAAGAGATTTAAAGAGGCTACATGGGCTTACAGTCCTCTCTGTTCAGCATGAGGTTTGGACCAGTATCTGCAATGGGACATTTGGGAATAGAATTATGGAAGCTCTGAATCCAAATATTCCAAGTGTGATGTTATACCATGAGGGTTCCCAGAGAAATTCTGGGATCCCAACCCCTGGTCTACAGTTGAGACCAAATTGTTGGCTCGGCCCCTCTCCTGGATAATCACTTGATATCCCTTCAAGAAAGAGGAGAAGCGCTGACCTTTCTTCCTGTAGCATTATTGTGGTAATTCACTGAGAGTTCACTCTTAACTATTTTTCACTGGAAACCTCCATGAAAGTATATGGTCAAGATTGAGAAGGCTTGGTGGAATGAAATATCCCAAGATTTCTAGTCATATTGGGGTGGCTAGGGGGATGGAGGGTGTATTTCCGATCCTGGTTCAATCATCTGAGTTGGGAACTTTGAAAGAACTTGGACTTCGGAGGGTTCAAATTTGTTAGTTCTTGGCCAGGCACAACTTTCCATTCCTAAGGAAGAGGTCTATAAAAAGGCCATTTGGACTTCAAAGAGATGATATTTTGATGCATTAAGTGTACATATGAATCAGAAACATGTGGATTAAATTTCCTGTTCAAACACGTGGCCTTGACAATTTCAGGGGAAAGTGTTTGGCAAAGTCTGCCTGGGATTTGGATAGAGACAGAGCTTTTTTTTATGTTTCAGAAGTTTTATCTTCTTCTGTATACCCCCCTGTGATGTGATTGACATAACCTTGATGTATATCCAGAGGGTGGCAGGGGAAAAATTGCCTCTTGATGAATACATATTGAGTTTACTAAAGAGGAGGAGGATCTGGACCTTTGTTAGAAGGGTCACTGCAGTTTACAAAAACCCCAAACCCAACCAAATAATTTTTTCCTGGAATAAGGGCATGGGAAAGCAAGACACCAATTACACTGGCGACAAGTGCTGTGGGACAGTTGGCTCTGTTTTAATGACTAGTGTCCTGCCCTCTCAGTCCAAGGCCCATATCAGTACTGGTGTGACCTTTGCTAGGTGGCCATTACGGAACTCAGGGGGAAAACCAGCCCTTCTGAGCTTGGCTACCAAGCTATCAGTCTCTGCACAAACTTTGGTTCGTCTACAGTTTGCTGGCTCTAGCGTGTATAGGATGTCTTCTTAAGTTCTCCTGGAACAGGCTGCCTGAATGTAAGAGGGGTAGAAAATTCCGCTAAGTTCAGCTCTCCAATGTGAATGGGTGATGACCTTCCATTCAAATACAAAAGGGTCCTCCATGTATCCTGGAGAAGAATATGGAGACTGAATCATTGCTTGATTGAAGGTTGGGCACAACCCTCTTTCTTTTTGTTCTATAATGTATTTTTTTCCTGAATATAAATAATTCTTGCTAATTGTAGAAAATTTGTAAAAGCATAACTGTAAAAATCACCATAATCCAATAACTCAATCATCATTAACATGGACACTTTTCCATGCCATTAAGTATTTTTCACAAACATTACTTTTAACAGTTTTTAAATTCCACAGTACAGATGTTTCAGAATGTATTTGACCAGTCTCCTATTGTTAATATTTAGTTTGTTTTTAATTTTTTATTATGATAATTCAGAGATAAACATTCCTGAGTATAAAGTTCTGTTCTCATCTCTGATTATTTCTTTAAGGTAGATTTCTAGTAAGGAGATTGCTCACTTGGAATGAAGATTTTTATACATTATGCCAAGTAGGTTTCCAGGAAGTTTCCATTAATTTATTTTCCCCTACTTGCAGTACATTTGAGAGCCTCATCCATTCTTTGATGCCATACCAGTGTTGGAGGGCACCCTGTTTATTCATGCACAGACTCACAGATGGAGAGATGTATGAATGCTTTGCATGCTGAACCCTCCAGTGAGAATGGCAGTGACCATGGATGCTAACCACTGAGCCATGAAGAAGATGAGAGCCCTGCAGAGCATTTAGAAGGATCTTGTTGGCTTTAGAGTATATTGGCTCAAGTTTTCTTTTCTCCAGGCCACCAGGGCTCTAGTCAATCCTTCTTTTCTTTGGGTTGCTTTAAGACTCTGCATGGCTACTTCCTTGAGGGCTCCCCACAAACTGGTTCTAGATTGAATACATGGGGTCGGGATCCTCTTCCAAGCCTGTTATAGACTTTATCTTTCAGAGACACAGGGACCATAAACTTGAGCTTCCACCCCAACAGGGCTGAATGGGAGCTAGGATCTGGGATAACCAGGCAGTATTTGACCCAAAGCCAGAATGTTCTTCTCTGCATTGGCCAGGGAGGATTACCCACTCTTAACTATTAGTTCAGAGATGCCTAAATTGTATTGTGCTATCAGTCCTTCCCGGCTCCAAAAGCCAGTGGGTTTTTACATCAAGGGTATAATGTGTCATAGAGAATGGTAGTCCTGTCTCCCCGACTTAGGGGGGATGCCTTCTGGGTTCCATGATCCCAACCTGCTACCTCTGTCCGTATACCATTTAGACTCCCATTCTCCCATGGCTACTGTATGTTAGGAATGCAAATTAACATTAATTTTAGGTTAAGTAGCACATATTTGGGGGAAGTAAGTTTTCTGTTAAGCAAGTCATTAATTAGCAAATTCCAAAGTCAAAGACAGAGATTTTTCAGTTAATTTGCTAGTTTTTCTGGGACCAAAAAAAAAAAAAAAAAAATCCACTCTGTTCATTAATCAAGTACTTAGAGTAGACTCTGTGGAAATATTATGAAAACAATATTTTAAAAACATTTTAAAAACTAAAAATAAAAAGTAACCCTATGAAAGTTCCATTTACTTTAGGCCACATAGTGTTCTGACAGGCATAATTAATGATATAATTTCCTGAGTGTCCTTAGGACCTGTTTTTTTTTTTTTTTTTTTTTTTTTTTTTTTTTTTTAACATATAACACACACATATAACAAAAAACCAAACAGGTAATTAAAGTGCTTCCCATTTTTAACGAGTAAACCCTCAGAAACCTGTCAGGCAACATCCGGGCCCCACCTCCCACTCTTTATTAACTGACATGTCAAAGAAGAAAGCCATATCATTTTTATGTTCCCATGGCACAGAAACTAATTTTGGGTATTTTAGGCCAGGGAGATTTATAGATCAGCATCAGAAACTTCTCTTGGGTTCCTGAGAGAGTAGTAACATTCCAGGAATTGGATGGATTTAGTATCCTCCTTGTTTAAAATATGGGCTCCTGTCAAACCTATGGGTATCCCTGAGTAACCTTCTATTATGGACCAGCTGTTCCTTAAAAGAAGCCATGGAAAATGTCAGCACACTGTGGCGGGTCTCCCCTCCTTTGCTGGGTCACCTTGGGGAGGATTGGGTTGAGCGGCGATTCTGCAGGAGGGTTCTTAAGTTCTCAGGAGAATCTCCTGCCAAATCCTGTTGATGGTGGCCTTTGAAATTGGGCATTTGGTGGAAAGGGAGAGAAAAGGTACCAGGGAATCAGCATTTTGGAGCAAATGCCAGGTCTTTCTTTAGATCAGCTTTCTTAGGGAGCCTCAGGAGGAAGGAAGTTGATGTTTCAGAATATAAATTAAAATATATATATATATATATATAAGGCTTAAGTAGAGAATACATTTGTTTTGATTTTTGATGTTATGAATTTATTCCTTTGTTGGCCAAGGAGAAATAAAGGTATAATTATCATTTGGCTGGATTACTTAGTTGATAGCCACAAAAGAAAGCTTTTAAAATTTTGTATCCATCTGCAACATTTCCCTCATTATTCTAATGGATATGATAACAAAATGTTTCTTCTGAAACCCTTATGCTACACCTGGAGCTTCAAGAAATAGGCAACTTTGAAATCTTAAGAGGCTTGGTTCTCAATCCTTCCAAGCTGTGTGACCTTGGGTAAAATTTTAACATCTTTGGATTTGATTCCCTCAACTCAAAGCAAGGATAATCACACTCATTTTATAAGGCTCGTTTGAGAATTCAATGAGATAAAGCAAGTACAGTTTTTAGAAGTGTGTGACACATGGTAAGCCCTCAGTGAGTTGGAGCCCTTAGGATGGTCATCAGGGAAGCACCAGGAGAAATGGAAGTAGATGGAACACAGGAAGGCTGAAAGCAAGCACACAGAGGCTGCCACCATTTGTACTATAAGAAATTTGATGGGAGTCTGATTACTTTTCAGCTAGCAAGCTCCATGAGAATAGGTATGTCTTGTTTTGCTCATCATTATAGTTCCAGTGCCTAGGGTTTCATAGGGTCTGACTATTTAGTGAATGAATGAATGAAAGAGTGGATGAATGAACACTTAGTCCCAGTTAAATTTTCCTATTCTCCATGGAGATTTCCCTAATCCATTCTGATTTCTCTCTTTTCTGAATTTGACTGCCTGACCTGTTTTTTTGGAAACTAGTACATTCTCCCTTGTATGATTATTTGATGAGAGAGAGAGAGAGAGAGAGAGAGTGTGTGTGTGTGTGTGTGTGACTATGAACAGAACTCTGGAAGTCAGGAGCTATGCCTTGTACTACTTCTGAGTCTTCTCCTGGCTCCCCTCACCACTTCTGACACCCCAAACACACACATCCTTAGGCACACATTAGTGACTAAATACATATATGTTGAATTGAATTGAAATACTGCAGTGCCTTAGCAAAAAAGAATAAGAAAATGGAGTTCTAGATTTGTGAAAATTCACCGTGTTGGAAAGTAATTATGTAAGAAAGGATACATTTTATATGCTTCCCTGATTATTTCTGGAGTCTTGGGGGCTTGGCATGTTCCCACTTGTCTTCTTTTGCAGAATATCTCCCAGTCTAAGACCAGTCTAAACAGGGTCATCATGTGGTTAGTTTCTTTGTTGCCTTCCACGAAATACATATTCTCAGAAAGTCCCCACTTTAACGTCAGTTGACAACAGCTTATACATCTGTGCCAGCCGAGAAAATCCTGCTACTTTGCAAACATTGACTCTTTGAAGAGCCAAGCTGGGGATAAATTCATTGGTTTCTCCAGGACTTTGGTTTCAAAGTTGAACAGGTATGAGGAATATGACTCCTGTCTGATCATATTTCATGGCCACCACAAGTGGCTGCTAAGAGATTTGGCTTAAGGCTGCAGCTGGGGCTAGTTGGGTGTCTGCCAAGAGCAGGGTCATGATATATTTGCATGGTGTATATGGATGTCTGTTTTCATAGGTGTAATATTCATATATATTGTTTTGGGGATTGAAGGAAAGGGTGTGAATACTCTGTCCTCTCCCATCCCCCCTCCCCAGTGGTTTATAGATTGATTCTCCTTTCTGCCTCCTTGGCTTCCAACAGGGTCCTAAAGATAATGAGTCCTCAGAAAAAGCTAGTACTCAATAGTGCTACCTTTGAGGAAGAAAATTATGCGTGTCATTCACAAGGCTAGGGTATGTGTTATGCATGGGGTATTGAGCCTTGTTGATACACAGTTGTCACAAATAACCAAATACATTCCTGCATTTTCTCTGGAAGCTTCAGGTTCTATGTTCACCCATCCCCTCCCTCATCAGTCTTTAGTCTGGATATCTGTATTAAGGGAATGACCTGTAGAAGATTTCCAACAATTACCCATCCCCTTCTTCTTTTTTTTTTTTTTTTTTAAGATTTCATTTATTTATTTGAGAGAGAATGCATGAGAGAGCACAAGCAGTGGGGAGAGGCAAAGGGAAAGGGAGAAGCAGAACCTATGTTCAGCAGGAGGTTCAATGCGGGTCTTAATCCCAGGAACTTGGGGTCATGAACTAAGCTGAAGGCAGATGCTTAACCCACCGAGCCACCCAGGCACCCCTCCCCCTTTCTTATTTAAGGCAGATTTTATAGATAAAATAGGATTTCAGAAACTGCTTGAATAAAGGGAAAGAGAGGTCTTTGTGCCTCAAGTGCTTTATCCAATTCTGTTTTCCAATTCCTCAACATAAACTTTGTGTCCATCTTTAGAGCACTTGGCATTGTGTTTAGCTTTTTATATATTGAGTCCTCTTTGATTTTTTAAAGTTTACATTGATTGTAGTAACAAAAAATATCCTGTATTGCCTATACTTGTTAGAGGACAGAGGAAAGAGATTGTGTGTGGGGTGTGTGTGTGTGTGTGTGTGTGTGTGTGTTTCTGCATACACACATACATATCTTAGATTCTGAGAAAATTATATGGATCAGGAAACTATAACGTGGTGCATTGTGTACTTACCACATGCCAGCCCTGTACCGTGGCTTTGCAGGCATCATCTCATCTACTTTTCAAATTCTCGTAATAGCCATGTGGCAGGTATTATTATGACTCTTATCTTACAGATGAGGAACTTAATATTTCAAAAGAGGAAGTAATTTGTCTAAGGTCACACAGCTAGTAATTGGCAAAGTTGGGAATGAGACTTGGGTTTTTCTCACTAAAGTTCGAGCTCTTCCTAATGGTAAGCTATCTTAAGCCCCCTGATAGATTAAAACATACATAGACCCCCCCCATCACCATCATCATCACTGTCTGATCACCAACTTTGAAGATTCAGGAACTTTCTCTGAGCTGTGGAGATGTTTCATGAGCAAAACCTCCTGGTATCGAAGGCCCAAATGAAGCATGTTTAGGGACTCAGAGGTTCAGGTTTTATCAGTGGAATGGACTCGTGAATACCACCAGCAGCTGGGCCAGTGTGCTGTTTCTTGATTGGGTGTGACTTATAAAGATGTTTGTGATTTCAAGAGCTGTGTGGTTTTTGGGAATTGCTCTTCTACTCATCTGCAGGGAGCAGTCACATATCCATTTCCTGGATGTGGACAGTGGGAGTCCACGTAAACTTGGGCTTACTGGTTATCTCCTTGTCTTTGCATCTCCCTTTTCTTGAAGCTGCCCTCTTTCTCTGTTGATAGAATGGCTGTTTACTGTTGAACTTCCTGTTGGCAGGATGCTTCCTCAGAGTTTTGGGAAGATGTGTCATCTGTTGTGGAGGGCTATTTGCCTGGCAGTGTTTTTGCTCTTTCTCATTGTCTCTTCAACTTTCCCCTGACAATAGCTACAGAGCATCTTGATGTGTTTTTGAAGATTGAGTCTATAGTCCTTGGACCACTGACTGTAACTACCTTGGGCCCTAATCATCTTAGAAATGGACCTGGGATTTGGTTCTCATGTTCAGGCTGGAAATAGAAAATCAGCTTAAATATCTCAAAGAATAGCTCATCAAGTGATTAAAGAAACACTTTGCAAACTGAGATCAATATCCTAAGCTCAACTCTCACTTAAAGTCAGACCACCAATATAATCAATACCAGTAGGCATTATCCTGCTCCATCAAGGAGAATCAAGCTATGTTATCTTCATGTGGGCTGCATACGTGATGCATAATAAGGGTTTAAGTGACTGGAATCTCAAAGAGAAGAGGAATCCCATGAATAGCTCCTCAGTCACAGATGAAAATAAAATGTCAACTAGCTTAATGGAGTTGGTTACCTCCTGCTTCCAGGAAGCTGGTTAATTCAATTTGTCAACTTTAGGCATACGCTAGGGACCCTAGAACTCATAAGGACCTATATTGAATTCTGATGTCTTTAGTTTCTCACTTTCCTTTTAGTGGCATGAACAACAGGATCCATTGGCCAAAAGGTAGGTGACGTTATAAGGAGGCTGCTCTGATCAGGCAAAATATAAACTCAACGTTGAAGAAAATTGGTTAAGTTATGGCCTGTCGTGGTCTTCCTTTCCTTATCTATTTCTACAGTCCTAGCATACTGTGCTTGCTACAGGGAGACCCTTGAGGTCTCTATATGACTGGAGTCACTGAAGAGTAACATCTGACCCCAGTGTTTACTTTTTTTTTTTTTTTTAACAGAGAGAGATCACAGGTAGGCAGAGAGGCAGGCAGAGAGAGAGAGAGGGAAGCAGGCTCCCTGCTGAGCAGAAAGCCCGATGCGGGGCTCCATCCCAGGACCCTGAGATCATGACCCGAGCCGAAGGCAGCGGCTTAACCCACTGAGCCACCCAGGCATCCCCAGTGTTTACTTTTTAATACAGAATTCAAGAGTCATCTTGCTTCAAATTGAAAGACGTTTTCTTTAGTGTGTACCTAAATTCCTCATTAAATCTTCCTTGATCATGGAAGAAGAAGTAGTAAATTTTCCTTGAATCCACTCATTCTCCACAAAAAATAACTCCCTTGTCTCTTCACAAATACATTATCCCATGATAGATAATGCTTACTTAGAATTTTCCCTCTACAGGATGTTGAGCTTGTATGGATATGTATTTTTTTATTACGTTACGTTAGTCACCATACAGATATATACACATACAGACATCATTACTTTTTGATGTAGTGTTCCATGATTCATTGTTTGCATGTAATACCTAATGCTCATTGCAATACATGCCGTCCTTAATACTCATCACCAGGCTAACCCATCCCCACATCCCCCTCTCCTCTAAAACCCTCAGATTGTTTCCCGGAGTCCATAGTCTGTCATGGCTCATCTCCCCCTCTGATTCCCCTCCCCCTTCATTTTTCCCTTCCTTTTCCTAATGGCCTCCATGCTATTCCTTATGCTCCACAAATAAGTGAAAGCATATGATAATTGTCTTTCTCTGCTTGCCTTATTTCACTTAGCATAGTCTCCTCCAGATCCATCCATGTTGTTGCAAATGTTGGGTACTCATCCTTTCTGATGGATGAGTAATATTCCATTGTATATATGGACAACATCTTTTTTTTTATTATGTTCACCTAGCCACTGTATAGTACATAATTAGCCCTTGCTGCAGTGTTCAGTGATTCATTAGTTAAGTATAACACCCAAAGCTCATCACAGCATGTTCCCTACAAAAAGAAAGAAAAGGCATCCAAATTGGCAAAGAAGTCAAACTCTCTGTCTTTGCAGATGATGTGATACTTTATTTGAAAAACCAAGAAGACTTCACCCCCAAATTACTAGAACTCATACAGCAATTCAGCAATGTGGCAGGATATAAAATCAATGCACAGAAATCAGTTTTTTTTTCTATACACTAACAATGTAACTGTAGAAAGAGAAATTAAGGATTCAATTCCATTCACAATGGCAACAAAAACTCTAAGATACCTAGGAGTAAACCTAATTAAAGAGGTAAAAGATCTATACCCTATGAAGTACAGAACACTTATGAAAGAAATTGAGGAAGACACAAAAAGATGGAAAAATTTTCCATGCTCATGGATTGGAAGAAAAACATTGCTAAAATGTCTATCCTCCCCAGAGCTATTTACACTTTCAATGCCACCCCTATTAAAATACCATTGGCATTTTTCGAAGAGCTGAACAAAAAATCCTAAAATTTGTGTGGAACCAGAAAAGACCCCGAATCACCAAGGGAGGGATGAAAAAGAAAAACAAAGCTGGGGGCATCATATTGCCTGGCTTTAAGCTCTATTACAAAGCTGTAATCATCAATACAGTATGGTACTGGCACAAAAACAGACACATAGACCAGTGGAACAGAATAGAGAACCCAAATATGGACCCTCAACTCTATGGTCGTCTAATCTTTGTACAGATACTTTTTAGAGATGTTTATAAGATACTGAAATACAAAAATGAGGCAACATCACTTGATTTGGAACCTGGACATAAGAACTGGGGTAGCATTATTCCTCCTTTTAGGGGCAGACGCTAATGACTACATGGCCATGATCTGACTTTTCCGTCAAAAACCAAAGTTCAGGAGAGCAGGATAGCTTTTAGGCATGACCAAATCATTTGAGAAGACCTACCTTTTGTGAGTGACCTAATTAGCATTCTCGAGGCTGCACAGCTACGAGCAGTGGTCCAAAGAGTGTAGGTCTGAGTGCTTACAGTGAGCAGGGTTATTTAAGAACTTTCTTAGGGCCCTGGGGCACTATTGAATATCCATAGCCAGTTCCAGGTTGGGAGCAGGGGCAGTGTACAGTTACAGAAGGAGTGAGCGCAGACATTTTTTGTGCCCGGCCTGACATCCAAGCAAGCTGCCTGGGTAAACAACATCTAAATTTTATGGCCTCGAACATATGGCACTCCACACATATTGGGCATTTGAACTGACTGGTAATTTTGAATAAGCACAATTTCTTGTTGTGTTCACTAGAATTTCTCTGTCATATGTTTTAGATTTTCAGAGCAGTGAACCAGGAGGCCTGGAGCTACCAGTATTAAGGAACTAAATCTGAACAATGCCAAAGAGTAAGATTTTAGAAAATGAAATGATCTTTGTGACACTGATAATGCTTATCACTTTAGAAGGCAAAAGACGTACTGGGTGACTTTTTTCCAAAGCAAAGTGGGTGCTGTCCTCCTCTTCCTGCATTTGACACCATTTTGATAGTGGTTCATTTCTTATCTTTCGGCAGCAAGATTTTGAATCCTGTCCTAGAAAAATCTGTCTTCCTATTATCTTTTCCCTACTCTCATGGCTCCTATTCCTAATTAAAAGAAAGAAAGAAAAAAAAGGAAGAAATCCATTCTAGATTAACATAATGGGACCTCTGTATGTTTGGTTTCGGAATTGGCATTAATCAAATTTGAAGGTGAATCCAAAGGTCTGGAGACCAGGTAAATGGAAAAGTGGAGGACTTAGAATTTTCCCACAGGAAGTGAAGTGAATGATGAGCTTAAACAGCTCCCAGAGGCACTGTAGGATGAGCATCGGACAAACGATTCTACTAGCTTTTGTCTTCCACAAAACATACCCTAGACTTGTCTTATTGGGCAACTTTTTCCTACATCCCCTTTCTTCATACAACTTAAGTTTACCTGGCTGTTCCAGTTCCTGTCTCTGGGTTCAAGGAGCACTTCTATAGGCCATAGAGTTTAGAACTTATACCATCCCTGCATTATGTTATCCATGTTAGTTCTTCCTCTTCTCCAGTGCTAGTCGTCTGGTGTGAGGAAAGCACCGTGCCTCCCTCTACTTTTAAACCCACAGGATCTAGCACGCAGCTGAGCACATAATCGTGCACAGTAAATATTTATGGATTAATTCAGTCTTTGTATTACGTAGGGAGGAGATTCTGGTACTTACGCGGTCTCCGTTTTCTCATCAGTAGGATAAGGGTAATAGATGAGAGCTAGTCCTTTTCAAGCTTTTTAACATTGGAACTTTTCTTTTTTTCTCCTGCGTGAATTCTTATTTTATTCAAAGTATCAGTAGGCATGAGTATGTTAAAAAGTTCTATTTTAAAAGCTACATTTGTCGTGGTTACTTATTATAATTAATTGGCATGTACAGAGAGACTTTCTTTATGAACACAAATCAGAATTTATAGGAGCAGCTGGTGTTGTGTTTTGTGTAGGTTATACAATATTGAGAAACCCTGATTCACACAGAGGATATGTGCAGATAGAAGCCGTTTTCTTTTTTATACAGAACGCTGTATCATTTCAGGGAACCCACCAGTTAAAACTACCCAGAAGATTAAAAGAATGGGAAGAGATTTTTTTAAAAAAAGATTGTATTTATTTGAGAGAGAGAGCAGGAGTGAGGGGAGGGGCAGAGGAAGAGGGAGAAGCAGACAGCCCACTGAGCAGGGAACCTGCTGTGGGTCTCTATCCTGACTCTAGGACCATAACCTGGGACAAAGGCAGACACTAAACTGACTGAGCCACCCAGGTGGCCCACGGGAAGACATTTTTGATTGAAGTTTTAATCAGTAATAACATCTAACACCTGACTATTTATTATCTCATAAAAGTCAAAAGAAGAAACACCATACTTTATGAATGTGAAAACTCTAAGATGTGATTGAGACATCGTTGTGTTAACACAATTGACAATGACTCTACAATACGTATGCTTAGGACGTGCAAATTAATGAATGTTAGTTTTACTAAAATATATGCATAAGCAGAAGGTAATTAGAAACTCATGGAGTAGTACCATTAAGAATTGTACATTTTATTCAATGTAAATTTAATCTAAAAAGAAAAAGAACAGTAAACTAGTATTGAACTTTGGTTTGAGATATGCACACTGAAATGTCTAGGAATGAAATGTTTTGATGTTTGCAGCTTACATGTATGTACATTCAGCTTACATGAATGTACATTTCAGACAAGCTTGCTGGTGATGTTAATGCTGCTGGTTCGAGGGAACACACTTTGAGAACCACTGGCTTAAACAATAGGAAATTTATTGTCATAGTCAATAAGAAATCTAGAACAATGGTTCTCAAGCTTGGGTGTACAATATAACCAACTGGGAATATTTTTTAAAATCCTGATTATCTTATCTTACCACTTACCAGTTAGATCAGATCCTCTAGGGGTAAGACACAGGCATCAGTATTTTTAAGAATAGATGTTTACAATGTGCTAACAAGATCTATAGGAAGGTCATTGGTCTTCAGGAAGCTGAGGTTGCAGTTTTGGCTACTTCATTAGCCCAACAGTGTCATCATGGGTTATGTATTTATCTTTCTCTTCTACCTTCCACTAGGTGTTGAGCCTTGTTGACTATTCCCTTTACTGTTGCAAATTGCTTGCCCCTATTCAGACCTCACTTCCTCTTAAAACACTGCCCAAAGCTCAGAAAAGGAGAAGAAAGCACCTACCTTCCTTTTGGGTTTTTAAATCTGAAGGAAACCTTCCTAGAAACCTTCAAGAGGATGCCTTCTCATATCTCTGACCTGAATTAAACCACATGACCAACCCTAAGCCAGTCATTAATGACAGAATGAAATAATTGTGTTGACTTAGACCAGTGGTTCTCAACGACTGGTGACATTAGAATCACCTGGAGACTTTAAAAACTATTGGATGCTGGGACCCATGTCTGACTGACTAAATCACGGTCTTAGGGTGGGGCACAGTCACTAGAATTTCTTTTTTTTTTTTTATTTAATTTTTTTTCAGTGTTCCAAAATTCATTGTTTATGCACCACACCCAGTGCTCCATGCAACAGGTGCCCTTATTAATACCCACCACCAGGCTCACCCAACCCCCCAGCCCCCTCCCCTCCAAAACCCTCAGTTTGTTTCTCAGAGTCCACAGTCCCTCATGGTTTGCCTCCCCCTCTGATTCTCCCAACCCACTTCTCTCCATCTCCCATCTCCCAGTGTCCTCCATGTTATTCCTTATGGTCCACAAGTAAGTGAAACCATATGATAATTGACAATCTCTGCTTAACTTATTTCACTCAGCATAATCTCCTCCAGTCCCATCCATGTTGATACAAAATTTGGGTATTCATCCTTTCTGATGGAGGCAAAATACTCTGTTGTATATATGGACCATAACTTCTTTATCCATTCGTCCGTTGAAGGGCATCTTGGTTCTTTCCACAGTTTGGTGACTGTGGCCGTTGCTGCTATGAACATTGGGGACAGATGGCCCTTCTTTTCACTACATCTGTATCTTTGGGGTAAATACCCAGTAGTGCAATTGCAGGGTCATAAGGTAGCTCTATTTTTCATTTCTTAAGGAATATCCACACTGTTTTCCAAAGTGGCTGCACCAACTTACATTCCCACCAACAGTGTAAGAGGGTTCCCCTTTCTCCATATCCTCTCCAATACTTGTTGTTTCCTGTCTTGCTAATTTGGACCATTCTAACTGGTATAAGGTGGTATCTCAATGCGGTTTTGATTTGAATCTCCCTGATGGCTAATGATGATGAACATTTTTTTATGTGTCTCTTAGCCACTTGTATGTCTTCTTTGGAGAAGTGTCTGTTCATGTCTTCTGCTCATTTTTTGATGTGCTTACCTGTTTTGTGTGTGTTGAGTTTGAGAGTTCTTTATAGATCTTGGATATCAGCCCTTTGTCTGTAGTGTCATTGGTGAATATTTTCTCCCATTCCATGGGTTGCCTCTTTGTTTTGTTGACTGTTTCCTTTGCTGTGCAGAGGATTTTGATCTTGATGAAGTCCCAAAAGTTCATTTTCACTTTTGTTTCCTTTGCCTTTGGGGACTTGTCAAAGAAGTTGCTGTGACGGATGTCAAAGAGGTTACTGCCTATGTTCTCCTCTAGGATTTTGATAGATTCCTGCCTCATGTTGAGTCACTAGTTTCTAAACCACTCCCCAGGTGTTTCCAATGTGCAGTCAGTTTAGAACCGTTAGTTTTGACCAATCAAGTTTCACCCGCTTAGACTGTGAAGACAGCCACTTTTTAGGAAAACACAGTCACCTGATAATTGAGTGAAGTCAAGCTTTTGTTTAGCAGGGGAGGAGGGGTACAGGCTGTTGGATAAACAGCTGTCACTCACAGGGCATCCCAGTGCTTTATGGTTAATCATAATTACCTAGGCTTATACTCCCAGGGAAAGCTGGACTCTGCTCCACTTCTTTATAGCCTTAACAAGTTCTTATCTTAATGCCTTGAGCAGAGTAGCTGTTTAGTACATTCTTATTTGTTATTAATTGCCTGGTCAGTCTGCTGAGGGATTCATTAATGGAGTGAAATTCCTTTGCTCAGACATTTAAACCTGCCAGAGGGACTGCTTTCCCTCCCCCAACATCGGAGCCAGAGAGGACCTTGAAAGGTCCCGCTCTGCTCCTTGATTAGTGTATCTGCCTCTTGACCCCACTATGGTTTTATGTGACAGGGAAATTCCACACACCCGGCATGAATGCTTGGCCTGACCGGAGCCATGCCAGGAGCTGCTGCAACGTTTATGTGTGCCTGCTTTTGTCTTCAGGGTGGTAAGGGCTAGAGTTTGTCACTCAGAGCTGACTTAGGCAAGTCAGCACTGGGGCTCTTTTGTGTGACAAGTATATTTGGATGCATAACTGGGAAATTTTTCCTCCCTCTGCAGAGAACTTGGCATTTCCCTATCATGGTTAGAGAATAAGCATTTAAAGATTGACAAGGTGAAGAGATAGGCCATCAACTGTAAATTAAGGGAGTTGATGGGAGGGGGGCTGTTTGTGACGTTAGAAGCACAGATCCTTTTTTATTCAGCAAAATCCTGTGCAGAGCTCCTCATTCACAACTCTTAAGAGAATGTTGAAGAAGAGAATGTTGCTCTGTGGAGGTTTAATTGGTGTATTAACCTGTAAGTTGTTTCATTTGAGGCAGAAAAGGAGGAGGTTTTCTAAGAGCAAGGTCTAATCATTTGGAATTTTTTATTTTAAGGTGGGAGGAGGGTGTTCGATAGTTAATTATTACTGTCCCTGTAATAAAGTCTGAAATAAAGACATTGTATTCTGTTACATAAGAGCCCATTCTTAATGATTGTTGCTTCTTCTCATTTCTTTCCTTTCCAAACTCATAATTAGTCCGGCCACCCCTTATTAATTACTTGGTTCTTGGTAACCCGAGACACTACTGGTAGGCTTGGACAGACTCAGCTTGGAGGGTTGGCTTGCATCTACCAAGTGTTGGTATCAAATTCACTACACAACGAGCAGAAAGTGGTCATTTCTTTCCTATCATTTGCTCTGACCTGAAAAATCCTTGCATCACTATCACCTTGTAGATGAAAGATTTTGCAGACCTTTCATTTCAGGGAAAATTTTCTAGGGATTCGGGAGTGGGCTGTAAATACATTGCCGTCTGTTTGAAACCAGTGCTAACTATTCAGAGAAGTAGGTGAAGCCAGGTTGCTTCACTTTGGGGGCCCACAGCTGGCAGTGGCCTGAATGGTATTGATTTCTCCTTTGTTTTCAATAACGTTCTTTGAGAGCCCCACAAAGCCAGCCGTACAGCTTTACAGGGCCAGAGTAGGAGCTAACGATTTCTTTGCCAATTGCCTTTTCCTATAAATCTTACAAAGACCCTTGCATGCTGTTTACAAAGATGCAGCATCTGAGCACCAGAGCAAGGATCAGATTCTTTTTCCGAAACTTCATTAAGTACAACTTTCATCCTTCTTCCATGAAGAGTTATTGTAAAAAGTGAAAACTCTACCACATGCGGCTAAAGAAGGAAGCTGTGGAGAGTGTGTGTTCCTGGGCCTGAGACAAGTGCCTTTAATTTGCCAAGTTGACTGCCGTCCAGGCTTCCAAAGAAAAGGTATAGCCCAGTTCCCAATCCTCATCATTTCTTTCCTAAGAATTCATATTAAAGTGTAAAATGAGTATAAATATGTCTCAAATCTTAAAAAAAGAAGGAAACCTCCATTTTTCTTCCCCCAGTAAATCTCCTGTTGCTGATTGGTTGAATCCAGGGTGAGGAAGGACAAGCTGCGCACCAGAGAGTTTTCTAGATCCTGGCCACACCTGCTTGGTGAATGGGGTGACAAGGAGGGGAGAATTGTGTTATTACTGCTTCTTCTTGGGAGGCAAGAAGACGAGAGCATGACCAAGTGACTCCTCCTTTGCCCACCAGCAGCTTCCCTGCCTGGTTGTCTAATTCCTTAGGGTTTTGGGGAGGAATGTAATATACTAGTTCTTCGAGGATTTCTGCAACTCTGAGGGATTTGCAAGCATTTTGAATGTGGCTGTTCTCTGCTGCTGTTGAGTCTCCTCATGGGGAGGACAAGGGTAGTCAGAGGAGGTGAGCTGCACCAAGTGAAGCTGAAGCTTGGGGAGCCCTGATAGGGAGTAGGCTGGTGGGTGTGGTCCAGGAGGGAGGCTGCACCCAGATTCTGGCACTCTGTGATGCTGCAGGTGATGGATGGATGACTTATTCAACTTTTATCCTCTCTCAGTCTGGAAAATAGGGATCACTCCATCAAACTACTCAGGGTTTCCAGCATGTACGATTGTGTAGGCATTTGCCAATAGGAAATGTTGACTGTGCTGACTGCATGAGCTTGGCTTCCCAGGTAGGGGTGCTCACTGAAACGCCTCCATTCACAAAGTTTTCACTAGGCCCTTCTAAGCCTTTTGGTCTAAATCCTGAATGTCTTGACAAGACTTTTTGCAGGTTTGACTAGTTTGTTAGCTCTTATGGCACTGTGAACATGTAAAATGAAGGCAGTCATGCATTTGGAGCTTTTTTTTACTTGTGGAGAAGTCCAATGTATTAACTAGAAAAGAAATGGAAGAGATGTTTCACTTCTCAGAAACTTGGCCTTCTCCCTGGGTATTTTTTCCCCTTTGGGTGTCAATTGCATTCTGACTCTCTCAGTCAAAAGGAAATATACAGCATGCTAATTTGAAAAATCTTAAAAAAAAAAATAAGGACAATCTTCATACATTTGCCTGTGGGTCAGATAGTCTTATCTTTTGGCTGACTCCAGTAGTTACTTTCTCTCCTGGAAATGTGATACAGTCTTGTGTGATTCAGTTAGAAACAGGCTTTCAATCCATTTGAACATTTTCTTTAGTGGTCTTGAATCATTGCAATTAAAACATGCATTTTCAGTTTGCAATGCAGTTTCTGTGGAGATAGGCTGCTTTCCTCCAGTGTTTTCAGGATTCTTGCTGTCCCTTTTCTCTTGACTTGGAGGGCAGAAGCCCCGCCCTACCAAGGAACTCAAGAGCAGACATTAATGCAACCTTTTTAAAATGCTTGGAGCAGGATGAACGCCCACCACATAGAAGGCTGAGCCCTGTGATTTCTCATTCCTGTACTTTATATGCAGCAGGGGACTTCCCTATCACTCCGGCTCCCACTGTATGTCTGGGCGTGCCCTCTTTTTATACTTAGTTTACTTCTAGCTGTGTGGTCTTTGCTGCCACTGCCATTTTACCTCCAAGTCAGTTGGGGGAGTGGGATGGGGGTATAAGATAAGAAAATGTCCCATTCTATTCTCTTCCTGTCCCGTGTTCCTCTAAATAACAGGGTGTTCTGTAGGTGGCAGTTCCCAAGAAGTCAGAAGGTGGGAATAATGCTAATGGCAGAAATGTCCTGAGACACTTTAGTGTTTCTTATTTTTTCCATCCACTGTGTCCCTACTTACACTTTGTATATCAAGGGTTGAATTTTAGGGTGGTAATGCAAATTCTTCCCTGACTATCTACAAGGCTGGTCACTACCTTGGATGCTCAGTGTGGGTCTAATCCAAGTAAGTTCTCTCTTTGAGTCTCAAGACTTTTCTTCTGTCAGAGCAAGCAAGATCTTGGAGCCAGAGAACGATGGATCCTTGAATCATAGACCATAGATTCTTAGAAATTTTGTGATTCATAGACTTTATGATTGTATATCTCTATGTAGAATGTACTGAAAGTTCTCGAAGGTTTAGGCAGTGGATTTAAATTTCTGTGGTATTCCACATACCATGCTATTAAGAGTAGTTATTGTTTTTTCAATTTTACTGATGAAGGAGACATCAGAAGTGAATTAGTTATCAAGCCTGAACACGGACTTCTTAGTGCAGGGAGTACCCTGGGAGTCTCTCTGGTAAATTTTACAGAGAAGGAACAGGGCTCTGAGGGGTTAAATGTACTGTCCAAGGTGGATACAGCCAATTGTCAGGCGGAGCTAAGGCCACTTCCATGTGGCCTTGACTGCTCTTTCTTGCACCATCCTTTCTCCCTATGAGACAGTGAGGGTTCGATGCAACAATTATCAGGTTGAGACAGGTTTGATTCCAATTGAGGGAAATCCATTTTGTGTTTCACAAAGCTTATGATATCAAAAAGAGCATAGAAATGTAAATTTGTATTACTGTAAGATGCTAAGCAATATTGATACTACTGAGGTGCTCTATGGAACACTTTTTGTTCATTATCATCGTCTGTAAGTCTTGCTGTATTTGAGGGGGCTGGTTGTTTTATGCCTTAAGGGTCGTGTAGTCTTTGTTAACCTATCTAAATAGAATGTACTGAGAGTTGGGGGCCCTTCTGGGCATAAAGTTGAAGTCTATTTCCTTATTTTTTTTCAGCTACTATGGCAGACAGTGCCCTTCCTTCCCTTCCTTCCTTCCTTCCTTCCTTTTTTCCTTCCCTTCCTCTCTTTACTTTCTTTTCCTCCTGCTTTTCCTCTACATCTTATATTTATATCCTCCTCTTCCTCTGCTTCTCCTTCTTTAAAAGATTTTATTTACTTATTTATTTGACAGACAGAGACACAAATAGGCAGAGAGGCAGGCAGAGAGAGAGTGGGGAAATAGGCTCCCTGCTGAGCAGAGAGCCCTACTCGGGGCTCAATCCCAGGACCCTGAGATCATGACCTGAGCCAAAGGCAGAGGCTTAACCCAATGAGCCACCCAGGCGCCCCTGCTTCTCCTTCTTTGATAAGGAGTGGTTGGAAGTGAATTGTCAGGATGAAGATGTAGGGTATGTTTATGATTCAGTCAATGCTCATTGTCTTCAATCACTTTATTTGCTGGTACCCTAGACTAAACAAAACAAAACTGTAGAAAAAGAAGGTATATAGCAAAGTCATAAATAAGTATTTACCTGCGATTGTGAAATCCTCAGTTCCTAATGGTATTCTTATGAAGGAAGTGTGGTCTTGGATGACATGATCATAGACTAGGTAAAGATTTGTATCTACTTTATTCCTGTATCCCCACAATTTGAAGATAGGCTCTGGGACTCCTGAGGGTACATAAAGGGGCAGCAGAGTTATATAACATCCCTATATTCAAAAAACACAATCAAGCCAATCAAGGATGACATCTTCCCTGACTTTTCTTAGAGTCTAGACATGGTCTTATAGGAGTAATCTCAAATGGTGTGGGCCAGAGGGCAAAACTCCATTTGAATTTCGTTGCTAAGACTTCTCAAAACAGAATTAATTCTGAACAGGCTGCAGTAGGAAAAGGAGTTAATACTAATGAGTTGGAAGAGTGTAACTAAGCTTGTAGTTAAGGAAAACAAATATATTCCTAGAGATTAAAGGGCACTAATTTTCCCCATGAAAGGATGGATGGGACTCAATCCTCTTTTCAGCTGGGTTTATCACATAGAGGTGTATGTGTGTGTGTATGTGTTTCATCTTCTTTAGAAATTTTTCTTCTTTTTAAAGCTAATTTAGACCATATTTGATAATATGGAAATAGTTCTAACCAAGATGGTTTTCAACAATTAAGGGCCTTTTAAGTATTCCCCTGGCACTACTGAGATTAAAGGTGCCATGATCATCCTAGGCCATTTGGAAATTGTAGTGACCAATTGTGTAGTAAGTATTTCCTTGTGAATTTATGGTTCTCATCAGATTTTGGAGCATGCTGATGGCTGAGGTGAGGGCCAGACTTGGAGCTTGACTGCTTCACTGCTCATGCGTAGCTTCCTTTCATCCCCCTTTCCAGTTCAGGAGCTCCAGAGTTTTTCAAAGGCCATTACACTACCCAATAGCATTCCTAAGAGTAGAAGGAAGACTGTTTAGCTGAATTAGGGGAAGTCTCCTGAGGCCAGTGAAGTTTTATTGAGCCATATCTGGAAGGACTAAAAGAACTAAGTGGGTTTCTTCTTCCTCTTCTCCTTCTTCTTCTTCTTTTTTAAAAAATATTCCCTTTAAAAGGTAATCTGCACTGAGATTTGAGCCAGCTGACAGCAGTTGAGAAGTAGGACATCATTCATAGAACAAAAAGAGAGGAGGAGCCTGTGGGAGGTCACACTTCAAAATGTTGGGATAGACGGACCATTTGGTTGAATTGAATTACAAAAGGGAGAGTCTAAGAATTTCATAAAGTCAATTATAGGCTTTGGTGCTACTTGCTGAGTATATAATATGTCAAATGGTAAGGGCTTGCTGGGGAGTCTGAAGGGATTCCCAGCAAACGGTAACAAAACTGGAAGCTTTGCTACATGGAGCAGTAAGAAGCAGATTGGGAAACCTTAACAACAAGGGAGAGTTGGGGTGGCACTAAGTGTAGCAGCGCCATGTCAAATACTGAAAATATAGCATTATGGATAGATATCTGTGTGGGAGTATGTGTGCACACACCGTTTGTGCACAGACACTACAGACAGAAACATTTTTAACCTAACACTTAATGCTTATTGTGTACCAAGCACTGTACTAGAGTCAGTGCTTTGGATCTCACGAGACTTTTTGTCCTCTGAGTATTGTTGTGCTTTCTGTAAACAGGCTTGACCTGTGGATGCAAGATTACCCTTGTTTGCCCACAAGGGAATAAAAACAGAACAAAACAACACAAAAGCTAGAAGGCAATAAGCCCATAGGATTATTATGGGAATCAAGGTAAGTACTATGGTCAACCTCCTTTTATAGAACAGAGAGGAGTTAAAGATTTTGCCTAAAGTCACACAGTTAGAGAGTGGACTTGATGGGATTTGAACCTGCACCGTGTGGGACCGGAACATGGCTGCTGAACCATGGTAGTACTCTCCCTCTCTACAGGCACTTCTTAGTCCTTCTGCTCATTATCATGCCTAAATGCACATAAAAGAATGTTCATGGGAATGGATAAATAATTTTGGAATGTTCCTGTGAGAGAACACTATGCAGCTGTTAAAAATAATATTCCCAAAGAATGTGTAAGTGGAAAAAGCAGGCAACAGTTCTGTGTTATACTTTGATGCCAATTTGGTTTTTTAATGATTATAAAGGGAAAAAAGTGGAGACAATCTAACTGTGTATCAGTAGAATAAATACACTGTGGCTTAGTCATACGATGGAATACCACATCTAGTTCAGCAGAATGAAAGCGATATCCATGTATCAACATGGATAAGTTTTAAAACATACTGCTCTCTGAAAAAAGCAAGGTACAAAAGGACGCACAATTTTATGCAAAATTTTTAAGTATACAAAAGAACATACATCGTTATGGAATATGTATGAATATGTAATAAAAATGTGAAAATATGCATAAGATCTCTACCCACTTCAGCTTGAGGATGGCACTTCCTAGGTTTCTGTTAGGAACGAAGAAGAATTAGATGGGGGTTGAGTTTTAGCTGGAACCATTTTATTTTTATTTATTTATTTATTTATTTATTTATTTATATAAGATTTTATTTATTTGACAGAGAACACAAGTAGGCAGAGAGGCAGGCAGAGAGAGAGAGAGAGGAGGAAGCAAGCTTCCTGCTGAGCAGAGAGCCCGATGTAGGGCTCGATCCCAGGACCCTGGGATCATGACCTGAGCCGAAGGCAGAGGCTTTAACCCACTGAGCCACCCAGGTGCCCCACCATTTTATTTTTAAAGAAAAGAGAGGGAACTGAAGCAAAATACGGCAAAATGTTACCATTTGTTAAGCACTGAGGGTGGAATATAGGTTGTTTATACTACTTTCTATATGTCTGAAATATTTTGTAATTAAAAATTAATATGTATATAAAATACACAAATATTATGGAAAAGACTAGTAGATAAGCATCAAAATATAATCAGAGATTATTGTTGGAAGATTATGAACAATTCTTACTTTCTTCCTTAAGTTCTGTATTTTCCAAACTTTCTATAGTAAGCATGAGATGAGCAATAAAAACAGTAGATGGCTTTTTAGAAGGTGGCAATATTATAGGCAGAGTGCTGGATTAGAAGACAGACTCTTCCCTGTGTATTGGATGACTCAGCTGCTCTGATACATAGTTTCCTCATCTGCATGGTGGTGGTGGTGGTGGTGGGCTTTAGAGTCTGTTAGAGATGGACTGCACGTTCCCTACACAACTGATTTTTCTTGGTAGCCTTGGTGTCTAGTTGGGCATGTGACTACTAACTCTTGCTAGTGGAATGGGAGGGGGCAGTTAGGAGTAAGCATACTTCCTCTGAGGTTTCTCTTATCTCTCTGCTGGCTGGATGGTCTGGGATGTCTCGAAACCCTTCGTTGAGACGGTGGAGCCATAGTGTGAAAGTAGCCTAGAATCCATGTGTCACCACTTGGACAAAAGTGGCTTAGCCAGGGACACACACATTGGATTTTGTGAGAGCAGTAAGAACGTTTAGGGCTCTTTGTTATAGCAGAAAGCCTACTCTAACCACTATAGGCCTCATCTCCAACGTCCTTTCAAATTTAATATTCTGTGAGTGCAAAGAGTTCCTTCATTTCAGGTTGTGTCTCCATTTGTTTGACTCATAATGAGGTTTACTAGTCTCAGGGACAAACTAATTTAAGCCATCTGTTTGGATGTGTCCAAAAGAAAGAAATTATATAATAATAAGTGACATGAAAAGATAAAGAATAGCAGAAGGCAGCCAGGGAATCATCTAAAAACAAGTGAACTTGGGATGTGAACAACTTGGACTGTTACGTTTATATAACCTGAGGATAAGGACGTACACACCTTTGATCTCTTTATAACCTATTTTTATATAACACAGGCACTTAATCAATACTGTTGGATGAATGAATGAAGGAATGGATGGATGGGAAGGTACCATCGAGTTCTTATGGTCACATACCTTGAGAAGTGCTATGGTCTGAATGTATGCTTCTTCAAAATTCATGTTGAAATCTTAACACCACCCCCCCCCAAACTGATGGTATTAGTAGGTGGGGCCTTTAAGAGGGGCTTAAGTCATGAGGGTAGAATCCTCATTAAGGGGATTAGTGCTTTTATGAAAGAGGATCCAGAGAGACTCCAGCCTCTTCTACCATGTGAGGACAGAGTGAGGAAGTGCTGGCTACATCAGGAAGAGAGCCCTCACCAAAACCCAACCGTGCTGTGGCCTTGATCTCAGACTTTCAGCCTCCAGAATGGTGAGAAGTAATTTTCGGTTGTTTATAAGCTACCCAGTCTGTGGTATTTGTTATCACAGCCTGAATGGACTAAGACAAGAAGCCAGTGCTGCTCAATTTTTCGGACTGTAGTCAGCCGGCTCTCAGTTCTGGAATACATGGATGTTGCCCTTCAGTTTGGTCCAGGGAGTAAGAACACGTGCTCTGGGCCTGGAGGAGTCAGGCAGGCTGGGTTAGCATCCTCTATGGCTCTGCCTCTTCCTCATTCCTCAGCTTTCTTAGGTATAGAATAGGGACAAAAGTGCTATAAAACTCCTGGGGCCATTTTTGAGGATGAAAGGAGTTAACACAGGTGAAGTGCTTAGCACAGACTTGCCACAAAGTTGAGTAACTGGGAATTATGACATGAATTCACAGTAACCCTAAGTTAAATCAAGATGAGATTCCCCCCATCCATAACCAGTTCTGCCCCAGACACACTATCTAAGCCAGGACGGTGTGGGCCTTGACAGGATGTAGTGTTGCACTAGTAACGTGCTTCAAAATTGCCTTATTAAACATCACTAAGTCGTATTTCCTAAGTAAGCCATGGCTCTCGTGTAGCAGGAGCATTGGCGGGAGGTGAATAGTTCCCTAATGCAGATGTCCCTCAGAGTAATGCGGAGTGATTTAGAGAAGGTGACTCAAGTTCCTGAATTTCATTTTCTCATCAGTAAGGCTGGGGAAGAATACCTGCGTACTGTGCAGGTTACTGTGAGGCTGAAATTCAGACGATGTTCCCAAAGCTCGGTGTCTGGCTCAGAGGGGCCTGGATGTCACACTTACCCCTCCATGTCACCTCTTGGAAACCCAGCCCTGTCTGGAGGTCAGAATATATGTCTCTAGTTTTTATTCAGAACACTGTGGTTCTTGTTAAAATTCACATACATTTTGGGGAAGCTTTTATTTATTTATTTCACTCCCCCAAACACCCATTTTCTTGAAGGGAATCTGTCTGGTTTTGATTCATTTACACTCAACTTGTTAGTATTATTTTATAAGCACCAACCAACATCCAAGTAGCCCTTGGAACATTGTTTCAAAAGCTGCATTTTAAAGTCTAGAAAGTTTATTTTTCTTTCTTCTTTTTTAAAAAGGAGACTGGACTTCAGCACCAGTTTGCATTTATTCTGAGTGTATGACTGGATTCCAACGAATTTGTTAAAAAAAAAAAATACACTTTGCCATTCCTGGTTTTAAAATTTCAGCTCAATTTAATTTACCCTTGTAAAAAGCTTTCATATTCCAAGCCAAGAGAGTGTTTGTGTGTTCTGTTGCTATTTTGCTGGATCATGAGATTGTCACCTCTTCGAGACTTTCGGTTTGCCACTTGAATGAAAAAAAATGAAGACCTTTCCTGCATATTTGCATGGAACTGGCTTTCTGTTGATCCTGTCTTCATTGATTTTGGTAGAGGGTTTGGTGGAAATTGGTAAGAAGTTTTATTCATGGTAGTCAGACATGAGAAATTACATATAATTATCCAAACCTATACTCAACAAGAGGAAAAACAGAAAGGAGTTGGACACTCCCCTTGGAGTGGAGGGTTTCTCAGAGGTTTCTAATGAGTAGGACACCAGTCCTCCGCTCTACTGTATCATTTTACCCACCAAGCTGGTATAGTAAACACAACCTCAAGACAATACCGTTTACTTTCCATTGTGCAGTAATAGGCTTCATCTGCTGCTTCTAGGCTAACAATTGTTCATTGTTCATGCTGCTTCAAGGTTGAGAAATTGAATTTTCTCTCGGGTTCCCAGGAGAAATAGGAAGACTGAAAACAAACAAGGAGGTAATTTACACATGTGTAGCAGCTACTTCGTTTGTAAAGGGTCTCAAGTTTTGTATTTTAGGAGATGAATTCGCAACAAGTTAGATTTTTGTGTAAATCTCAGAAAGGAAATGAAATCTCTTGAATTTGCATTAAGGTGTTTGAGGTGCAGATGGGCTTTCTGGGCAGACTTTGAGAGCCTTCGCAAGTTTGTGTTGACCACGTATTTCCAGCTGGACAAGGAAGATGTATTTCCAGTTTCCTAAGAGGAGCAGTCAGTTTCAGCCCTCCAGTTTGCTACTGTCTCGAGGCAGTGCATGAAATGTCACTGATGATTTTTTATCTCCACTTTGACTGAGAGGATTTTAAGCTATATAAGGGAGACCCATTAAGTATCAAATCAGTTTTCCCTAAACTATACTCCAATTTTCATATAGCCAAAACAGCCACAGAAGATATGGTGAAGGTAGTAAACAATCTTTGCAACTCTTCCTTGTGTAATTTAACAAGGCAGGCGGAACCCAGTGAGAACCTGCCTACCCAAAGCAAATGTGTCCACTCCAAGCAAAAAGATGGGAATGGAAACCTCCCAAATACTAACAGAGGTGGGATCTGGGGGAGTGGGATTATGTTATGGTTGTCTGTTTTCTTTTTCTTAATTTTCTGAATTTTTATGTAATGGATGTGTATGTGCAAGTATCTGTATATATCTTAAGTTTTTATTTACCAAAAAACATGAGCAAATGTTTGTTTTAATTAAATGGTATGGAAGTGTATAGAATGAACTGTACAAGTTCTTTTCACTCATCCTCTAGCACACTCTGCTCTCTAGAGATCACAGTTGGTTTTGTCTGTAAACATCCAGACTTTACTCTGTTATATATGTGTAGTTGTTAGAATTATATTGAAGGAATGGGACTCCGTGGAGAAAAGTTTCCCATTGCTGTCTCTATAAAGATGATATGCAGGCTCATTCTAACTTCCTTGGACACTCGTATATATAACAGTTCCTCCAGTCCTTTCAAGTCTCAAACATAGTCCCTAGGCTCTCTGGCTCTCTTTGCACACAGGGGGTCCACCACCTTGAGGGCATCCTCTGACAAAAGATGCAGGTGCTGCAGGAGAGAATGAAAGCTCACCCCCAGAGCAGGTGTGTGAATATGATCAAGAGATGGGAAAGACATGAGTGGCGAGTGCTGAAAGCATCTCTACGGGTGGGGCCCCTTTTAAAAGGTCCTGGCGGGCTCCTTTGCCTGTAGTCCAGAGGGAACACAGATGCAGCCTTGCTGCCGCTTTTCAGAGGAGTGCAGTTGCCGCAGTGCAACGCACTTAATGCCTGGGCCTTTCTATGCTTCTGGTTCCTGCCTCTTACCAGTAGATGAACTTTGGTCATGAATCAGTCTGGACCCCTGTAGACTCCAGGAGTCTGAGCCATTTTCTTGAAACCGTTGTCAGTTGGACTGAGGTAAACGTGAAAACACCACCATGCCCAAATTATTCCAAAGAAATTCTCTTAGCCTTGTCAGTTACAGTCCTTTTTATGCCCTTGAGGTGGGTGATGGGCGAGTGGTTGCAGTGGATCCCTCCTTTGCCAAGGACTGTCTAGGTGGTCTGGCAACTCATTTTGGAGTATAAAAGCATTAATCACCTACTGCTTTGTTCTGAATCTTTGAGACACTAGACAAAGCTAAAAGATTCTCATTTTAACATCTTATTATAGACCTTGAGATTTGTTTTCCATAAATTGGAACATATTAATGTTCTGTACATTGCTGTCTGAATAACAGTCTTTTCATATTAGATGATGTTGAGCTGCCTCATTCATTTTTTTTTAAGATTTTATTTATTTATTTGACAGAGAGAGAGGTCACAAGTAGGCAGAGAGGCAGGCAGAGAGGGAGGGGGAAGCAGGCTCCCCACTGAGCAGAGAGCCTGATGTGGGGTTAGATCCCAGGACCCTGAGATCATGACCTGAGCTGAAGGCAGAGGCTTAACCTACTGAGCCACCCAGGCACCCCATGCCTCATTCATTTTAATTGCAGCAAAGTATCCTGTCAGGTAGATAAGCTATAGTTTAACCATTTCCCTACTGATGGGTTGTTTCCTATTTTTGGACCTTATATAAAATGCTGCTATAAATATTTTTGTATTTACATATTTGTTTTGCATGTGTGTACTCATATTAATATTTCTCTAGAATAGAGGCTTAGAAATGGAGAAGGTATGAAAGGGGGTGTACCAGGAAAATGTTGCTAGATTGTGCCAAAGGAGAGCTGTATGAATTCTCTACTTTCTCCAACAGTGCCTCAGAGTACCCATTTCCCCACAGCCTCACTAAATATTTTCAGTTGTTTTAATAGTTGCCATTTTTAGAGGCTAGCAGTGATCTCATTATTATTTTAGTCTGTATTCCTTTCATTACTAATGAGGTGAGCTATTTTTCCTCATGTTTGTCCATTTGTATCTGCGCTCCTTGGATTGCCTGATCACATATCCTTCTCCAAATCGGGGTCCTAAGGTCTTTCCCAGGTCCTTGTAGTTATAAACAAGAGCAAAATGTCAGGATGGTAAAAGAGAGTGAGGCTGTAGAAAGAAACTTGGTGAGAACCTGGGCCCAGCTCCGTGAGGACAAGAAATAGCAAAAATTCTACCACTCAGATTTTATCACTTTTCTGCAAGTCTGAATCTGAAACACAGGCTACCTTTTTCCTCAAATTGACACGTATAGCTTGATTAGCAAAATTTCAACTGATTCCTTGTGTTACGGAACATGAGCAAACTTTGAATCTTAAGTCTAAGTAGTTACATTTATGACTTTTTGTCTCTTGGCCTTTATTTCACACATATTAAAAATTACTAAAGGCATATTGGGTTTAGAGGAAGAACCATAGGAGATTATTTAGGAACACCTAGCAGCCATAGCAACATGCCTTTAAAAGGGGCATGTACTCTGCTAAAAAATATTCCACTTACAGGTAATGACATACATTTGCCAAACAGCCCTAAGCTAACCCAAGAAAGAATAGACAGATGGTTTGAGGCGTGTCAGGAATAGGATTTACAAAATAAGATTATGGTTATGCTGGAAAGTAACAGCAATCATTGTAAACAGATGGAACAGATTCACTTTTTGCCATGGGGCAGAGGAAGAAAGGGGTTTTGCATTGCTGCATGTGAATTAGAGTTGGCTCACCTATACACATAGCTCTCAGGGGTTTTGTAGATTTTGTAGGCACTTGTATAGGTCACATGACTGGGCCTCCAGTTGGGTATCTTTAGATCCAAAGCAGGGGAACTGCATTCTCATTCATGGGTTGGCCCTGTTTGGGTTGTGTTAGGCATACTAACTGACATCATTTTCTACATGAACATAACTACCACACCACTTGAAATGTTAGTTGAGAAGACCTCAGAGAGAGCCAGCCTGTTTTATTTCTGAATGTGTATTCTTGGCTGCATGAATTAGATTTATAGTAGAGGAAGGCACAGAACACCTCCCATTTATGATTGGTCTGTATTTGCTCTGTCCGTTTCCTCAACCTTAAAGGTATAATGAGTAAGTCTGCCTCTGCCATGAATTTAAAAATCTCAGATCTCTCCTTTTCAGTTCAACTAAGAATTTGGAAAGATACCGCTCCCTCCTGGGAGTATCTTGGCATTTTTCAAGAGAAAAGAAAGAGGGGTTGCCAATGGGGATTTGCTGATGATGGCATAAGAGAAAGGTGGTTACGAAGGAAGACTAGAGATCCTGAACCTTGGGATTCAGCTGAAGCTCCCTTGCCTGGTTAGATACTGTCCCTGTGTAATAAAAGGGTGGAATTTGGCCTTTAGAATACATTTCCATTAGTCCTAGAGTTTAACAGCTAGTTCCTAATGGCAGCCTGCCGCAAAACATGTGAAGCCTCCAAGTTGGCAAAGTTGATCTCTGACTAATGGGGAAAATTACCCAATGAGAATTAGTAACCTTGCATCACTGATCAAAATTCTTACATTACCTTTCATGTGGGTAATAGAACAAAACTTCCAAAAGGAGTTGAGACTGGTTTTAACATGGCCTGTTGGTCACTGAGACAGGAAATACTTAACATGAATCAGGCTCATTTGGAATATTTTTTATTTGTCTTGATCTTGAGGTTTCCAGGTATTAGTATTATTGAACACTTATTTAGTGTTCTTATGTACTGAAAAAAATGTGCCCACTCATCATTCCTGGATAGATACATTTTTTTTAAAATTTATTTATTTGTTAGAGAGAGAGAGAGAGCGAGCGAGCACAGGCAGACAGAGTGGTAGGCAGAGGCAGAGGGAGAAGCAGGCTCCCCGCCGAGCAAGGAGCCCGATGTGGGACTCGATCCCAGGACGCTGAGATCATGACCTGAGCTGAAGGCAGCTGCTTAACCAACTGAGCCACCCAGGCGTCCCCTGGATAGATACATTTGCACTGATTTGGCTCTGTCATGCTCTTTTATTTGTACCAGATTTTTTTAGTGTAACACTTTGGAAGGTAAGGGGTATCTCTTAATGTTAAACTCAGAAAAGCAGATCTGAACAGCTATTCCAAAGAATGTTGCTATGATAAGCTGAATTGATCACAAGTGGATTCTGGAATGGGAGGATTAACAATGACATAAAATGATCTAAATACAGATTACACAATGATGACCCTTTAGAAGGGGGCTTGACCCAGAGCTACATGTGTCCTCAGAGTTGGGGCTTAGATATCATTTCCTTTGGACTTTGAATGGCTTGAGGTGGTCAAAATGATTTAAAAATGTTCAGTTAGGCTGGTGTTGGAAAATGGCATAGTTTAAGAACAGATGTGTCAACAGAGGCAATAAACTTGCCTTCCTCATCACTGATGTCAGAAATGAGAAGGTGCAGGATGGAGGTGAGTCGGCTTCTTTATCTTGTCTTTCTGGACTGTATTGAGAAATCTTGCTTTTGTCCATTTGCTACTCTGTCTTTTGGTAATAATAATAACTGAGCAGAGGAAGAAGTAGTTGTGGCTTTCTGACCCTTCTCTAACCAGGGCAATAAATATAATGACAATAGTGAAGACACTTGGGAATGCTTCTTTATTTATCTCTCCATGAGAAGTCATAGGATTGAATAGAGCTTTCATTTAGTGGATTCCTCTGTGGGAATACTTACAAAGAATGCCAAACCCACAGGGTCTCTCCTGGTCAGGGGCTCCACATCTAACCCCAAGTAACTGGGGTATCCCAAGCAGATTAAAGAACTAGATGGGACTGTCTCTTCATTGTTTGTTTTTAAGGGTTATATGAACTGTATACTTGGGATGGATTTTTCGGGACCCAAGCTGCATAATGTATAGGCTAAGAAATGAGTCAGAACCAAGATCAGAATGGGGGTAAGGTGAATTCCAGCAAAGTGTTCTCCTTTCAACAATCTTACTGCAAAGTCCAAATGGCCACTTTGAACACCGGCATGATATATAGGAAGCATGGTGTTTTGGGACCCTTTCCTCTTCACACACACACACACACGTGCGCGCACGCACTCAGCACAAACCTGTCCATTCTGTGAATCAAGATTTCTTAGGGGATATTTGTGAGTCTTAGATCAGTGTGATTCATCATGCAAACCAGACTGCACACTAGAATTATCTGGGAATGTTTTTTGGGGGGACGAGTTTCCCTTAACCTCAACCCAAACCCAATTAAATCAGTATCTCAGGGCACTGAAAAAAAAATTAAAGCTCCCCAGGTGATTTAATGTGTGGCCAGGGTTGAGAACCATTTTCTTGGGTAGTAGCTTGCTGAGATGGTTACACTGACACTCTTTCCTCTCTCCCAGATGTACTTCCATTAGATTCTAGGTTCCTTAAGGGCAGGACTGCCTTATATAGCTTTTGGTTTTCCAGGACATCTAGCTTTTAGGGAATAATTGTCTCGTGAATGGCTTTACACCAGAATGGGGACCCAGTTCTAGTCTGGCTCTTCCCTTTGTTAGCTGGGTATCCCAAGGGAAGGATAGTCAGATAAAATACAGGATGCTCAGTTACATTTGAATTTTAGATGACCAGTGAATGATTTTTTAGTACGCATACTTCCCATGCAGTGTTTGTATATGAATTTTTATTTGCTCAGTTTGGCCTCCTCTTTATATGTCTACTTGGTCTCGGACTATTCACTCGTAAAATGAGGAATGCAGTCTTCAGAGATTAAATTATTTCATTTGAAAGAAAAAATTGTAAGAAACCAGAATCAATGTTAAATACGATAAATTTAAATTGAGGTATACCTAATTCTTCCTTCCCATTTAGGATTTACAAAACAGGTTCTTAAATGGTGTGTCTGGGTATACATAATGGTGACCAGGACAGCAGACAGGGTTATAATAAAAGTACTTCTTTTTCTCCATTTAATGATGTTTGTTTGGATTTCAAGGAGCTCTTACAGGTTAGCACCAAAATGTACTCTTTTCGGTTTCTGTAAGATCGGAGATAATTTGATTTTGAAAAGCCCTCTCTCATCTGTTTCTTAATTTCAAAGAACACAGAGGGTGTCTAGTACACTCAGTTGAGAACAATTTTTTTTACAAGCAAATAGAAATTTTTGTATTTTTCAGACTAAACTTCTTCATTGTGTATGTGTGGTACATTTGCGTATGTGAAATTTTGTCCCATTTCATCAAATGATGCAACGTATAGCAACTTTTGGAGTTCTAATACTTCAGTATACAGTATTTATTAAATTGTATTTGCCCCTATACAATTGCCCAGTGCTAAGATCAAGGGAATAGTGTTTGCGTCCTAAGGCAATTTCTTTGTAAATTGAAGAATCATTAAAATTGGAATTTCCAAATGAATTTTTCCATGTGTTAAACTTCATGGAATGGAGTAATGAGTCAGATGTCCGGGAAGGTAATTAGCAGTGTTCTTTTAAAAACAATCACAGCGTTTGTGAGGCAAAGACATTCCTACTTTCACCCAACATTAATTTAATAATGTGGGGTCAGGAAAGCATTCAAAGTCTGGTGGAGGTGCACTCTTTAAGGTCATTAGAAAGAAATTTGAGGAGTTTTTGGTCCAAAACTGAAATTGTGTAAATTTTACAATATGGTCAACATTAAAAACAGAAGAAATATTAAACTGTGAATGTTTACAAAATGAATGTTGTAATATCTAAAAGAATCTGCCATTTTAATGTGATTTTAATGGCAAGGTCAAATGGTCAAAATAGAGGTCACTGAAATCTGCCAGATTGGGATTTCTTTCCTGTTTTCCAGTCTCTCTTCCCACCTTGACCTAGAACAATCAGGGAGCACCCAGTTTCTGTTTACTCTTATTCCAGTTGGGATCCTCAGTGAACAATTTGTATCCCAACTTTCTCAGAAAACCATTTTTTGTGTTCCTCTTCCTGGTGTTCCTTGGGACCAGACACCATATTAGACTGCGACAGATCCTGCCTTTCTTGTGGCAGATCAACAAGCTTCTCAAAAGATGCTCATCCTTGTTATTTTTTTTAATTTTAGTATCCGCACTTCTAGTAAATTCTATTCTAAAACACATTATTATGCAGTAGTGTGCGCTAAGCCTCATGCCGAACATTTTATATGCATTATCTTTTTTGATCTTCAGAACAGTCTCATGCTGTGGGCATAATTATTTTGAATTACAGATGAGAATTCTGAGGTCTACAGAAGTTGAACACCTTTCCCAAGGCCACATGGGTATTAAATAGAACTGGTAGAATTTGAACCCAGGACTCTGGAATTCTTGACCACTATGTTATAGTAAAATGCTAGTTTTATAATAAGAGTGACTTCATTTATTAAATAATAATGACTATCGTTATAACAACATTTATTTAGTACTTGCAGTGTGTCAGGTGTTATGCTAGGTGTTTTATCAGTCCTCTCCTTTGTACCATTATGTAAGTTAAGTAAGATTGTATCTTTTCTGCAGAAAGGCGAGTGAGACTCAAAGTATAACCTTTTCAAAGTCACACAGCTGAAAAGAAGCAGACCCAGGAACTCAAACCAGAAGTGTTTATCTTTAGACCCTCACGCTCTTCTCTCTTTATCCCTCCCTTTTGGGATGTGACAGTTGAGAAGGGTTTGAATCCAGAAGGCCTCTTTCTCCATTACTGGCCTTCTGTCTACCTTCCTCCTTCCCTTCCTAGTTCAAGGCTGGAGGGGACCCATTGCAGAGGTACTGCTTGCCTTATTGAATGTGGCACTAATGCTGCCTATCCTGAAATACACTCAAATTGGATATCCAAGATGGCATCAGCTGCCTTTGAAATGAAGCTATCTTTCCTTTGGACTCCTTGAGTGAGACCACTGTTATCAGTGAAGACATGCTCAAAGGCCATGCCAAAGGAAAAACGCTCAGCCTTATAGGAGCTGATGTTAATGACACAGTTGAAACTGTTTCATGGAAATATCAACTCAAAGATTTGATCCTGAAGAGAAGGAATCCAGTCTTCACAAAAGGAAAATGGATTAGCAAATGGCATTTAAAGATAATGTGAATCTTACAAACTTGGTTGGTAAAGATGGAAACACATAGGAATAGATACAGGGTATGGTGACCATATGTCCTGGTTTATGCTTGTTTTATCTCAACATAATTAGTAGTTAGCATCCACTTTTATTCTAAAAAATGTCCTGATTTGAAAAACTATAAGGGTACCCTACGTAAGAGAATAAATGTAAATGTTGTCAGGTTTGTTCATTTATTTATTTATTCATTCAACAAATATTTATTGAGTGCCTACCTACACTGTACCAGATGGTGTGCTAGGGAAATAAAACAGGTAAGGTTCCTGTCCTCACTGAATAGGAACATCTAGTTAGAAAAAGAACTAAATACATTTTTACAGGTTGTGGTAGGAATTAAGAAAAAAAATGGCTGTGAAAAAGAACACAGTGTCTTCTCTGGGGAAGTCTAAACATGGGGAACTCTAAGGAACAAGAGGGGCCAGCCATGGGTTATGCGAGTGCGAGTCAGACTGACGAATTTTCAGGAATGCCTTGAGGGGTGATTGAGCTAAGTATGTTCCAGGAGCTAAAAGAATTGAGACTTAGGGTCCAACTTTGGGAATGAGAGGAAGTTTTAGGGGGAAGGGAGGTGGCTTGTTAACAGAATCTTGAAAGGTATTTAGGGGACAGGTGTTTTGCTGAGCCAGGTCCATGGTGGGTTTTTCTGTTTTGGTTTTTTTTTAAAGATTTATTTTATTTTATTGGACAGAGAGAGACACAATAAGAGGGGGAGTGGGAGAGGAAGAAGCAGGCTTCCTGCTGCACAGGGAACCCGATGCGGGACTCTATCCCAGGACTCCTGAGCCAAAGACAAATGCTTAATGACTGAGCCACCCAGGCACCACCCATAGTGGGTTTTTTGAGCAGCAGGTGTACTAGTTGGACTAGTCTATAAGATCCTTTGAAAAACCAATGGGAGAACACACTGAAAGCTGCTGGGGCTGGAACAAGAAGTTGCAATAGGTAGTTTCCAGTTTGATGCTTCTTAGTAGATGGCTCAAATTTGAACTGGTGCCTAGGCTGAGTCTTAAACCTGCTACCTATTGTTTATGCACATGCTCTGACTGGCTAATTAACAATTAAAAGAACGAAGCTATTGCTTTTGTGATGGAAATCAATAGTCTTTCCACAAGGAAGACATGTTTTTGTTTCATCTAAGATTGGAGGTCAGAGTAGGAGGTTATGACAGACATGCCAAAGTATAGTCTTTTAATGACAATAATTGTAGTTTGAGTGTACCTTAACGTATGAAAAAACTATTGTATCACAGGTGCTCAATTCTGATACTTCCTCTCCCCTCATCTCTTCCCTTCTCCCCCAGTTCTCATCCTCAAATTGCATGGGGACTTTTGAACCAAATTTCAAATAAATAGGATCCAAGGGAACATTACAGCTACATTTCAGGTATATGGTAAGTACATGTAGAGTTACACTAAGATTCAATTTCTGGATTGAAATGCCAACTTATTCCTTAGAGCTAGCTGATATTTAGGAAGAAATGCTAGTGATTTGCCATGTATCTGAATATGGTAGAGCTAGTGACTGCTTCACCCCTTCCCTCCTGTTTTCAAGACCCTCCACTAACCCATGTGGTGCCTTGTCGCAAACTCAAAAAGGGGCCCTTCCCTCCGGGCAGAAGCATCCATGTGCCAGGAGGCACATTGGACAAAATGAATGTGAACTGCATGTCAGCCTTGTTGGCTGGGCGCTATTGTGCAGTGAATAACCTGTATGGTGATATATAGCTTCCCTGACCACCCATCACTGTGGTTCCAAACATTCAGAAGATCTTTCCTCTAGTCAAGAATAGCAATAGGCCTGATTTGGCAGAGAAAAGAAAGAAACTTTTTGAGATCACGAAAAGATCTGAGTATCTGCTTATGAAGCCCCAAGATTTACCACTTGGTTTTGGTCTCTTGGATTATACTTTCTTCGATTTGCTCTTTGACTTCATTGATACTTTCTTGGTTTTTTTGGGGGGGGAGGATGTGCATTCTCAAGACAATATTTTTTTAAATCTACTGAATTGGAAAAATGGTTAAACTTTGTTCAGCTTACAGTAATTCTGTCTATGTTTTTATCCGTGTGGATACAGTTCCTGAGGAGTCCACTCCTGGAAATGCTTTAGAAAAGTAAAAGTTTTGGGGGATCATTCTTGTCCAGTCCTCACTCCATGTGAAGCACAAAATAGGACTCAGCTATCTGCTCTGTGCTACCATCTCTTGACAAGGTGTTCAGCTTGTCTGTAATTACAATAGAAAGTCCTTCAGTGTTCGGTGTGGCTCAATGCACATCTCCCTCAGATGATGCTCAGTGCATAGCTGAAAGCACAAGCAATGCACAACGAAAAAACTCCTCATCTGATTTTTCCCTGGGCTCACATGTGAATGGAAAAGATTTGACTCCAAAATATGGGGGAAACTGTGGTACCAGAATAGTATTTGGATTGGCTATTATAATTTACATTGGTAGAGACTTGTAAAACAGAAGAAGTTAAGGTATTTTCCCTCTTGCTTATAAATAGCAGCCTCACACCCCCAGGCAGGGGTGTTATAGGGAAGGATTATTGCACTTTTCAGGGGCTTTCAGCTACTCTAATTTTGGAGACATACCTTACAACATACAGGAGGCATGCAGGAATCAGCACTCAGAAATGCTCTGGCTGACATGTCTTCTGGCTTAATTATAGCAATGCACATCTACAGCACCACTGTCTTGAATTATTCCCATAGCAGTGTTTACAGGCTGCTCTGCCTCAGGTTTCTAGGCAATTCAACCCAGAGATGTGTACTGATATACTGTAGAGTAATTGCCACTTGGATTCAGTTGTCCTACCAGTAGACTTATTTACACTCTTTGGAATTCTTAATACAATTATTTAGAAGTCCTATGCTTTAATTCTAATCCAGTATTTTTCAAATTGTAGATTGAAATCCATTAATGGATTTGAAATCACCTTAATGGATCACTACCAGCACTTTGGGGAGAAATGACATTAAATAAAACAGAATGGTAAGTATCTAAGTTGATTGCACATAATAAAGGTTAGGGTTGTTATTTGACATGTTCTCTATATTCCACCCAAGTTATATTCTATTTAAGACATACTACTTTTTCATTACAAATATCTGAAATCACGATGAGTTTTATTATGGACAACTTTTTTTGTTCCTGCTTAGTGGTAAAATTATAGTGTATCTTGCAACTGATGACAACTTAGATTTGTTACTGTGTGTATTGGGTTTCAATGTAAAATGTTTTTCTTCTTGTGGGTCATGGTTGAAAGAGTTTGAAGCAGGTGATTTAACCCATCCTTTCCTGGTTGTCTTCTCTACTGGAACTTGGATGGTTGGTCTGTTGCTGTCTGGAGACTTTATGCAGGATTTTTGAGCTTCCAGTGTCCTCCCTCCTGATGAGGAATGGCTGTCCTCCCCCAGTAAGGAAGTATGCATTCCCAAACTGGCGATCTCTAGTGTAGTCTCTTTTTGGATGTTGAAGATGATTCAGATAAGATAGTAATAGTGTAAAAGATCTTGAGTAATGAGGATTCTCTGGTTTGACCCTCCAGTCTACCATTTGTACCAGTGCTTTCTGGAAGCGATTTCTTGGTGATGGAGCAAGGTGGCAGAGAAGGCTGCTCCTAGATACAGCTTTTGTGGATGGTACCTTCTAAGTCTTCCTGTGGTTTCTTTCTCTAGCCAGAGATTCCTTTGGCCACTCTCAACAGTGAGGGTGCACCAGAGCAGTGGTCTTTTAAGGTCCTTGACATTTTTCATGTCTTAGGTGGTCATCTCTTTCTCAGACTGACGACTTAATGGAATTCTGAGCACCATTTACAGAGTGCAGGTCACAGGGTCCTTGGTTCCTTTTTTGCACTGAATATCTGGAGAGTTTCTAGCCGTTTGTCTATGTTAAAGAAAGATAAATAATTTCTGCCAGCTTATGTCTTTCATTTTTGTTAAGTGTTCATGCTACATTTTCATTTATTTAATCATGAATAGGCAATCTATACAAATGGTTCAAAATGAGAAGTTGCAGGGGCACCAGAGTGGCTCAATTGGTTAAGTGACCAATTCTTTGTTTTGGCTCAGGTCATGACCTCAGGGGGGGATTGACCCTGTCTGGGGTTCCCCACTAAGAAGGGAATCTCCTTGAAGATTCTCTCCCTCTGTCCCTCCCCACCACCATTTTCTTTTGTGCATGTACTCTGTCTTTTTAAAATAAATAAATCTTCGAAAAGAAGGCAAAAGTTGTAGAAAGATACATATATATCTCTCTATATAGATTCTTGCTGAATGTCTCCCTTTGATAATACCAAATGTTGGCAGTGATGTGAAATAACTAACTGGAATGCTCATACACAGAAGATGGGAGTGTAAATTGGTACAAATACTTTGAAAAGCTGCTTGGAAATATCTACTACTGCTGAAATACCTTTACCTTGTGACCTAATAATTCCTCAGAAATGAGTACATGTAAGACGACCAGGAGACTCCTAGAATACTACCAGAATACTCCCAGAAGCTTTGATTCATTATATTCCCAAACTGAAAACAATGCAGTGTCCATCAACAGTAGTAGATATACACACTGTGGTATATTCATTTCTACAATGGAATACTATATGGTAATGAAGAAGAACTGCCACATGAAAAATAAAATGGATGACTCTCATTGACATTATAGCCAATGAAAGAAGTCAGACAAAAAAGATTACACACTATGTGAATCCATTTATACTGTGATCTGTGCTTATCTTTGGGGGCTGGATATTGACTATGTAGGAGCAGGGCTATCTTCTGAGGCTCTGGAAATGTTCTGTGTTTTGATCAGGGTATGTTTAAATGAGTGGATACATATGTAAAAATTCATTGATCTATTCACTTAAGATTTGCACATTTTGCCTCAATGGAATAGTAAATAATAATTTTAAGAAACCACACACACATATTTTTAAAACCTCTCTTCCCTTCCTCTTTCAGTCCTTCAAGTTCTCCTCCTTAGAGAAAGCTGATGTTACTAGTGTTTTGGTAAATCCTTTCAAGGATATTTTGTGCAGGTCCAGGAAATACATGCATACGTACATGCATGAGTACTTACATGTGTGTAATTCTTTACATTTTAAAAATACATGGTAATGTTTAACAAACATTGTTTTGTACTTTTTTCCCCCTCCAAACAATCTTGGAGGTTGTCAGGTCACTTAGGTATATCAATTTAGTGTATTATAACATAAATGATAACCTGAGTTATTCTATACCCTGACCAAAGGAGACTGTGATAAAAAGATATAGAAAAAATGATGGCAGGTGTTATCAACTAGTAAAGTCTGCTTTCTGTTGATTACTGCAATGTTAATGGCAGTGCCACCCTGGAACTAGCATCAGAGAAAGTTTTGACTTAAAATTAGTAGGCAGTTAAAAAACAAAAATTATTTCAGAAATTTGTAATTGTCCAGTTCTAGTTGAATGGTTTATGTCTGTCATTCTTAAAATTGAAGTATTCATTAAGTAATAGGAGATTTAAAACTATTTTCAAACTTCCTGAGCCCAGAGACTGGAGGTTCAAGTTCACTTTTCAGGTTTAAATGAATGTTATGGAGTCATCAGTCAAATATATTTTTTGAGCATGTGCTGGGCCAGGTGCTGTCTCGGTGTACACTCACCTGGTCTTTCTTCTGTGAATGTGATAGGGGAAGGTCTCTCTCTCTTCTCTTTACAAGGCCACCAGTCCTATGGGATAAGTCCCTACCCTAATGGCCTCATTTAACCTTAACTACCTCCTCTAAAGATTCTGTCTCCAAACACAGTCAAACTGGGGGGTTAGGGGTTCAACTTATGAATTTTGGGGAGGTACAAGTCAGCTTATAGCATTTACTAAACCTCCTCATCTGTAAATAAGGACAATAATACTTGTCTCATTGGGTCAGTGGGAGGATTGAAAGACTATCCTGGTATGTCAAAATTATCTGATGTTAGTTTTTCATTCACTTTTTAGCCACCTTCTTTTGGAGAGAAAATAATAAAAGTAAAGACTGTCATAAATTTGTGGTTATATATAGTTCTGTGATAGAATTCTGGAGTTAGAAGTTCCTACAGAATTTAAGTAACTTTAAATGACTTGTCCCAGGTTACCTATTAAGCAAGTTACAGAAACTGGGCCAAACCCTAGGTCTCAGAACCATTAGGTCTGTGTTATACTAAACTGGGTGCCTTATTTTGCTCCGAGTTGACGAGACTAGGTGGCCTGCCCAGCAGGCTTAGCTTTGTCTTGGATATTTCACAGCAATGCCGCCCCCAGACACATGCAGGCATTATGGGCTGAGTGGAACGCTATGTGCCCTGTGTAAAGCTATCCTTTCATTGGATTAATGAGCTGGGTGGCCTCTTTTGCTATGTGCAGGTCTGGCCTCATAGTATCTAGTTTCAGAGGAGCATGATTGGCCAGCATGCAGGTCAGGGAGAAAAGGTTCTGTGGGGGTCACCAGTGTCCTTGGGGATAGAGGATCGTGCTTTTCACTGGGAAGGAGGCTCTCTACCAAGTGCACTGAAAAGTGTACCAGCTCGGGCAGCTGAAATAATTTGCTCTCTAAGGGATTTGGGTTTTGAGGGGCAATATCTGCCATTGAATGACTCTCTGCATCTGAGCTCCTCATGGCTTCAGTTACTCCGATTATTTCAGCCTGCATAAACATTCTCTGCCTAGCCTGGGGTGGCTGGTACATAATCCCAGGCTGAGTGGTGAGAGGGTGGAGAATGTGCTGTTTCCCAATTGATAGGATTTAGGGGACAAAGGCTGGGGCCTAGTAGAGTGGTTCTGTGCTTGAACTTCCACCTTTAGGAATAGTTTCCTTTGTGTGTTGAAGGCTTTGGGGTCATTATGATCTGTCTTTGAGACTTCAGAACCACTCTGTAGGATGAGAGGAAGCTGAGCTTTGTGAGTTTGGGTCATTAGGTAGATATCAGACCCTGTGGAAGGGTGACACAGAGTAGACTGAGAAATATTGTAGCCGACAGGCAACCTACCATGAGTTCATAAAACCCCTATGATTTGCAGTCAAGGAAGCCAAAGTAAGAAGACTTCTCTGAGGTCATGCAACTGGTTTGGGCAGAGCCAAGTCAGATAGTCTTGGCTTCTGTTTCTGTCCTATTTATTTAGTATAAATAATGATGGAGAAAACAGAGTGGCTACAGAAGGGTGAGCCCCAGAACACAGGGAATGGGAAGAAGACCAAAGACAACCTCTAACTGGCTCCCAGCAGTGCCTAGGCCAGTGCTGGTATCTGCACTCATGCAGGAAATCCTCTCTTACAGACAGAGTCAAATCCCAGAATTCATTTGTAAGCTGATTTCTTGAATTGTGGGGCTAGTTTTTCCATGGATATAATAGTTTAAATGTTTTAAATGGTTAATTAGGTTCCCCGAGATCTGTGTGTAAATACCTATTTAATTCATGGAATCCCTGAAGTGTAGTATCAATAGGAGTATTTCAGTTAATCCTACTCAACACTTACTACATTATTACTTCTTTTTTTTTTAATTTTTTATTTACTTATTTGACAGACAGATCACAAGTAGGCAGAGAGGCAGGCAGAGAGAGAGGAGGAAGCAGGCTCCCCGCTGAGCAGAGAGCCCGATGTGGGGCTCGATCCCAGAACGCTGGGATCGTGACCCGAGCCGAAGGCAGAGGCTTAAACCACTGAGCCACCCAGGCGCCCCTACATTATTACTTCTATGGGAATATAATATAGAATGAATTTTAGGTCAGGTTAGTAGAAAGGCACCTCTTACACAGGGCAGGGGTAGCTCTCCTAAAACAGAAACTGGAGGATGGGATTAGGAGGGGTGGGTGGGAGGGCAGCCATCTTCTCTGACCTTCAGCTTGAAAATAAGAACGGTAGGAATAATTTCACCTTGCCTGCTTCATAAGTTTGAGTGAATGAGTAAAATAGTAGATGAGACTATGCTTTGTAGAGAAAATATTTAAGCAAGATAAGCCCTTTATAGGTTAATAACTCCCTAGCTGGTTTGATGGGGTCATTGAGGGGAGTGGTAAGGAGATGGTAGTGCTTTGGTACCATGTTCAGGCCTCAGGTGCTAGTAGTGAGGATAATAGAACAACAGTAGTGACAGTAAAATCATGTTTACAGAGACTTTTGTAGGTGCCAGACATGGTCCTGGGTACTTTATTGTATTAATTTATTATACCCGTTATAATGGTTAACATTATGTATTAACTTGTTGGGCCATGGTGCCCAGATATTTGGTCACACACTAGTCTAGATATTGCTTTGAAGGTACTTTTCAGAATCAAATCAAAATTAAATTTAAACAAAATGTAGAAAATGTTAATTTAACTGCTGACTCCAAAATCCCTTTAAGGAAGAGAACTATCTTTGAGAAAAGAGAAGTTCTTTGGGTAGTAGGTGGGACTCCCAGAAACTTGTTGGCCAACACTGTGCCATGAAAGGAAGAAGAGATTAGAAGAAGTTGCTTTATGTAATAGAAGGGAGAAGAATTTGAGATTCCACAAGCAATCTGCAAAAAGGTAGAAGACAAAAAAGGAGAGAGAGAAAATCTGTGTGCTGTGCAAAGTGACTCCTCCCAGAGACCATTCCAAATTCTCAATAAAGTCATTTAAATTAGTAATAAATAAATTAATTAATTAATTTAATTAAATTTAAATCAGTAGGCTTTGAAGCAGGGTACCTCCATAATGTGTGGGCCTCATCCAATCAGGTGAAGGAGGAATTTTGCCTCCAGGCTGACCTCACATTCAAACTCAAGCCTAGATAAACTCTTGCCTGAAGATCTGCCCAGTAGATTTTGGACTTGCCAACTTCAACAGTTATGTGAGCCAGTTTTGTAAAGTCAGTCTTTCTCTCTATCTCTGTCTCTATAGCTGTCTCTCTCTCTCTTACACACGCACACACACACACACACACACACACACTCACATACACACACATACATTTTGTTTCTCTGGAGGATCCTGAGTAATACAATTAACAGGGAAAGAAGCAAAAACATATAACATAGAAACTTCCTTAAGTAAGCGGCTGTGGGAGACACCAGGTAGTTGTTCGCCAAACCATTTTCTATTTCCCTGTAGGCACACAGCTACACTGCATTTCCCAACCTCCCTTGCACACGGGTGACACTGTATAACTGAGTGCTGGTCCCTGGCTAGCGGGTGAGAGTGAGACACATCTCCAGACCATGATCACCCTTCCCTGACTTAACTGCAGGGCCCTGGATGATGCTGTGGGTGCAGTGAGCCTGAGTCCCTGTGTGGAGCAGAGCCTACAGAAGCAGTTGCTAAGTGACCTGAGTGAGCAGTAAGTTTGTGTTTTGCTTAGTCTCTGAGATTTGGGTGTATGCTGTTAAATACAACACTTTCCCTGACAAATACAGTGATGTAGCTAGATTCACATCTGGCCGTCAGGTTCTGGGGTCTGAGGGTCCATCCCGGTGCTGCCCAGATGCCCTTTGCATCCAGTAATCAAGAGCTCAGAGTACGAAATGTCTCTCTCACTTTCCCTGCCTGCGCCTAAAAGACAAGGATGCCTGAGAGGTTCAGAGCACCACATCCTGGAGCTACATGCTAAACACCACATTCCAGGGTACGGGAAACTATGCAGAGGAAAGCAAGCGCCCTGGATATGTACGGGGAGGGAGCTGAGGAAGATGGGCACGCATTGTGCACTTGATCTATTTCCTGATTTCCCTGGCTGTGGCCTTTGTCTTCTTCGAGCAGGGGAGTTCCTGGCTCTTCACGAACTAAGAAGCCTGGTCTGTTTATGTTGGAGTAGACTGTGGAAATATACAGCACGTTCTGCCCAGTGCCAGCCATTCCTCACTTGGAGGTGCTTTTTCCAAGCTTAGTTCAACAAAGGAGGAGAGAGCTGCCCCAGTGCTGCTCAAGGAGGCTGGCGCAAACACATTTTTCCACATAAATGTTGCCATCTATAAACAAAATCAAGGTTCAGGGCGAGGGGGTGGCTTCGTCTTCCCTTTTCTGCTTAACCTGTGGTACCTAGGCTAATCACCCTGTCTAGTCTGGGGCAGTTATACTTTCTGGATTTGTCTAAGGTCAGAAAAACCTAAGTCAGAAAGTGACAGATTGGGCTCTCGTGACCAGATTCAAATGAATTGACCAAGTCTTTTCACCCCATAGAACACAGAAATCCCAGGGAGAAGCTTTGAACTGGAAAGGGCTATGTTGATACACGAAAGCTTCCTCAGAAGCCGCTCTAGCAACCCTGCTCACATCAGCTCTTAACGCTGAGAGGGGACCATGCTCGCAAGCTCCGGCATGAAACCTGAACCTCGAGGCCTGTGTTGTCTGGCTGAATCTTTGGGAAGAATTAGTTTGCTTTAGGAAAACATGAATTTAAATTTAGTCCAACCCCATGAGGTCAAAAGAAAGATTTTTTTCACAGATTTTTCACTTTCCAACCAGTGTCAGATTCTTTAATTTCAGCTTCTGTGTAGTCCGTTTTTTAAAAAATTAGAACATGTCTTTGTTCAATGTGACCACTTAATTTATTTTTTACCATATAGACCACTGACGACTTTTGTTTAAATGAAAGAATACAGGGGTTCCTGAGTGGTTCAGTCAGTTAAGCGTTGTCTGCCTTCGGTTCAGGTCATGATCTCAGGGTCCTGGGGTCAAGTCCTGCATTGGGCTCCCTGCTCAGCAGGGAAGCCTACTTCTCCCTCTCCTCTGCTGCTGCCACTACTTATGAGCTTCCTCCCTCCCTTCCTCTCCCTCTGTGTGTGTGTGTGTGTCAAATAAATAAATAAAATCTTTAAAAAATTAAATAAATGAAGAATACAGGAGATTGGCATGTCCTTGTGCAAGGCTGACACACAAATTTGTGAAGAGTTCTATATTTAAAATATTAAACAGGGGTGCCTGGGTGGCTCAGTGGGTTGAGCCTCTGCCTTCAGCTTGGGTCGTGGTCCCAGCGCCTGGGATCG